>NC_136910.1:57659742-57882946 GCF_949606895.1 Notothenia rossii
ATTTCTATATATATAGCGGGTACTTTTTCCCTCTTTTTCCGGCCCCATAAAATCGTGGTTCTATCAGGCCAGGGCCAGGGCTGAACTAGTGACGTCAACACTCTCGACTGCTGATTGGTCAGGGAGAATCGTCACAAGATCGCGCGCGAGATCATCCCTAGCGTCGCATATATATCTAGAAGCAAGCTTGCAGCATTTTTATACACAGCATTTTTGTAAACGGAGGAGCTACAAAAATGGCAACATCAAAGAAAAGCACACCGTGGTCGACCGAGGAGGTGACGACATTCCTACATCTCATTGGGATGATAAAATCCAGCGGGAGCTCGACGGAACAACTCGAAATGTGAAAAGTTTGCCCCGCCTACACTGCATTGCTACCCCAGGTCCTAAACTGTAATGGGAATGCGCCGCGGCCTCGGACGGCCAGCGAGGCAGCCCGAGGCCTGAGCGAGGACGCTTAGGGACGCTTAAACGGGGCTACCCCGCTGCAGTGGAAATGTGCCATTAGTGGCCAGCACTTAGTGCCCCAATACCGAAATTGGTACTTTTTTCTCCCCAGGATAGTCCCACCTCTAGCAGGGACTAAAAATGGGGGAAAAGATCTCATGAACTAAGTTCTCTTTTTGGTGTGAACGCAAAACTCCAGGCACTATCGGGACTAAACGGGAAAAGTACTCCGGTGTGAAAGCGCCTCTTGTGATTGCTTTGCTTGCAGCTACACTCAACATCCCAAAGAAGTATTTTGTTTTAATATTTGTGGATTATACACAACTTTAAAATCAATGAAAATGTTTTCTAGACAAGACACGGGTATATGATCATAAGTATTGGTTTGGAATTAGCAATAAAAATACCTTTGCTTTCAGGGTTAGATTTGAAGAAGGAACAAATTGCACAGGCAGTTTGAAAGAGGTGGGGGATGGAGATGCATCATTGACTTATTATGAATATATTTCTTTGTGTCTGCTAGGTGTTTTACAACATCAGAGACAAGTTTATTGCCAGGGACATTTACAATGTTCTATGGTGTAGGGTGCAGCGAACAAAAACATGAGAAAAAGAGTTGTAGGAAAAGCTCTAGGTATATTGGTGTTTTTCTGTTTTGTTTCTTTCCGTTAACTGTCAAGTGGGAACTATGTATTTGTTTTGTACGTTTTTGTGTTTCTCTTATTTTCCTACGATACTGTTATGATTGGCTGTGAGTAAGAACATATGAAGGACAGACCATCTATTTCTATCTTTTCTTTTCTAGAACGGGGCAGGTAATATAAGATTATTTTCTTTCTCCCTGCTCCTTTTCGGGCATGGTGTGTTTATAGAGACATGTTTTGTAAATAAGTGTTGAAACGAAAGGCGAACAAGGCTCAAAGGTTTCAAAAAGACCAATATGTTGTTGACATGCTGTGCATTCATGTAATGCATAATGTGTGTGGGGTCGGTATCAGATTTTAATGCATATATTACCCCTCGCTCAGGGCTATAAACGGCAAATGCTTTCAATTTGCTCCCATTATATATATTATCTACACATGACAGACATTTTACAACCCTTGCTATCGAAACCCAGGACAACGAGAGTAAATGAATAATGTTTTCACTCAGACGCCAAACCTCGCTTAAACACGGGAACTCATTTTGGAGCCAATTCCCTTTCATTACGTTAGAAGGAATCATTTCTCTCTGTTCTGTTCTGATATTACATTTGCCTTTTAATTTAAAGAGGCCCTATTACGCTCTTTGGAGGGTTTGCCTCTCCTTTAGTGTGTTATATAAGTTTGAATGCATGTAAATGGTCTGCAGAGGCTAAAATAAAGAGTTTTTTTAACATAAAAGCATGAAAACATGTCAGAGTAGATACACTACATACTAATATACAACTGAACATCAGCAGGAGAGGACTCTTTAAAGTAGAGACACTACATACTGATATACACCTGAACATCAGCAGGAGAGGACTCTTTAAAGTAGAGACACTACATACTGATATACACCTGAACATCAGCAGGAGAGGACTCTTTAAAGTAGAGACACTACATACTGAGATACACCTGAACATCAGCAGGAGAGGACTCTTTGAAGTAGAGACACTACATACTGATATACACCTGAACATCAGCAGGAGAGGACTCTTTAAAGTAGAGATACTACATACTGATATACACCTGAACATCAGCAGGAGAGGACTCTTTAAAGTAGAGACACTACATACTGATATACACCTGAACATCAGCAGGAGAGGACTCTTTAAAGTAGAGACACTACATACTAATATACACCTGAACATCAACAGGAGAGGACTCTTTAAAGTAGAGACACTACATACTGAGATACACCTGAACATCAGCAGGAGAGGACTCTTTAAAGTAGAGACACTACATACTAATATACACCTGAACATCAGCAGGAGAGGACTCTTTAAAGTAGAGACACTACATACTAATATACACCTGAACATCAACAGGAGAGGACTCTTTAAAGTAGAGACACTACACACTGATATACACCTGAACATCAGCAGGAGAGGACTCTTTAAAGTAGAGACACTACATTGTAAAAGCAATGGGGCTATTTTACACACACACACACACACACACACACACACACACACACACACACACACACACACACACACACACACACACACACACACACACACACACACACACACACACACACACACACACACACACACACACACACACACACACACACACACACACACACACACACACACACACACACACACACACACACACACACACACACACACACACACACACACACACACACACACACACACACACACACACACACACACACACACACACACACACACACACACACACACACACACACACACACACACACACACACACACCTAACTCCGGGGACTTCCGGTGGCAGTATACGCCGTGAAGTGGTTTGCGGCCTGCCAGTAAACCCAAAGCAGAAGAAGAGACGTCAGCGGCTTCATTTGCGTAATCTTCCCTCAGGGACTTATTCCGGTGTGAATGCGATCTGCTCTTAGTTCCATGGGCAGGGGCGCTGCCAGGGATTTTGGGCCCCATGAAAATATATCACATCGGGCCCCACCACCAGGCACAGGCCACGCCAACCAAGCACAATGCTGTAACCACACCTCCAGAACCCAACCGACTCATTTATGCTTTAAATAACTCCACCTGTACAGGCTTGCATCTATCTTGTAGTCCAATAACTGCACAATATTTACTGACACTGAGCTGTGAAAATATAACACTGTGCAGACTGCAACATTCTGCTGCAGTAGAATTCACTATTTGATATAACACTAACACTCCTGACAATAGACCTCAATAGTCATCTTTTATCTATACATGCCTTTTTAATAACATTTTTGAATGGAAAATTCATAAATCAAAATAAATATAACTTAAATATACATGACCTCTTAAATTAAAATAAAGTGAACATTAACACCAATATTATCCTTTATAAAATGCTATCACAAAAAAATAACATAAGCTGCAGATGTTTTGTAATTAAATAAATATACCAACTACAAAATAAGCAGGTATTAAAGTGTAAATGGACAACAAAACGGAAATGGAAATGAAAAGGCCTGATGGCTAAATCAGAGCAAAACTGGGTGACATACTGTCCCTCTCTTTTGTCTTTCTCTCCTTTCTTTTCTTTTTTGAAAGCCTGACTTTGTTTGTCTAGTGCAGTTGGTCCTTCATGGAAACCTGAAATAACTGATGTTTCTTTCCAGTTCAGTGTCGCAGAAAGAAATCCATTGATGTATCATCACCTCTCAGACCAATATGTTGAGCTTTTGCTCGTACAGGTGCTTGTTTAGACCTTTAAGTAGTTAGAAAACAACATTGTGTTTACTAGAAGTCTTTGTGTTTGTTTACACCTCATGAATGCAAGTCCAATATTGTGTCTTTTAGCTCCTTTTTGGGTCCACCCACTCATCCGTCTCTTTAGCTGCTAAATGCTAAACGATATTTAAAAACCACCACCTTTTTTTATCTGATAAAGACATTGTAACACTGGTGAGGGTTAACCAACACAGCACACTTGACCTACAGCTAACCAATTACCCATAAAATCAATAAAAAGCTCCGTAAGGCTGAATGGAGCTACAGATACATCAATTAGAACAACCACGTCTACATTGTTTATATAGAAATATTGATTATAAACGGCGTTGTTCGCCCTGAAAAGTGCTTCTAAAAGACCCACAGCTGTGAATTTAGATTAAATGTGTCTTCAACCTCTGCTGAGAGTAATGTACGTTGCCTACGGCTTGATGCAATGCATGCTCTGATGGCTGCTGCCCTCTCAATTATTGAGACCGGATAGAAGATGCACAGTGACGCACATGGAGTCGTTGTTATTGTCTAGTGCAGTTGGTCCTTCATGGAAACCTGAAATAACTGATGTTTCTTTCCAGTTCAGTGTCGCAGAAAGAAATCCATTGATGTATCATCACCTCTCAGACCAATATGTTGAGCTTTTGCTCGTACAGGTGCTTGTTTAGACCTCTAGTAGTTAGAAAACAACATTGTGTTTACTAGATGTCTTTGTCTTTGTTTACACCTACTGAATGCAAGACCAATATTCTGTCTTATAGCTCCTTTTTGGGTCTCCACCACCCACTCATCCGTCTCTTTAGCTGCTAAATGCTGCAGAACCTTAAAGAGCAACTTCCAGGTTAAAGACACCAGTGAATAAATGTGTAGGAAAATGATGAATACACTAGATTTTCAAGAACATACAGAAATATACACTACAGTGACATCTGGCGTCATTTTTGTAAGAAATGTTCACTTCTGCATAAAAAAGCCTCGGCACGTGACCTCCCGCGTGTGACGTAACACGGGGGACACAAGGGGGAGAGCGGCCGGTGTAACGTATTAATAAACATGGATCCCAATGCTAGTTTCGACACAGAAGAAGTTGAACATGAATATTTGAATGCATATGACGGACCACAACCTTATAATTATGAGAAAGACGCTATAATACTGGATACCAACAAAAGAAGCATGGCGTTTAGCTGAGCAATAAAAAGCTCCGTAAGGCTGAATGGAGCTACAGCTACATCACTGAGAACAACCACGTCCACATTGTTAATATTAATATAGAAATATCGGTTATATATGGCTTTGTTTGCCTCTGTTAAGTGCTTGTAAATTACTCACAGGTGTGAATTTAGATGAATGTGTGTCAAAATGCACGGTGCCAACATCCCAATGCAGTGCATGCATATACGACTGTTTGTGTACAGCTGAGGAGGATTAAATATCATGGCAGCAGTTCTCTCTGTATCAGGACTTGTAATTCTCAGGCAGATGGCGTTCCTGTGATGGCGTCTGGCCGTTGGATTGGAGAGGCATCATAATTACAAGGAAGTGTCACTAACGAAAACAAGCCATGAACATTAGAGTATTCAAAAACGGTGTGTTATGAGGTGGTAGAAGTACTCAGATCTGGTACTTGAGTAAAAGTAGAAGTACTCAGATCTTGTACTTGAATAAAAGTAGAAGTACTCAGATCTGGTACTTGAGTAAAAGTAGAAGTACTCAGATCTTGTACTTGAATAAAAGTAGAAGTACTCAGATCGTCAAGAACATATGAGTATAACGGCCCGTCCACACAGCGGCGTGTGTTGAAAGCTTCACCATTCACTTTGAATGGTGTGACGTTACTTTTCGCCGAACTGCATTGTGGTAAGCGAAGCGGAGCGTTGCTGGCGTGGCTCGCTGCAAAAGTTGAGCAATGTTCAACTTTTGAAGCCTCGGCAGAAACGTCAGCCATTCGGATCATATGCCAGTACAAGCTCTAGCCAATCAAACCGCTGCTTGTGTGTCAGGGGCGGGAGATTCATGTGATTGGTTGTTTGTCGAGTTTTAAGAAACGCCCGCCGGCAAGCTTCAACGCACGCCGCTGTGTGGACGGGCCGTAAGGGAAAGGTGAACATAATAACGATACGTTTAAATGTAGTTTATTACATTTTAGTTTTTTGCAGGAAACTTGAATAAATAAAGTTAATGTTTTTCAAACTAATACACCAGAAACACTACTTTTTGTACAGCTTATTATTGTTATGAATGGCTGCAACCGTGGATGTGTACTTATTTGATTGTTATATTATATGTGCTTGCCTTTGTATTTAATAAGTCAGTCTACTTGCTGTAAATGTATGGGTTTCTGATTTCTGATTCTTCTTAGATATTGAATAAGGAAAAACTATAACTAAAACCAGTAAACAGAAATAAAGGAGAGTAAATTGAAGTACATACAGTATAATGTTTGGTTGTGGTATTGGTAGCGAGAGTAGTGTTGGTGTTGACTACATTTCTAGTATTATAACGTCCCTCTTTATAATATAATAGAAGTCCTAAAGTGCTGCAACATTCATCGTGCTAGTCGCATGCTGCTACCTCCCTACATTTTAAAATAAGAGCTGGTTGTGTCGTGCGTTTCTCTGCTGCAAAAATCGCTAGTGCTTCAACTTTTAATTATCAAACCTCCCCATGGTTTTGCTGCTGGCCGTGGGGCGAGGTGTATCTGCCAGCAGGGTCTGTGGCTGTGAAATGAGCTCAGACGCTGCCACACTGTGCAGAACTGCATCAACACAGTGGGAGGAACTTGCAACTGTCAATGAAATTTCTGTGAGTTTTGGTCGGTACGAAGAATTTCACATCGAGAAAAATACGAAGAAATAATAAGAATAATGAAAATAGGGCTCCAGCAGAAAGACCATTTTAGTTTGTTGTTGTCTTATAATCTTCTCCTATTTAATATTGACTAATCCATTACTTGCACAACAATATCCTGCATTATATTTGTTACTAAAAAGTTGTATTTCCACATATATATTTTCAAAATCCACGTATATATATATATATATATATATATATATATATATATATATATATATATATATATATATATATATATATATATATATATATATATATATATATATATATATATATATATATATATATATATATATTTATTATATATTATTATTATTATTATTTCCCGGTCTTGTTTTCTCTTACATTGCCTTGTTGCTGCTTCAATGCAAACATTTCCCAAATTGGGATCAATAAAGAACTTATCTATCCATCCATCTATCCATCAATCTATCTATCTATCTATCCATCTATCTATCCATCCATCTATCTATCCATCTATCTATCCATCCATCCACTTATCTATCCATCTATCTATCTATCCATCTACGTATCTATCTATCTATCTATCTATCTATCTATCTATCCATCTATCTATCCATCTATCCATCCATCTATCTCTCTATCCATCCATCTATCTATCTATCTATCCATCCATCCATCCATCTATCCATCCATCTCTCTCTCTCTATCCATCTATCCATCAATCTATCTCTCTATCCATCCATCCATCCATCCATCTATCCATCCATCTCTCTCTCTATCCATCTATCCATCCATCTATCTCTCTATCTATCCATCCATCCATCCATCCATCCATCCATCTATCTATCTATCCATCCATCCATCCATCTATCCATCCATCCATCTCTCTCTATCTATCCATCTATCCATCCATCTATCTATCTATCCATCCATCCATCCATCTATCCATCCATCTCTCTCTCTCAATCTATCCATCTATCTATCTATCCATCCATCCATCCATCTATCCATCCATCTCTCTCTCTCTCTATCCATCTACTTATCTATCCATCTCTCTCTCTATCCATCAATCTACCCATCTACTTATCTATCCATCTATCTATCCATCTCTCTCTCTATCCATCTATCTATCCATCCATCCATCTATCTATCCATCCATCTATCCATCTACCTCTCTCTCTATCCATCTATCTATCTGTCTATCCATCTATCTATCTGTATCCATCTATCTGCATCCATCCATCCATCTATATATCCATCTATCTATCCATCCATCTATCCATCTATCTCTCTATCTATCCATCCATCTATCTCTCTATCCATCCATCCATCTATACATACATCTATCCATCTTAAAGAGGCCCTATACAGCTTTGTGGGGTGTTTCCTCTCCTATAGTGAGTTTTGGTCAGTAGGTTTCAGTCGAGAAAAATAAGAAGAAATAATGAGAATAACAATCGGGCTCCAGCAGAAAGAAAATAGTTTATCTCTAAAGGGGGAAACAAAGACTCAAAGGTCAGAACTCCCCACGAGTGCTACTCAGAATAAATAAAGTGAATCACCTCCATTGGACTCCTTTGTTTACTTCCGGAACATAGTGACATCACTATGTAACACTCACGCTCCTATTGGCTAGTGCTCCAACACATTGTACGCGATATGTTAAGGGGCGGGACATCTCTAAGCGGTTGACCAATCACGACAGAGCCGGCCAGCTAACCAATCAGAGCACACTGGGCCCCTTTGATATTTTAAGTATATTTTGTTGATAACACTTTTGTCCTTTTATTTAAAAGGGGACCTATCATGCAAAATGCACTTTTTGATGTCTTTTATACATAAACATGTGTCCCGGTGTGTCAGGGAACTCACGCAAAATAAAACCTTCTCTCTTTTCCTCCATACCCAAATCTCTAAAAACGGGGGAACAACGGAGCTGACCCAGATTTGCGTCCGATATGACGTAATATCTGAAATGTGGACCCACGGCCCTATCAGAAACGTTGCTATCAGAAACAATGCCCGACTGTTTTGGACGTAATATGGTCGGTGTTTACATTAGCATGCTAACACTCAGAGCTAACCTGTACTGGAGAGCATGTGTGTGAAGAAGCAGGAAGTAAAAAGGAACTCACCTTGTGGTATAACCGGCAAGAGAGAAAGCCTTTGAGCTCCATACTGTTTCAGAGAGAATCCTTGATAATCCAGGATATGGCGTTTCATCACTTTAAAGCTTTATTCCCCAAATCAACACTTTTGAAACAGGAAGTGAAATAGAGGGATATGAGGCATGGCTAGAATGGCTGATCTGTTTGGTATTTTGAGCAAAACACTTCATAGACATGATTTTTATATTTTTGTATATATCTGAGACCTATGCTATTGCCTACAGATAGCATGATAGGTGACCTTTTATTCAGATTTTAAAATCAGGACTTTTACGTTACATTGAGTAGACCAGAGTTCCCGTTAGAAGATTTTTTCGCCGGTCAACATGTCCGTTAAAGTTTAAATCTTCCGGGACAAAATTTGAAAAGTGCGAGTCAAAGGTCTTCTTTGTTATTTATTGAGCTTTAAAACAAATTGATATGATTCGATATTAAACAAACTAATTATAGTAGAGTAACTATTCAAAAGTGTACAGTAACTTACAATAACACAGGAATAATAAACGGGAGCGCTCCCTCCCTCTCCTGACAGCCCGTCAGTATCAGGCAGCTCGCGGATCAGTAATGAGAGACCCGACAGTAAAGCTAAACATATCTATAACTAGTTTAGGTAGTTTGAGAGGTAATTAAAATAGCTACGTGTGATATTCTAACCTGAAGTGTGTGTTTTGTCCGCTCACCGCTGCATGTGATTATGCAGAGCTGCGTGTCGACTCGTCAGCAGCAGCTGATCTCTCTCCCTTCAGATTAGACTTCACTCGCGTTTATGTCCATATGGATCAGATCCAGCTAGTTCTAGCTAATGATATGACTACCTGCTAAACGTCGCTATGCAACCGGGGAAGTAAATCAGCATTATGCATTTGTTTACATGCCCACCGGAACCCTGAGGCATTACCAACAGATCAACGCACAATAAACCCATACAGGACATCTCTTTCTCCACATTAAGTGTTAGACATTAGAATTGACTATTCTTGTCTGTCACATACTCTTTTTGTCTGTCACACATCACTGATGCGGTATTGTGCTAAGGGGAAATTATTTTTGACCGTTGAACTAACATGATATAATATTATTAATTTGATGATGCTAATAATAAGGGTATAATACAACACCTTTATTTGGATTTAAAAAGTATGGGAACTTTTTACGCTTATAGGACTTCAATCATAATTGAACAAAGAACGTTTTCGCTTCTTGAGTCCAATAAATATATAAAATAAATTCACAAAATGCACCAAACACTTCTAAATACTACCTTATATGTGTGTGCTAAAGATGCTAATGAAGCAAACTTAATTATTGCATGATCAATTATTTCGATTTTATACGGATCAGTACGTGATGATTACATAAAATAATAAGCAGATATTTGCATCAAAATTGGGGATGATAAATGTCACGACGGCTGTAAACCAGATAAGGAAAAATGTACATGTTATTAAATCAAACTTGCACTGCATTGCATGACATGCTGTATCATTTATGTAACGTATGTTTTACTATGAAGTGATGCAAGGTGAAGTACTATGATGACATAATGGGGACATATCCCCCCTTAAAGTGGACCTATCATGCTATATTTGAATAATATAGTGTAGGACCATACCTATATAAAGGCATATTTATACGTTTTATTTTTCAAAATACCAAACAGATCATGCATTTTATCCATTCCCCATTTCGCTCAATTTAACACTGCCTTTCATGCTCGGATTCAGTGAGAACAGCACCATCTGGTGGCCTGGCATATGTACTACAGCGTCTCCAGCGCTTTCCAACGGCAATGTCCGTGGCTGTCTCATCCTGATTGGTGGAGTTGGCCCAATAGCCGTAGCGCCACTTCTGTGACGTCATAGAAGTGTTCAAATCTGGATCAGTCTGTATCAGATCCGTTGCAGACCCTTTTTAAGAGATTTGGGTACGGAGGAAAATAGAGAGGGTTGTGTTTTCTGACACTTGGTGAGTTCCCTGGAACACCGGGGACACATATTCATGTATACAAGACGTACAAACGTGCATTTGGCATGAAAGGCCCCCTTTAAGGAATCACCATCTCGCAAACAGCTGTAATCTAACTCGAACGACTAAAGTCCTTGTTTATATGATTTGTATTCATATTTATTTTGTAATGTAAAAATAGAATAATTGTTAGGGAATCATTTGCTTAGGTATTCAACCTTCGACCCAGTTCATCGTTTTCTCTTCTCACTGTCTCCTTTCCCGTGGCATAGGTCTACGGCCGTGGGTATTGCTGCTATCTCTCTTTAGGAGGGGCAGCTTGGGCGCATTGTTGTCACCAGTCTATGACCGACCACAAGCCGCCATGAGGTCGCTTACTGTTCAGGGACGAAGGTTCCCTGGCGCACATTATTTCCGATGGACGAGAGCTCTAGTTAGATTCAGGGTCCATATTTGTTTAGTCTCGCTGATAAAGAATGTTGATTATTACACTCTGAACTAGTTAAAACCTGGAGCTGCAGAAAGAGTTCTTCAGAATTGGTTTGGCAACCGCTGTTTCAACTCGTGACACACATTCTCATTAGCCGCTTTTATTCAAAGCGACTTACATACTCAATACTGTGGGCAATCCCCACAGGAGCAATTTGGGGTGAAGTGTCTCAGGGACACAACGACATGCTGACTGCAGTGGGGTTTGAACCTGTGCCCCCCTGATCCGAACACCAACGCACTATTACACTGCGCCACACGCCTCCCACACCCCCTGTCTTGTCAATTCTCCGGCCGAAGCTCCAAATAAACCGTCAGTGTTTGCCATCAAAGCTCCAGCTCTCCATCGTGTCTCCGAGTCCTGTCTCCAATTGCTTCGGAAGTTTCCCCCACAATAATTATTTGGGATCTTTTTCATTTTATTTATTAATTGCATTATTTATTGAGGTCTTCTTTGCATTAAATATACAGTTTTCAGATTTGCAGCATGTATTTTTGTTTTGTTTATGCTGTATGTAAATTGTTGACAAATGGGTTAAGAAATAAATAAGTAAAAACAAAAAATCGAAAATAAACCATAACATAAATTATAGATATTAAAAACAAATGTAAGTAATTTGTATTAGTTCAAGAATGATTGAGTCAATAATAAAATAAAATACATTTGAGTGTCTGCTATGCATGCATTTCAATGTTTTACGATGTGGAAATATGTAGTTTCTGTATCAAAAAGTTAAACAACGACTAAGGAGATCATTATAGAAATGTTTCTCTGTGTTGCAGCAGCTTCATTTCGATGGAAGTCAGACTCAGACACTTTGATTTACTTGAATAATCGCAAAATGTGTGTGTGCATCATCATCTGAAGGTTTGCTGCATCTAACACTTCAGATAACTTCGTAAAGTTTGGACGCCGAGGGGCATGAACATCTTTCTGATGTGAGACACGTCCTCGACCTGGAGTCTTCGTTTGATCTTGAAGCACCTGCAGTTAAACTCCAACAATATATCAGTATGTGGTGTCTCTACTTTAAAGAGTCCTCTCCTGCTGATGTTCAGGTGTATATCAGTATCTAGTGTCTCTACTTTAAAGAGTCCTCTCCTGCTGATGTTCAGGTGTATATCAGTATGTAGTGTCTCTACTTTAAAGAGTCCTCTCCTGCTGATGTTCAGGTGTATATCAGTATGTAGTGCCTCTACTTTAAAGAGTCCTCTCCTGCTGATGTTCAGGTGTATATCAGTATCTAGTGTCTCTACTTTAAAGAGTCCTCTCCTGCTGATGTTCAGGTGTATATCAGTATGTAGTGCCTCTACTTTAAAGAGTCCTCTCCTGCTGATGTTCAGGTGTATATCAGTATGTAGTGCCTCTACTTTAAAGAGTCCTCTCCTGCTGATGTTCAGGTGGATATCAGTATGTAGTGTCTCTACTTTAAATTGTCCTCTCCTGCTGATGTTCAGGTGTTTATCAGTATGTAGTGTCTCTACTTTAAAGAGTCCTCTCCTGCTGATGTTCAGGTGTATATCAGTATGTAGTATCTCTACTTTAAATTGTCCTCTCCTGCTGATGTTCAGGTGTATATCAGTATGTAGTGCCTCTACTTTAAAGAGTCCTCTCCTGCTGATGTTCAGGTGTATATCAGTATGTAGTGCCTCTACTTTAAAGAGTCCTCTCCTGCTGATGTTCAGGTGTATATCAGTATGTAGTGTCTCTGCTTTAAAGAGTCCTCTCCTGCTGATGTTCAGGTGTATATCAGTATGTAGTGTCTCTACTTTAAAGAGTCCTCTCCTGATGATGTTCAGGTGTGTATCAGTATGTAGTGTCTCTACTTTAAAGAGTCCTCTCCTGCTGATGTTCAGGTGTATATCAGTATGTAGTGTCTCTACTTTAAAGAGTCCTCTCCTGCTTATATTCAGGTGTATATCAGTATGTAGTGTCTCTACTTTAAAGAGTCCTCTCCTGCTGATGTTCAGGTGTATATCAGTATGTAGTGTCTCTACTTTAAAGAGTCCTCTCCTGCTGATGTTCAGGTGTATATCCGTATGTAGTGTCTCTATTTTAAAGAGTCCTCTCCTGCTGATGTTCAAGTGTATATCAGTATGTAGTGTCTCTACTTTAAAGAGTCCTCTCCTGCTGATGTTCAGGTGTATATCCGTATGTAGTGTCTCTACTTTAAAGAGTCCTCTCCTGCTGATGTTCAGGTGTATATCAGTATGTAGTGTCTCTACTTTAAAGAGTCCTCTCCTGCTGATGTTCAGGTGTATATCAGTATGTAGTGTCTCTACTTTAAAGAGTCCTCTCCTGCTGATGTTCAGGTGTATATCAGTATGTAGTGTCTCTACTTTAAAGAGTCCTCTCCTGCTGATGTTCAGGTGTATATCAGTATGTAGTGTCTCTACTTTAAAGAGTCCTCTCCTGCTGATGTTCAGGTGTATATCAGTATGTGATGTCTCTACTTTATGAAGAACAGTATGATAGGGGACCTTTAAGAGAAGATTAACAGACCCGTTTGTAAACGTATTAGAAAAACATCCCTCTAACTTTACTTACTTTAGTTCTGCAATGTCCTTTTCTTTAACAACATGTTCTATTGGTGGCCTGTCACAGTTACTCAGTGCATTATTATGGGAGTGAGCGCTCACCATGCTGGCGTCGATGATCTGTCCTCTCCCAGACCTCTTTCTCTCCAGCAGAGCGAGCACGATACCCAGAGCGCAGCTGAGACCCCCGCCGGCGAAGTCTGCAATCAGATTCAGAGGAGCGTACGGTTTCTCTCCGCTGCGACCCAGCCGGGACAAAAGACCTGCGACGGGAAATACAACACAGACTAAAGCTTCACACAGGATTGAACCCTAAACCCTGACCTGCAATGTGCAATACAGACACTTTTCTTTAGCAACTGTAAGATAAGATAGGGCTTTATTTATCCCCAAGGAAATTGTTGTTCCAGAAGATATAACGAACACAACAGCATGACGATAAAAATGTACACTCAGTGCAGCAAAAAGAGCAAATCAAACAACTGCGAGAGACAGACGGTCCAAAGACTGTCCAGTAGAAGTATTGAATAGTGCAAAAAGACGTAGTAGCATATACGTCAAGTCAATATTGCATATTGTTATTAGTATTGCACATGTAGTAGAAAGTGAAGGAGTTCAAGTATCTCGGGGTCTTGTTCTCGAGTGAGGGAACAATGGAGCGTGAGATGGGCCGGGGAGTCGGAGCAGCGGGAGCGGTACTGCAGTCGCTTTACCGCACCGTAGTGACGAAAAGAGAGCTGAGCCAGAAGGCAGAGCTCTCTGTCTACCGGGCCATTTCCCTTCCTACCCTCACCTATGGTCATGAAAGATGGGTCATGACCGAAAGAACGAGATCGAGGGTACAAGCGGCCGAGATGGGTTTTCTCCGCAGGGTGGCTGGTGTCTCCCTTAGGGATAAGGTGAGAAGTTCAGTCATCCGGGAGGGACTCGGAGTTGAACTGCTCCTCCTTGGCGTCGAAAGGAGCCAGTTGAGGTGGTTCAGGCACCTAGTTAGGATGCCACCTGGGCGCCTCCCTAGGGACGTGTTCCAGGCACGTCCAGCTGGGAAGACACCAAGGGGTAGACCTAGAACCAGGTGGAGGGATTATATCTGTTCTCTGGCCTGGGAGCGCCTTGGGACCCCCCAGTCAGAGCTGGTTGATGAGGGGAAAGGAACGTTTGGGGCTCTCTGCTGGAACTGCTACCTCCGAGACCCGACCACGGATAAGCGGGAGAAGATGGATGGATGGATGTAGTAGAAAGTGTTTGTAACGATGATAATGCTATTTATTTGACACTAGTGGTGGTGTGGCTCATCTCAAAAGGTGTGTCGGATGTAGCCCCCCTACTTTGTTCCTCATAGGATTTATAAACACCTGTAAATAACTTCATTAATCTGAACATAAATGTATTATCAGGCCACAGACTTAAACCATATGAAGGTGACTTTAACAGCAAGTCTTTATAGTTTGTTTCCATGCTGAATTAAAGCTCAGTATTATTGGATTTGTTTTCTGGGGATTGTTGTGTTCTTTAAAATCCTGTTTTGCTTTGACTTGTATTGAAGTAATTACTCCCTTTATTCATGCTGCAAAACACAGAGGGTGCGTTTCACTTCTCTTATTTTTCATTTCCTCGCTCCTCGGTCTCGGTCTCACCGGATGTTGATTTGTCTGCGCCATCTTGAGTAGCGTCCCAGTGGCCTTATTTCTGCCGGAAGACCGAGGAGCGATAACGTTGGAGCGATAATCGAGGAACCACCAGACCATCCTCCGCTGAAATCTCAGACACTCGCCCCGCCCCCTTACTGTGTATCGCTTACTGATTGGACGATGCAGCGCATGCACTGATCTGGCTGCTGTCAGACGATCAGCTGTGCGGCGCCATGACAAACGGACGTCGCTTCACGTGACGCTCCGGAGGAAACGACGTCCCATTGCTCTTGAAACTCATTTCCCTGCTTCTCGTGGTTTCCTTGCTAGACCCTCCAGAAAAACGCGGGCTAAAATCCCTGATTATGCGATCAAACATGCAGGGTTTTATGTGGATTTATGCGTGATATTGCGAAATAAATAAATATTGGGCTGTCTTATTTATTTATTCTCTCTCACACACAACCTGCCACTAACGTTAAACCCCTTTCCTATTCAATTAAATACATTCAATGTTTATTTATTGTAAAAGCAATTGGGCTATCTCACACACACACACACACACACACACACACACACACACACACACACACACACACACACACACACACACACACACACACACACACACACACACACACACACACACACACACACACACACACACACACACACACACACACACACACACACACACACACACACACACACACACACACACACACACACACACACACACACACACACACACACACACACACACACACACACACACACACACACTATCTGTAGGCTACTCACTTCGTTTCTTGTAGCCCTCGAAAGGGTTTTGGAGGTTGATGCCTCGGTGAATGTGAGTTGTTTGGCTTTCTTGTCCGCAGCAGCAGAAAGCATTTTCGAATATTTGAATGAATCAAAGTGGGTCGTCACCGTCGACTTTCTCTTATGCTCCAACACACAGTTGCACGGGGTGCAGAATAGTTTCCCCCCAATTTCGTGAAAGACATCGGGGTACTGCTTTGCCCGGTCTTTAGCAGAAATGTTCGTCGGTAAATGAGATGGATCAGATGTTTTCATCTTGGTGTTTTCTCTCTCGTGTGAGTTCCACACGTTCACTCTACGGTGTTGTTTTCCTTCTGTGATGCGCCAGCTGATGATGTCGTGTCATCATCATCACTACTTCAAGTCAAGACGAGTTAACTTTTTTTTTTCTCAATTTTGTGGAAAAATGCGGGGATTATGCGGCCTTTTGATAAATATGCGCCATTTTGCTGATTATGCGGGAAATTCTGCGATCGCAGAATCGCGTTTTTCTGGAGGGTCTACCTTGCGTCTCTCCGTGCTTCCCTGGTGGGAGGGACTAGTCGCAGGGAAACGACGCAAGTGAGGGAAGCAAGGATTCCATTTAACCGAAGAGAAATGCTAACTAACAAGCACACTGTACAAAACATATTAAAAAGCAGGCGTTTTATTACAGAAACAAATCATTTAGAGCGATAACACTGCGAGAGATGGATTTAAAATGAAGCTACAGGAGATCAGTGAAACACCGTTTTTATGTGCAATGTTGTTCTTTATTGGGGTTGCCTTACAAGAGGGAGATGTTAAAGATTGCATAAGAAACTACATTACAAAATGATATGAGAGAGTCGGGAATGCAAAGCTTTAGGGGGGAAATAGTTTTCAATATATCTTCATTAAACCCAACGACCTCACACGCCACATTACCATATGTTCAGTGGTATCTTTAATATAAATACATAATAAAAACAATTATGATAAACTAATTTAGGCTCTTTGTGTGCTGCAAAAACAGTATAATTAGCGGTGTGTCTCAAAAAGTGATAACAGATTCTTTTAGTTCTCTTAATGACTCATACATCCCGATTGGATGGATTTATAATACGCCTATTGTGACAAGAAGGTTCTTCATTAGAAGAACTCAGAACAGCGGACAAAAGACTGTCTGACAAACCTGTAATTTTACAGTTCATAATTACGACTTTAAAGCACTGTAATTTGTTTTGTATTGCAAGTTACATACCTGACACTCTTAGGCACTTTGGTGTCTGGGTTTGAATTGGTTTTATTTTTAGAAATGGCACCTCCCAGTGAGTAGGCAAATGTTTAAGTGCTGGAAATATGCTCATTGGATAATAGTTTGCAGGGTGCTTTTAAATGCCTCCTTGATTTAATGCAATTTACGTATTTTTATTGTTTGCTCTCTCTCTTTAACGTGCATATACAACGTCATTATCGTGGTCTGCACAAACTTGTCATCATGCGTGTATTCTGCTAACTGCACTGTCCATAACTATTTGATAGAAATACATTTCTAGCCGAGGCTATTTCCTTGTTTTAGTGGGCTCGTTTGTGGGATGTTGTGGATGAGTTTCACCGAGACCGCCTGCTCTGAACAACCAATCACCGTACCGACCGCTTCTAAACTCATGCACGAGAATCGACGTAATCCATAGCAACGGCGCGTCACTCTTAGTTCACTCTTAGTGATTTATCCTTAGTATGAGTAGGTCTCAGCGGCTTTGTGAATAACTTTTAAGAAAAAACTCCTACGTAAAATGTTTTAGCGCGAGTTAGGAGCACTCCTAGCGGTAAGATAAAATGCTTTGTGAATACGGCCCCAGATGTATATCAGTATGTAGTGTCTCCACTTTAAAGAGTCCTCTCCTGCTGATGTTCAGGTGTATATCAGTATGTAGTGTCTCTACTTTAAAGAGTCCTCTCCTGCTGATGTTCAGGTGTATATCAGTATGTAGTGTCTCCACTTTAAAGAGTCCTCTCCTGCTGATGTTCAGGTGTATATCAGTATGTAGTGTCTCTACTTTAAAGAGTCCTCTCCTGCTGATGTTCAGGTGTATATCAGTATGTAGTGTCTCTACTTTAAAGAGTCCTCTCCTGCTGATGTTCAGATGTATATCAGTATGTAGTGTCTCTACTTTAAAGAGTCCTCTCCTGCTGATGTTCAGGTGTATATCAGTATATAGTGTCTCTACTTTAAAGAGTCCTCTCCTGCTGATGTTCAGGTGTATATCAGTATGTAGTGTCTCTACTTTAAAGAGTCCTCTCCTACTGATGTTCAGGTGTATATCAGTATGTAGAATCTCTACTTTAAAGAGTCCTCTCCTGCTGATGTTCAGGTGTATATCAGTATATAGTGTCTCTACTTTAAAGAGTCCTCTCCTGCTGATGTTCAGGTGTATATCAGTATGTAGTGTCTCTACTTTAAAGAGTCCTCTCCTGCTGATGTTCAGGTGTATATCAGTATGTAGAATCTCTCCTTTAAAGAGTCCTCTCCTGCTGATGTTCAGGTGTATATCAGTATGTAGTGTCTCTACTTTAAAGAGTCCTCTCCTGCTGATGTTCAGGTGTATATCAGTATGTAGTGTCTCTACTTTAAAGAGTCCTCTCCTGCTGATGTTCAGGTGTATATCAGTATGTAGTGTCTCTACTTTAAAGAGTCCTCTCCTGCTGGTGTTCAGGTGTATATCAGTATGTAGTGTCTCTACTTTAAAGAGTCCTCTCCTGCTGATGTTCAGGTGTATATCAGTATGTAGTGTCTCTACTTTAAAGAGTCCTCTCCTGCTGATGTTCAGGTGTATATCAGTATGTAGTGTCTCTACTTTAAAGAGTCCTCTCCTGCTGATGTTCAGGTGTATATCAGTATGTAGTGTCTCTACTTTAAAGAGTCCTCTCCAGCTGATGTTCAGGTGTATATCAGTATGTAGTGTCTCTACTTTAAAGAGTCCTCTCCTGCTGATGTTCAGGTGTATATCAGTATGTAGTGTCTCTACTTTAAAGAGTCCTCTCCTGCTGATGTTCAGGTGTATATCAGTATGTAGAGTCTCTACTTTAAAGAGTCCTCTCCTGCTGATGTTCAGGTGTATATCAGTATGTAGTGTCGTTACCTGACATGGCGAGGTAGTTGATGTCGTGTCCGGCAGCAGAAGCGTACGACCCGCTCTGTCCGTATCCCGTCAGTCGAGCATAAATCAGACGAGGATTTTCCTTCAGAAGTTCCTGTGGACCGAGGCCCAGTTTCTCCATCACACCTGAAACATCTTTATTCATCAGCGGCTGGTAACCATAGCAGCAACAGATGGGCTGTAGCCAATTAGAAGCCCCCTTTTCATTTTAATTAGGGTTCACACACACACACACACACACACACACACACACACACACACACACACACACACACACACACACACACACACACACACACACACACACACACACACACACACACACACACACACACACACACACACACACACACACACACACACACACACACACACACACACACACACACACACACACACACACACACACACACACACACACACACACACACACACACACACACACACACACACACACACACACACACACACTCAATTATTATTAAAATGTAAATTACTTCCTAACTTGTGAATACATTGAACTAATTAAACTTCAAAATGTGTTCTGAAACTGCTTTTTGTAACCCTAGCCCCTAACCCACAGAATATCAATTGACTTTATCAATGTTAGGCAATATGTGCAAATAATGGTCAAATTATTATTTATCCTTTTTATTCAGGCTTTTTTTTTTTTTTTACAAGTCTTTTTATTTCATTATAGTGTACAGCAATCGATGCCATTTCATTTATATTGTAATATCACAGTACACTCACTACACTCCCCCCTCCCGCACATGCCCACGCGGGCGAAAAAAAAAAAAAATGCTTATCAATATAACTTAAACAACAGAGCCATGAATACTGCAGGGTTTAAAACATGATGTGAAATTGCGCTTTTTTTGTCAATAGTCAACCATTTTTGCAGGAGGACGAAGCCAGATCATTGTTTACTTTATATTCAACATTAAAAACAAACACAAATGAGTCATATTACTTTTGATATATAAGGTTCATATTGCTGATAATACATCCATCTTTTTACACAAGTAAGACTTTTTACTAGTAATTGGGTATTTATTTAAATGTGTTGTATCCTATGTAAAGAGAATGACATTCCCACATATTCCTGAATAAGACCCCATTGCCTTACTTTTTAAATGTATATACTTCACTAATTTAATGTAAGTATTGACTGCTCAGCACAACCCCTCCAAAGCTACACACACAAGCTACCTCTCATCCGCTTCTATAACACAGCACATATTTATATTATTATTCTTTCCAACAGTATACTGCACCTAGTTCTTTGGTATATCCATATTTCATATAAGATCATTTATTTGATGTTGGTATCTTCTGTGTCTCTGTATGCAAACCTGTATAAACCTACTTGGCAATACAAAATATATATTATTTTGTTTTATTCTGAACCTGAAAGGTGAGGTTATTATGGGTTTTGTGATATTTGGTATGACCAAGCAGACAGTTTGTGTTGTTAGCGTTGTAGTTTTATTTAGTTTTAAATAAAGTTTTATTGTATGTTGTGTTTTTGCACTACTGTAATGTGAGAACCACAACCTCTTTGTCATTGCTGTCAATTTGTGTTTAAAAATCATTAAGTATTGATCCATATCGGCCGATACTGATTCCGGCCCCAAAATTGGTGATCGGAGCATCCATAGTGAATTACATTACATTGCAAGGCATTTAGATATTAAAGATAGTTATATACACTTCAATCATGCCTACGGGAGCAATTTGGGTTAAGAACCTTACCAAAGGACACTTTTAAATGTTGGAGATTGAACCACTAACCCTCTGATTGCTAAACACCCATTTAATGTACGGTATGTTTTTCTGAATGTACTCTCGCTCGTCACAAATTCAAAAACAGAAGTATGGCACATCCCTATTGAATATATGTAGAGATGTCCCGATTCGATCACGTGATCGGGGATCGGAGCCGATCACGTGATTTTCAAAAGATCGGAATCGGGACAAAAAAAATCGGGGAACGGATCTTTTTTTTTTTTTTTTTATAATTTTTTTATTTTATTTTATTCAATGTTACAAAACAAAAATGACCATGTTCAAGTCTTAAAGTCATCCTGAGGCCTTAGTTTTGGTTTCAAATGACACAACATCATGTATGTGTTGCTTCTTTGGGGCTTGTTTTCATAGACCTGCTTATTTCTCTCAAATCTGGCAGCAGAGTGGGCAGGGTGCAGTGTCTAATTGTAGCAGTAAGCTAACGAGTACTGAAAGCTTTATTTTGTTTTGATCCAATGCTGCACAACTGAACTGATCCAATGCTGCTGTGAAAGAAAGAAGCTATATCCATGTTGGATAGAATATCAAATTTAAATAAAAAAATAAACTTAAGGGACAACTTGAATGCTTTTTTTCTCTTAATGCATTGCATAAAGATCGGATCGGGAAAAATCGCTATCGGCAAATTGTCAAAATCAAATGATCGGAATCGGATCGGGAGCAAAAAAAGGTGATCGGGACATCCCTAAATATATGTATCAATATATACGAAGAAGCTATTTTGTGCACGCTTGTTGTAAGCCCAGACATAATCACACGTGTTGCTTAATACCAGTGGCGTTTCCCCTCACCTTTCCTGTAGGGCTCGAGCACGACGTCAGACTGAAGGCAGAGTTTCTTCAGCAGAGAAACGCCCTCAGGTGTTTTCAGATTGATGGCGACGGACCGTTTCCCTCGGGCCTGGGTGTCCAGAGACATGCCCGTCTTGGTGCGGTCGACACGGATCACCTTCGCCCCGAAATCAGCCAGAATCATCCCACAAAACGGAGCCGGAGCGAGGCCAGCCAGCTCGATCACTCGCACTCCAGCCAGAGCCATGATGGGAGGAAGACTAGGGGGAAACTACAAGGAGAGGGAAGGAGTTTCAATGATGGAACTCACCTGCTCACCATGGCCTTCGACCCCTAACCCACCCCGACTGCTTTTTATTTCATTTGTACTTTATTATTTGCCCTTCTTGTTTGTTCTTTTGTTTGTTCACACCATGCCTTAGGTCGCTTGAAAGGCGCTATACAAATGTAATTTATTATTATTATTTGTTATTTAAGATACTACATATTACTTTTAAAGCCTGGACCTCGAAGGTGATGTATTATACCTTTTTTTTTAAAATCAAAAATAATTTCCTATAATTTCTCTTTGAACCCTTAAGTAGTACTGAGTAGAAGTACTCAGATCTTGTTCTTGAGTAAAAGTAGACGTTCTCAGATCTTGTTCTTGAGTAAAAGTAGAAATACTCAGATCTTGTACTTGAGTAAAAGTAGAAGTACTCAGATCTTGTACTTGAGTAAAAGTAGAAGTACTCAGATCTTGTACTTGAGTAAAAGTAGAAGTACTCAGATCCTGTTCTTGAGTAAAAGTAGAAGTACTCAGATCTTGTACTTGAGTAAAAGTAGACGTTCTCAGATCTTGTTCTTGAGTAAAAGTAGAAGTACTCAGATCTTGTACTTGTGTAGAAGTAGAAGTACTCAGATCTTGTTCTTGAGTAAAAGTAGAAGTACTCGGGCGACTGTGGCTGCGAGGGAGTGCGGTCGTCTTTCAACCAGAAGGTTGTGGGTTCGATCCCAGCCCATGCAGTCAACATGTCGATGTATCCTTGGGCAAGATACTTAACCCTAAGTTGCTCACGATGGCATGGCCAACGGTGTGTGAATGTGTATGCATGTTAGTTCCTTGACCTAGAGTAACATACACTGCTCTGTATGAATGGGTGTGAATGGGTGAATGACATGTAGTATGTAAAGCGCTATATAAGTACAGTCCATTTACCATTACTCAGATCCTGTTCTTGAGTAAAAGTAGAAGTACTAAGATCATCTACTTGAGTAAAAGTAGAAGTATTCAGATCTTGTACTTGAGTAGAAGTACTAAGATCATCTACTTGAGTAAAAGTAGAAGTACTCAGATCGTGTACTTGAGTAAAAGCAGTACTCAGCCTGGCCCGAGGAGATATTTACTAACTGAGGATTCTATATCACTTTTTTTTAATCAAAAGACCTTCCTATAATTCCTCCTTTAACCCTTGAAACCCTACAACCTGCCAGGGGGTTGGACCAATAAATAGGAAATGAAATTATAGTTGGATTTTCAAATATCCCAATGTCCATGAAAGAACCAAATCTGAGCTTTAATGACTTTAATAAAGACTCCTAAAAAAACAACAAGAGTAGAGAACACATGGGTCCAGTTCTAATAACCTTACAGTGCTTTTTGGATTGGTTTTAAGATGTTACTTATTACTTTTAAAGCCTGGACCTCGAAGAAATGTGTTTGCTGTTTGCTGTTAAAGCCCCTCAGGGTGCTACGTCAATATCTTATTTTAAATTACTTTTGAGGACTTTTATTTATCAAGAGTCTTTCCTATAACTTTTACTTTAACCATTAAAACCCCAAAACCTGCAGTTGGGTTTGCGGGGCACTCTCTTTTCTTTATATTGAGAACATTTAACTAATTATTATAGCCCAAAACTGGAAAAAAATAACAAAATTATGGTTGGATTTTCAAATTTCCCAACATTAAATTCTGCATTTTAGATGCAGAATTTTGATAGTCGTGCATGTAAAACAACATGTTTTTGTCAACAATAAGTTGGTATTTAAACATTTATTTTCTACCTATAAAAATATTGCTAACAATGACTTAATTCAGACTGAAAAAGAGTGAAAAAGGCTAAAAGTGAGTCAACTTTTAAAATATATCAGCCAGACAAATAGTAACTGAATTGTGTGAATGGTGTACAAATGACATTTAGACTTTGACACTGTTATCTACTTATCAAAGTACAAAGTTATGTATTGATGAAGTCCTACAACCAAGTAATTCTTAAGTAAAACATTTAACACAAAAATACCAGTTACTCAGAAGTACTCAGATCTTGTACTTGAGTAAAAGTAGAAGTACTCAGATCTTGTACTTAGTACGAGTAGAAGTACTCAGATCTTGTACTTGAGTAGAAGTAGAAGTACTCAGATCTTGTACTTGAGTAAAAGTAGAAGTACCAGAGTGTAGTGAAAGTAGAAAAGTATTCTCATCAAAATATAGTGAAAGTAGCGACAGTAAAAGTAGTCATTGTGCAGATCAGTCCATTTCAGAATAATATATATGATATGTTTTATAAAGATTGATCATGAAAGTGTTCTCAAAGCTGGTAAGGTGCAGTTAGTTTGAATGACTTTGTATACTGCAGGGTAGCTTGTGGATTTACTCCAGTTGGAACTAAAGTCTGATTTAACACTTGATTAGATTTCACATCATTCATCCACATCTGTAAAGTAACTAAAAAGGTATTAAATACATGTAGTGGAGGAAAAGTAAACCATTTATTTTAGAATTGAAGTAGAGTAGAATAACATGGAAATACTCAAGTAAAGTACAAGTACCTCTAAATTGTACTTGTGGTTGAGCAAATCTATTTAGTTACTTTACACCTGTGAAAGCTACTAGGCTAACCTGCTTCATGTCCAGTCCCGCTATGGAGGTCATAACAACAAACCTGAAGTAGCTGCAGTTTGTTTTAATTGATATCAGTGAACAAACGTATATTAAAAAGTTATTTCTAAAAACAGTTCTGCGTACCTTTGCTCCAGAGTCGGTCACAGGTCACTCTGCTGAAGGATGCTAGAGTTAGCTTAAGTTAGCCGTTATAAGTGTTTGATATATCCAAAGGCGTAACCGAATAAACCGTGAAACAGTCAAAAACACATTAATAAAAAGGCAAATAATTCGGATATTATTACTTAAATAGCACTTTAAACAGTTTTTTGTTAAACAGGTAAACCGTCAGACACCACAGTGTACCCCGTTTTTATATATACTGTTGTCTCCACCCGGCTGGCTCTCCTCGGTGTACGCTGGTTATTACAAACAACCGACCAATGTTTACAAGCTGCTTCCGTTTACCGCAGTCCGACGGTCGCAAGAAATCTGGGAAATGTAGTTTTTTTTAACAAGCAACAAGTGAATTATTGTTAGAAACTACATAAAAATGGATAGACTACAATATAAAGCATTGCAGCTGTGTATTGGAGCGATAAAGTCATCCCCTATCAATGCAGTTCTGATAGAAGCAGGAGAGACACCTCTGGAGCTCAGAAGAGAGAAACTTGCTCTGTCAGGGTCAGGCTACAAGGAAGTGTAGAGGAACATATCACAAACAGAATACTACAGGATTGCTGGGAATATGCAAAGTTCCAGGGGCGTGGGTTTGGCTGGACGAGTAAGGAGAGAACGAGGGCATGTGGAGTGGAGACCATCACGTTTGCCAAAGCAAGCCCATTTAGCAGTGTTCCTCCATGGCTTTTCCCAGAAGCTAACATAGATTTGAGTATCGTAGAAAGGAAACAAAAGTGGCAAATAAATGAAGTGGGTATTAAATCAAGTATGTCTCTGAACGAAAAGTACTACAATTACCTCAAAATGTACACAGATGGTTCTAAGGCAAGGCAGTTTATTTATATAGCACTTTTCAACACAAGGCAATTCAAAGTGCGTTACAAAAAATGAAAGACATTAAGAAAATGGCATTTAAAATCAGTCATTAAAAATACAAGTTAATAAAATAAACATTAAAAGAAGAAATACATGGATAAAAGTTACAGTGCAGTCTAAGATATGAATAGTTCAATTAAAAGCAGCGACAAAAAGAAAAGTCTTCAGCCTGGATTTAAAAGTAGTCAGAGTTGCAGCGGACCTGCAGGTTTCTGGGAGTTTGTTCCAGATGTTTGGAGCATAATAACTGAACGCTGCTTTACCATGTTTAGTTCTGACTCTGGGGACAGAAGGCACGAGGAAGAACAAGGAAGATTGTGTTGGAGTTGGTATATACATCCCAGACTTTAAAATGTTGATTTCAAAAAGAGCGTCTGATCAACAATCAGTATAGCAGAAATGCTGGCTGTAATAATAGGATTGCATTGGGTTGAAGAGGTCAGACCAGATAGGGTGGTGATATGCACAGATTCATTGTCCATATTAAAAAGCATACAGCCAACAACAACTGCCAGAGAAGACATCCTCATAGAAATCAATCACAGCCTGTTAAGACTTCACAGATGCGGTAGATCTGCAGTTCTGCTGGTGCCTGCTCATGAGGGGGTGAAAAGGAACGAGTGTGCTGACAGATTAGCAAAAAGTTCACTACAAAAGGAAATCACACTACCAGTTCAACTTGGAGAAGGAGAAGGAAAAGCAGGAATTAAGAAGAAAGGGATGGAGATCTGGCAGAAAAGGTGGGAGAAAGACCAGAAAGGTAAAGAGTATCATAAAGTTAAAAAGACAATCACAATTAATATTCATAAAGAAAGAAACAGAAGGGAGGAAATCATGATAGCTAGACTCAGACTGGATCACACTGCTTTGTATGTCATGGGGAAAAGTGACAGTGACAGAACTGTGGAGTTAGGAAAAATGTGGAACATATTTTATTGCATTGTGACACCTAAAGAGGTAAAAGAGGGAAATTAAGGGATAAAGTTTTAGAGGCAGAGAGGGGCCGTTTCTCAATCGCAAGTAAAACTGCTGCAGAGCAACTATTTCAAGTAGACGTAATCGAGTGGCGCCGAAGGACTGTTTAAATGTTAAATGCCCAGCATTCTGCGTCACTCTATGAAGTATACTTGAAATAGTTGCTCGGCAGCATGTGTACTCGCGATTGAGAAACGACCAGGGAGTGAAGCTGGTATTCTGCAGAAGGAGAAGGAGCTACCAGAAAGGCACTGTTCACCTTTTTGAGGGAAACTGGGATAGGGAAAATAATCTAACACTAGGTTAGAATAAGACCATGGATGATTTGTTTTCCGTTTTGTTTTATTTATTTTATGGTTTCTTAGTTTTATGTTTTTTGATATGCTGGTTTATTAGAGGGATGACATGATGATACACACTCGTGTACAGTAGGTGGTGGTATGCAACCAAAAGCTGTTTGCGATCCGCCATTAAAAAGAGAAGAAGAATTAAAAAGAGAAGAAGAAGAAGAAGAAATAAATCATTAAGAAAGAATTCTCACATCTGATAGTTTAAGTAAAATAATACAAAAACAAACATTAAAAGCCAGATTGAAGAGGTGAGATTGTGTATGTGTTTTGAAGGTGGTGAGGTCAGTGCAGTCTCTGATGGGTTGGGGGAGTGAGTTCCAGCTGCTAGTGGATCGCCGGAGCTGTTAGATTAACATTAACATGCTTATTGTAGTTCTAAGTGCACTGCCTTGCGGCCTGTAGCACCGTCCTTGATGGAGCATATGGTAAGGACTCGGAGTGAGCAGAGAGGGTAGAGTAGTTGTCGATTTTTGTTCTGTTTTGTGTGACGATCTTCCTCACCCTCTCAGACTTTCAGTTGCGTGCGCTACTAAAGAGACGCGCTACCATGGAAACCAAACAATGGTGTAGCTGTATTAAAGTCCGAGTGGAAACAGTCCTGAGTAAATCTGATTTAGTTAGAAATCGGGAGAAATGCGGGAGAAATATGACCCCGGGAGGAAACCGGCAGAGGGCAGTGAAATCGGGAGGGTTGGCAAGTATGTCTGGAGGACGGGAGCGATGTGGTCTCGGGAGCGGTTGTGAGCGAGGAGGCGTATTTATCATACTAAATATAGCACATTTTAAATATCCAATTTCTATGGGCTCAGAACCGTCTCGACATGCACACAGAAGGATTCATACTTGTATTTCCGGATCCACACTTGTGTTTTTCAATGCACACACAAATGTGTTCCGTTTCATATAGGCCTACATGTAAATAAAATTCCGCAAGAAAACGTTTCTTGCGTTGAAGCTTCAATGCTTCTGCCCATTCACTTTGAAAGGGGTGACGTCACGCTTTGCCGAACTGCATTGTGGGGAGCGTCAATCCCGTTTATGAAAATCTGACAGTACAACTGCTAGCCAATCAAACCGTGTGTATGCTGCGAGTAGTGAATCACCCGGTGCTGTATGATCAGTCTCTGTTCATCTACCGGGATACAAACCGGAGAAGCCAGGCATGGAGGGAGGTGGCAGAGATAGTGGGTGAAACTGGTAGGTTTTCGCCTGTCTGGGGAGTTTATATCCAGTGTACCTCGTTTAAACATTGAATGGACAGCTAGCAGGCATATACAGTATATATAGCTAGCATGGAATGCTAGCATTTTGCTTTGTATGTCGGGGGCGGGAGATTTATGTTATTGGTTGTTGGTCGCGTTGCTCGCGTTGACTCCCCAAGCTTCAGACACACGCCCACCGCCAAGCATCAATGCACGCTGATGTGTGGACGCTCCGAAGACTCCGCAGCTGATCTGATCTCTCTCGTGTCCGATTACACTTCACTCGCGTTTATGTCCATATCGATCAGATCCAGCTCTCCTGGTCGGCTTTTATAGAGAGCACCGATCAAACTATTAAGAGTGAATATCGACCGATAATGACCGGCGGGGCTCCCCCCGTTGACAGTTCACTGTCTAGCACTGGCTTCGTAATGCACTGATCGATTAGGCTACGCTAACCTGTAGCTGCTCCCTCCACACTCACAACAACTTCATACAGACATAAATAAAGCAGCTGTATTCGCCATACAGGAAACACACATTTAAAACGGTTTTGCCTGCCGTTTGTGTGTACACAAGCATTCATCAATGGTCCAGAAAGTGGCGCTGTACCTTAATAATATAAAGGCTTGTATCAAAAAACCCACACACGAATGCACAGCGATCCGTGCACAGAAAGCGGTTTGTGGTTGCAGGTACAGACGTTTTAAACGGAAAACAAATGTGTGGATCAAAAATACACATTTAAAACTTTTTTCTGTATTTGGATTTTATTTACATGTAGGCTATATGAAACGGAACACATGTGTGTGCATTGAAAAACACAAGTGGAGAGGCCAATTACCAAGATCTGTCTTCTGTTAGAATGTGAAGAGTGACGGCAGCAAACAGGGTATATGCAGGAATCCTGAAGTCAGATGTAAGACCTTTAAGACCCCTTCCATACATTTTAAGACCTCGTCGCCACTTGGAGTTTGAACCGGTTACCTTGGCGACACACTTTACCTCACATTGACTATATACAGTATTGATTGTCCTTCCTCCTTATCTTCCAACCATTTGGACACAAACTTGCATTTCCCCATAACAATGTTGTTTAACAACCGGCGTAAACAGAGCTTCGCGCGCTATCAAGCAGTGAGCGTGCAATGTCCTGTTCAGATGACGTCAAATCCAACGGGATGCCATAAATAAAGTACACAGAATCACACTACACACCTACGCAATGATTACATTCAGGCACACTGTAGAATACAACCTCTTTGGACAATTTATATACTTATTGAAAACAAGCTACAAAATGTAATACCTTGGAAAATGCCGTTTAATACTTTTTAATAGCCTTCATTTTCGCTAAATAGATTGATCAACTTATATTACTTTTTAAGACCCCGCGGACACCCTGGCAAAGAGTCTTCTTCCGCTGATGGCATGATGATATGTAGACAGGATGAGTAACACCACAACTCATATAATAATAGGTAAATGACTGGATTCATGAAATGAATAGAAATCCTGAACTGTATAGGCTCCTTTTTTAAAAAATGTATATTTGATAATTGTTTTTGTGGTACTCCAAAATACAATTAGAGGCCGGTTATGTAGGAGCCATTTCCTTAGATTTTTAGATTTTTTAGAGTACATAGCCTGAGATTCTGTGGTTTATATTATTTATTATTTAATTTGAGTGCGTTACTCCTGCAGGTCGAGGTGCTGCAGCATAAAAGGAGAGGTGCTGCAGCCTACTGGTGCGGCTGACTGAAGCAAACCGTTCTCCTTGCTGGTTGGGAGTGTCACAGCTTGGTTCTTGTGCCTTTAACATTGAAGTATCAGTTTATATGACAAATAGTTTGTTTAAAACGTTTATTTTTGCCTTTTTTGGAATAAACTTACTTTTCACTCGCATCTGGATATTTCTATATTTTTCCTCTCAAACTACAAGCTTCTATTCCTCGGTCAGCCCCACGAGTGAATCACAAACAAAGGACACAAAAGAAAGGGATATCGTGGTCACTACACGGTTCAAGTGTGAGCTTCCAGTCCCAGTGCATTGAGGAGATATGACCTTGTGTGTTTCAAATACCCCAGATCCTGCAGTCATGTATCTGAAGAGTACACTTCAGATACATGACTGCAGGATCTCAGGTATGCAAAGTGGACAGGTAGGCGAGAAAGGCTTTTTTGAGTCTCAGAGACCAAGGTCCTGTACACTTCGCATACATTGACTGCACGACTTCAGGTCTGCGATGTGGACAGTACCTCAAGTACACCACTGCACAACCTGTGGCCTTTGAAAATAATGGAATGACGTTTATAACATGCTGCACAACAAATATGCAGGGTTACGAGTCTGTTTCTAAGGCCATTTTATTATTGGAACAGAGAAAACACTGTAAATAATAATAATAACAAATTGTTATTCAGACTTCAACTCAGAAAAAAAAGTTTTCCCACACCCTGAAAACCACTATGGTTTTTCTCCCGTGTGAATACAGTGATGTATTTTGAGATGACTTGATGTAGGGAAAGTTTTCCCACACTCTTCACAGCTGTAAGGTTTTTCTCCAGTGTGAATATTCAGGTGGCGCTTTACATTTCCAAATGTTGTAAAGGATTTGTCACATTGCTGACAGCTGTGACGTCTCTCTTTTCCTTTCGGTTTCTAGAACAGACGGACAGAGAAAGAGAGAAAGTCAATCTAAAAAGCATAAATACACAAGTTAACACAATAAAAACTCACTTAATATAAACCTTGAGTTAACAAAATACTACTTATCGACTGTTTGTGTTTATTATATTTGATCCAGTAATACAGCAACATTCTAATCACAGTATATACCAGAGGTGGGGACTCGAGTCAAATGACTTGAGTCACATATTTTTTAACTTGAGACTTGCTTGAATAACATTGATAAAAGACTCGACTTGACTTGTGTAGGGGTGTAGAGTTATTTGTTCAAGCACCGGATCGGCAAAACAGGAGAGTCTGTGAACCAGTCTGCCTTGATCTATGTATTCATGTCTGTGACTCTCACAGTATCTGCTGCCCACAGCTGTTTTGTAGAAAGAAAACCTCCTTCACTTCATGAAATCTCTGCAGCACCAGGAGGCAGTAACGTGTAACTCAGCAGAATCTGAGAAGAGCAGCACCAGCTGCAAAGAGCTGTGCCTTTTACCGTTCACTTCACTGTGTTTACCTTCATTAGAACAGAGCGACCGCAGGCTGCTAACCAAACGCACTGAACTCCCCAATTATTCCCCCCCATTACCTGTTTTATTATTTCAGAGTAGGGCTGCTCGATTATGGCAAAAATCATAATCTTGATTATTTGGGTCAATAATTGATATCACAACTATTAAAAACGATTATCCATTTACTTTGAAAACATCAATTTATTGAAAGAAAAAAGGTCTAGTATGTTTAACAGTTGATTACCCTGAACTTTAAGTATAATTCAATTGAAAAACCAATACAAATGTTTTATTTAAAAAGAAATAATTTTATTTCGATTAAGTTGTTTTCATAATCGTTGCAAGGCAGAAATCGTAATTGCGATTGAAATAGGGCTGCTCAATTAATCGTATTTTAGAGCCCCACTCTCCATTGTTCTTAATGTGGAAAATAAAACTCTAGTTTCATAACCACTGTCTTTTAACTGATTTAAATGCTGAAACTGGAGTTATTCATCAGGATTTCGTAGGACTTGACTTGCTTGACTCTCACCCCAGTAACTTGAGACTTGCACATGTATGACTTACTCCCACCCCTGGTATACAGGAGACAGAGGGAGACGGCATCCTGTCACTGCGAGTCTCAGTATGCTCTGTTCGTCTTGTTTTTTAGCTTTTTTGGTCTAATTATTGTCTAAACTTTGTTGTGTCTGTATGAAACGTCCTTTTGAGAGACCATGCTTTTGATCCTGTGGATTACATTTACCTTCTGCAGACCATGTCTGCCCATTCAACTTTCCAAAACACCTGAGTGACAGCACGAACAGGTATGGCGAGGAGCCCCGGCTTCTATGCTGCTACAGCCGCGAGGCTATGCTAGAGCTACAATGCGATCGGCCTTCTACGAATACATTAACGTGACGGACAAGACATACTTGATCCATACCAATTTGCCTATAAGCAAGGGGGTGGTACTGTTGCTACTCTGGTTCATATCCAGGGCTCAACATTAACAACTGCCCGATGGCAGTAATAGGTGCCATAATAGTGTAAATAATATTTGTTTTGGCAGTTATAACTGAATGTAATGTTCAGTAAAACAACACAACAATAAGCCCTGGTTCACCAAAGAAATTCAACAATTAAGGACAAAAACTATAAAGAGGACTATATGGCTGCAAAATACAAACTTAGATCTGGAATAAGAAAAGCCAAATTCAATTATGCTTCAAAAATAGAACAGGAAATTCCAAACACTAGGACAGTTTTGAAAAAACTTCAGGTCCTCACCAACTACAAACCCCCCCCCCCACACCTGAAAATGACCATCAGCTTCCGGACAAACTGAACGCCTTCTACAGCAGGTTTGATCATTCTCCAGCTTCTCCACTACCCCCCCCCCCCCCATCCATTCCTCATCGAAGAGGAGAGAAACAAGGCGGCAGGCCCAGACAACATCAGCCCTGCGGCACTCCATCACTGTGCTGCAGAACTGGCCCCTGTTTTCACCAACATCTTCAACTCCTCCCTCTGCCAGTGTTCAGTTCCTCACTGTTTTAAGGAATCCACTATCATCCCTGCACCCAAGTCTAATAGAATATCCTGCCTCAATGACTACAGACCCATAGCCCTCACATCTGTGGCGATTAAATCATTTGAGCGCATCATTCTCAGGCACCTAAAAACCAGCACCTCCCTCCTCATGGACCCATATCAATTTGCGTACAGAACCAACAGATCCGTGGATGACGCTGTCAACCTGGCAATCCATCACACCCTAAAACACCTGCAATCCCCCCCCCAACACCTACGCCCGCATCTTGTTCCTGGACTTCAGCTCCGCTTTCAACACCATCAACATGTCAGCGCAACTTACATGATGCCGTTTAGACAATATAATAATAAACTGCGGTGCAGGCTGTCAGCGAACCGATCCGGCCTTTCTGCGCGACTATCACTCAAATGCGGGACATAGTCTCAGTGTGGGACGCGGGACAAATAATAAAAATGCTGTGTGTGCTGTCCCGCATATTGCGGACGCCGGGACACTTGGTCACCCTACACACGGTTCTGCCCCTCACACACACACGCTTCAAATCAAGTTGCATAAATGCTTGAGCTACGTTTTTATTATAATTACTGTGAAATCTGCCTATTATGTTTTCGTCATTATTACAACAAACACACACTTGCAACTGATAACACTGGCAATGATTTTAGATTTATTAGACTATTAAAAAAAAGAAAGCATGCTTCAAATAAGTGGGGGTGCGGCGTACCCCCGCGTCCAACACCCACTACACCACTGCTCAAATGGAAGACCAACACAGACCACATCTACAAAAAAGCCAACCAAAGGCTCTTCTTTCTGCGGCAGCTCAAGAAATACAGAGTGAGGAAACATCTCCTAATCCAGTTCTACTTCTGCCCTCAGGGAGGCGCTAGGTCACTTTCCAACAAAAACAGCTTCTTCCCCTTCGCAACACGACACTAAATGGACTCTAAATAAAGCCAATGAACAATCACAATCAATCACACCTTGAACTTTATGTATATATATCATGATGTATGTATTTGCCCTGTGCGTTGTACTTTTTATTGTCTGTTGATTGTATGGAACAAGCTGTAATAATCTGCACCGAACACGAATTCCACCAGCCTGGCTGTGTGGTCATTAAAGATTCCAATCTTTTCTACTTTTTTACAGATGTAAAGTGTCTTGACCAACAACTTAAGTATTTCTTAGAGCTATGCAGGGCATGCAAGCGAGAATTAGGAATATTGTGATGAAGTGCACACTGACCTGAGCTCCAGGGGTCTCCTTGTTCTCCTCCATGCTGCTCCCAGGGCTCCTTCTCCGGCTGGGTCTCTGAAAACACACACATACACACACGGGACTTCGTTCATAAAGCTTCTTTTAAGCTGGAAACGGTGAGAAGTTTCCCCAGATTCTCCTCTCATGGAACACTGGGTCCTGATGAAGACCACCACAGAGCTGCTTCAGGTCCTCTCTGTGATGAAATTGCAAAACAAACTTAAGTAAATAAGGTCAACTTTCTTCCAAAAGATAGTGACTAACGTTTAGACAATACACAAATACCTACCGGAGCACATCTAACAATCAGTAGCCTACAAAGGTTAAACTAGATCTCACACAGAGACACGACACTACAGCACGTAACGTAACACAGGCTGAACACATGCGGCCAGAGGAGAAAGAGAGAGGCTACTGCAGCCTTCCTCAGGTCCTTTAAGGAGCCCCTGATTGGGGATTGGGAGCACCTGAGGGAGAGGCTTCACCTGGGGGAGAGGCTGCACCTGGAGACAATCAGGGAGAGAGAGAGAAACACACACACAAAAGCACACACACACAAGCACCCACTGCGGCACGTAACACTCACAAAGAAACTGTGTGCCGCTAATAATAATTCCAGTTCGGCTCTGGGTGAGTAACAGTTGATTTGTAATGCTCATCTGACTTTATGTTAGTTATTTATTACACTAGTTGTTTTTAAGACGGGTTGAGTTGTTGTGTTGGTGGTCTTTACCATAGATATTGTTTTAAATACATGGTTATTAGCATCGCCATTCACCGTGACGTAGCATTTTTCCCATTGAAATAAATGGGGTTCTTCAGTTAGCAGCTAACGCTAAGCGACGGTTTAACTTTAGCTCATTAGATAAATAGATATACTTTATTTAAATAATGATTTATCTTAAACTGGGAAATGATTGTGTCACAGCAGAAGTGTTTTCAGGCATTACAGTTAAACATATTTATAAGATGTAATAAAAATGAAGCATTAGCAGCAAGTTTACACACAGGACACAAAGCTAAAGAATATACAGAAAATACAGTATAGTTGGAGACGACGCTGAAGTTGGCTTCTGATTCGGCAGTTAAGGGGAAAGTTAAGGGACATTTAATTTACAGCGCTGAGCGAACAATCCTCCGTGTGTGTACCTCTTCAATCGCTGCATAGCCGATTTATTTGGACATTATCCCAGAGAGTCTAAACATTCTTTGTAACACAGTTTCAGATTTGTGAAACCTTAATTCTATCTGTGAAAACACAAAAAGGGAGATTTCAGTGCTTTTTGACTTTTTTGACTGCTGGGTCAGGTGAGGCTGCAGCAGCTCTGTGCCCTGATGTGAGCTACATCATCTGTCTTTTGGAGTATGTGGTGTTCTAAGGCTCTGTGCCTGTTAGCATGTTAACCGAGCTCTTGCTGGGTGACCGACCCTGCAGTTTGTATTGGACTCTTACCGCTGATGCACTGGCAGAAAGAACATAATTGCGAGGCCTGGTCTCCTGAAAAGCAGGTACAGCCTACAAACAAGTGCAGGGAGGAGGAGACACATGTTGGCACAGTCATGCATTACAATCATAAAGCAGAACAACAGTTAGCCAAAAGGGTTGAGGAAAAATAGGACCCAAATGCAGTAAGAGGTCAGGTAACAAAAAGCAAGCTTTATTTCCCAAAGCTGAATGACAAAAGAAAACAAGGAACAACTTAACATACGAAAACCGGGGAGTACGAGGAAGGATCCGGACAAAAAACCTGAGGAACAAACATGGAGGGTGACAGGTAGCACGGACTACTAGAGCAAAGACGGCCCGTCCACACAGCGGCGTGCGTTGACGCTCACCGGCGGGCGTGTCTGAAACTCGACCAACAACCAATCACATGAATCTCCCGCACCTGACACACAAGCATCGGTTTGATTGGCTAGAGCTTGTACTGGCATATGATTCGATTGGCTGACGCTTCTGCCGAGGCGTCAAAAGTTGAACATTGCTCAACTTTTGCAGCGAGCCACGCCAGCAACGCTTCCCACAATGCAGTTCGGCGAAAAGTGACGTCACCCCATTCAAAGTGAATGGTGAACATAGAATGTATATATAAATGGACCTAGTGTCCGTGACGTCACCCATAGGATTCTGCAGAGTTGCCGAGAAGCTCTTAGAAGGCGGAGTCGGCCACTAACGGCTCGACAGCGACGTCAAGAGTCTAATCCCGCCGGCTCCAAATAAGGGCAAAAAGGAAGAGCCGAGGAGCGACCTGCTGCCTCCGAACTGGAAGTAAACAGAGCTAGCTCAGGCTAAGAAGCTAAGCTAACATGAAATACGTGCATACCAAGTTACTGCTAACAGTGTAGTTCCCCTATATAAACGTTACATTCATAATCAAATGAGAAAATCTGCAAGAGAATTAGCTATGTTTTGTTATGCTTAATGCTTGTCATTCACACGTTAATTAAAGACGGACTCCACCGCCCAGCCCCGGACCTAACGGAGCCGCAGGGGGCTAGCTCCGGCTCCGGCGGCCACCACTGGGATAATTGGGCTAAAGCTAAAGGGTGAAGTACAGTAACTACAACTAACTAATGTTGTAGCCTCTATGGTTGTAGCCTAGCAGAGTGGACAAATTGCTGTTATCTGACAGTGAGGCATGTACATGTCCATCAAAGTGACCACGCCCTAATTTATGCAAAAGCTTTAAGGCTTAATATTAATTAAACAGATGACTTGAGAAAAAATTCACCCCCCCAATCCATATTCATGAAGGGGGGATCTAACTATACAGAGAATATGTTTTTTTGAACCACGATGTAAACATGTTTAATTCTGCTCTAAAGTTGGGCATTTTAACATTGGGGTCTATGGAAATTGCTCCCTTCTGCAGACTGCTCCTACTGGCCACTAGATGAAATGCAGTTTGAGGCACTTCCGCATTGGCGTCCCGGGTCTTCCCCAGAGTTTGCAGCTTAATGGTGAAGCATCAACGCACGCTGCTGTTTGACGAGAAACGACGACGAACAGACATGGAGCAGGGGAAGACAAGACAATGCGAAAAAAGCACTGAAATCTTCCGTTTTTGTATTTTCACAAATACAATTAAGGTTTCACAAATCTCAAACTGTGTTAGAAAGAATGTTTAGACTCTCTGGGATAATCTAGTCAAAATAAATCGGCTATGCAGCGATTTAAGAGGTACACACACGGAGGATTGTAAACTCAGCGCTGTAAATTAAATGTCCCTTAACTTTCCCCTTAACTGCCGAATCGGAAGCTCTGAATCGGAAGCCAGCGTCATTACATGGAGTACATTAAACAGTCTCACTAGCTAATGTTTGCTTTCTGTGTTAACTTAGTGAGTTAATGACACAGATAGCGTTATAACCGTGGTTCAAACAACCATTAATGTCATTTTCTATGTCAATAGTCATGTTAATGAAATAAAAGTGAACAAACTGTGAGCTGTAAATTAGAATGTAAGTTGCTACACTGATTATGATGAATTATATCTAAATATTTGTATTATATTAATAATAATTTAATAATAATAGCTTTTTATCGTAATGGTTAAAGTCATTTCCATGTAACGTTAATAACTATCTGACCTTTCTATCATTTTCTCCTCTGCTTAGCATCACATTGACTAAATGGATCAATTTGGAACATGTTTACGTCACAGCAGCATAGATGAGACAAGGCACTGCACATGATGTGATAAAACACTAAATATAAGCATCTAGAAATAGAACATATCATTGAATAAACTCTTTGAATTCCTGCTCTTCACTCCTGACAGTTTTCCACCTGAAGCAGCTCTGTGGTGGTCTTCATCAGGACCCCGTGTTCCATGAGAGGAGATTAAAAGAAGCTTTATGAACGCAGCCCCAGGTGTGTTTCTCTCTCTCTCTCTCGCGTGTGTGGTGTAAAAGTACCTCTAAATAGTACTTCTCACCTTTGCTATGAAGATTATTTTTGTTGTGTCTGTCGGTTGTCTTGTTTTGTGTCAGCTGTAGTTGTGTTGATTATTTCAGAGACCCAGCCAGAGAAGGAGCCCTGAGAGCAGCATGGAGGAGAACAAGGAGACCCCTGGAGCTCAGGTCAGTGTGCACTTCATCAGCGGCGAAACTAAGGCTCTGGTAAACTGTGGTAACATGAAGAGCCGTTTTGGGAGCCGAAAGAGCCGGCTCTTCTTAGTGAGCCGAGCCAAATGATCCGACTCTCTAAAAAGAGCCGGAATTCCCATCACTAATACGTAAAGAGATAGTATCTATAAGGGACGGCTCAATTCAAAATTCACACCGCAGTACTTTTCCCACAAAGATTCATGAGATCCCATTGTTGACACCAAGATGTCTGCTTGTATTGTGTTGAATGCGGCTGAGAAGTCTAGGAAGAGGGCTCTTGCATAGGTGTAATATTTATCTAAATGTTTAGTAATGATATGAACCAGAGTAGCAACAGTACCACCCCCTTGCTTATAGGCAAATTGGTATGGATCAAGTATGTCTTGTCCATCACAATAGGTTTAGCTGAAGAGGTCATTCCTGTCATGGTTCTCATGGTGTCCCACACTTTTTTGGGGTCTTTGGCTTTAAAAGCATTTCCCAAAAGCTCTCTGTGTGCCAGTTTTGATTCCCTCAATTTGACTTTCAGTTATTTCCATAGTCTTTGTTTTTGAAAAACTATTTTCCTGGTTTTTATAACTTTTTGTTAATGTCCTTAGTCACATGATGTATTACTTGGATAGATTTGTATTTCTTTAGTGGAAACACAGAAGTTAATATAGTCTTTGGTAACAGTAGTTATTTCATCTAGTGAACATTCCTGAAATATGTCCCAATCTGTCCAATCAAAACAGGCTTTCAACTGTTCCCTACTTTCATTTGTCCATGTCCTTATTACTTTCTTTTCTGGTTGACTTCCCTTCAGTTTGGTCTTATACACTGGTGTCATATTCACAACATTGTGATCAGAGTTCAGGTGGTCTGTATTTAGACACACTCCTTTATCATTTACGAAGCATTTGTCCAGGATATTGTCTTTCCTGCTGTGATCCCTAACATACTGCTGGAACCCAGGTAACACAGTCTCCAGGCGACATTGCTTCATGTCCCAGAGCACTATTGCCGGTGCATCGGGATGGCTGAGTTGCAGCTCGTGAACACAGTGTCCTCTGCCGCTGGGAGGCACGTAAACAACAAACAGTAAAACACCTGAATTCTCTAGGCAGATAAAAGGCTCTTAACGTCATGCAGAGAATTTCCACGTTGGGATTGCAGGTTTTACATTTGACTGATCGGCACCACAGGTCATTAATATACACACAAATACTGCCTCGTCTGGTTTTCCCGAGTTCGCATCACTGTCTGCTCGAACAAGGGTGAATCCGGGTACTTCAAAGAGAGATTCAGGAATTGTAGATTGTAGCCAATTTTCTGTGAAACATAATAAAGAGGCCTCAAGAAATTCATGACAGTACCTTGTGTATGTCCTTAGTGTGTCCTCGTTGTTGCTCAATAAGCGCAGGTTTGTGAGAATGATGGATGGAAGTGGTGGCCGGCTGAATCTCCGCCGTAGGCGATTCTGAACGCCTCCCCTCCTTCCTCGTCTCTTTTTCCTGGTGTTTCTCAGCGGCTCCCGAGGGATGTCATCCAATATCGAAGAGCACAGATGGCTTGATGTATTCGTAGGAGGCCGATCGCATTGTAGCTCTAGCATAGCCTCGCGGCTGTAGAAGCCGGGGCTCCTCGCCATACCTGTTCGTGCTGTCACTCAGGTGTCTCTTGGAAAGTTGAATGGCCAGACATGGTCTGCAGAAGGCAAATGTAATCCAGAGGATCAAAAGCATGGTCTCTCAAAATGACGTTTCATACAGACACGACAAAGTTTAGACAATAATTAGACCAAAAAAACAAAAACAAAAAACAAGACGAACAGAGCATACTGAGACTCGCAGTGACAGGATGCCGTCTCCCGCTGTCTCCTGTATACCAGGGGTGGGAGTAAGTCATACATGTGCAAGTCTCAAGTTACTGGGGTGAGAGTCAAGCAAGTCAAGTCCTACGAAATCCTGATGAATAACCCCAGTTTCCGCATTTAAATCAGTTAAAAGACAGTGGTTATGAAACTAGAGTTTTATTTTCCATATTAACAACAATGGATACAAATATAATAAACACAAACAGTTGATAAATAGTATTTTGTTAACTCAAGGTTCATATTAAGTGAGTTTTTATTGTGTTAACTTGTGTATTTATGCATTTTATATTGACTTTCTCTGTCCGTCTGTTCTAGAAAGCGAAAGGAAAAGAGAGACGTCACAGCTGTCAGCAATGTGACAAATCCTTTACCACATCAGGAAATTTAAAGCGCCACCTGCTTATTCACAGGGAAGAAAAACCGTACAGCTGTGAAGAGTGTGGGACAACTTTCACCAGATCAGATGCTCTCAAAATACATCACCGTATTCACACTGGAGAAAAACCGTACAGCTGTGAAGAGTGTGGGAAAACTTTCACTAGATCAGGTCATCTCAAAATACATCTTCGTGTTCACACTGGAGAAAAACCGTACAGCTGTGAAGAGTGTGGGAAAACTTTCGCTACAGCAGATGCTCTCAAAATACATCACCGTGTTCACACTGGAGAAAAACCGTACAGCTGTGAAGAGTGTAGGACAACTTTCGCTACATCAGATGCTCTCAAAATACATCACCGTATTCACACGGGAGAAAAACCGCACTGGTGTGAAGAGTGTGGGAAAACGTTCACTACATCAAGTGATCTCAAATCACATCACCGTATTCACACGGGAGAAAAACCGTACTGGTGTGAAGAGTGTGGGAAAACATTCACTACATCAGGTGCTCTCAAAAAACATCACCGTATTCACACGGGAGAAAAACCGCACTGGTGTGAAGAGTGTGGGAAAACGTTCACTACATCAAGTGATCTCAAATCACATCACCGTATTCACACGGGAGAAAAACCGTACTGGTGTGAAGAGTGTGGGAAAACGTTCACTACATCAGGTGCTCTCAAAAAACATCACCGTATTCACACAAGAGAAAACCCATAGTGGTTTTAAGAGTGTGAGAAAACTTTTTTTTCTGAGTTGAAGTCTGACGAACAGTTGTTTGTTATTATTATTGTTATTTACGGTGTTTTCTCTGTTCCAAAAATAAAATGGCCTTAGAAACAGACTCATAACCCTGCATATTTGTTGTGATTTGCAGCATGTTATAAACATGTCATTCCCTTATTTTCAAATACCACAGGTTGTGTAGTGATGTATTTGAGGTGTACTGTCCACATCGCAGACCTGACGTTGTGCTGTGAATGTATGCGAAGTGTACAGGACCTTGGTCTCTGAGACTCAAAACCTTTTCTCGGTTACCTGTCCACTTTGCAAACTATTTGTCACATAAACTGATACTTCAATTTTAAAGGCACAAGAACCAAGCTGTGACACTCCCAACCAGCAAGGTGTAAAAACGATTTGCTTCAGTCAGCCGCACCAGTAGGCTGCAGCACCTCTCCTTTTATGCTGCAGCACCTCGACCTGCAGGAGTAACGCACTCAAATTAAATAATAAATAATATACAGCACAGAATCTCAGGCTCTGAAAGGTATTATAAAAAGATAAAATAATATAATCTAAGAAAATAGCTCCTACATAACCGGCCTCTAATTGTATTTTTGAGTACCACAAAAAATGTTATCAAATATATATTTTTTTAAAAGGAGCCTATACATTTCAGGATTTCGATTCATTTCATGAATCCAGTCATACATCAATATGAGTTGTGATGTTACTCATCCTGTCTACATGATATCCTCGTGCCATCAGCGGAAGAAGACTCTTTGCCAGGGTGTCCGCGGGGTCTTAAAAAGTAATAAAAGTTGATAAATCTATTTAGACCCTCCAGAAAAACGCGATTCTGCGATCGCTGCGATCGATTTTGCTGGTGAGAGATTTGAGTTGCTTTAGCGTGTAGAAGCTAGTAAGCCTATTGGATTTCTTTTAGATCGGCACAACATGTTTCATATGCAGACCTTATTTTCCTGTTCCATGTTAAAATAAACCATTTTCAGTGGTACCGCTGAGAGAGACACTTTTTTGGTCATGGAAAATAAGGTAGAGGTCATGGAGAATCATTGGTGAAAAAGTGTATGAACCCTGTTTTACATAATTTAACTAACACTATGGTGTTTTCAATTGAAAGTGGTAAGTGCTACAGTAACAGTGAGTCGTGAAATATGAATTATTAAATGCAATAATGGGGATTAATTTGTTTATCTAAATGTAGGGACAAAGGTAGAGTGCCACATTACTTGCACAGTACACAATGTTCAGATGACTTTGCCCAAAAGCAAACATTGAAGTTGCTTGAGTCAGACTCAGAAATATTAAACCTCTTTTAAAATCAGACTCTCAAGTCATGAGGAAATCCATAAAGATATCTCACTGAAGAAAAGACACATTTGAATATAATAAGCTTTATTTCAATGGAAACAATTACAAAGTACATTAATGAATAAATATCATGAATTAGAACTTATTTATACACATATGGAATAGATACATATAATACAAAAGTCTGTGCCTTTACAAAGATAGCAGTGACATGTAAATAAATGTCATTAGGGAGAAGAAATAATTCTCACATCTGATATATATAGTTAAAGTAAAATAATACAAACAAAAACCTTAAAAGCCAGATTGATTAGGTGAGATTTTGTACGTGTTTTGAAGGTGGTGAGGTCAGTGCAGTCTCTGATGGGTTGGGGGAGTGAGTTCCAGAGGAGGGGGCAGCGACGGAGAAGGCTCTGTCCCCCCAGGTCCGGTGATTGATGCGGGTGGGGAGGGATAGGAGGTTGGCTTCTGATGAGCGGAGTCAGCGGGAAGGGGTGTGGTGGTGCAGCAGGTATGTGAGGGGGGGGGGGCTTTGTAAGTAATCAGGAGGACTTTGAAGTCGATTATTTGACGGACGGGGAGCCAGCGGAGGTTCTGGAGGACGGGAGCGATGTGGTCTCGGGAGCGGGTGTGAGCAACATAGCTTCATAAAGGGACGCAAGTAGCTTTCAACTGATTGCAATGTATTCCCATCTGCTGCGGGATTTGACGCTCATGGAAGCACGGCATTCGTTTGTGTCGGAGGCTGTTAAAGGCAATGTGAGCGTCCATTCCCATTGGATAACGGAGAATTGTACACCCGGAAGTAAGTATTCCCCTTACTGTCGATTGATTTGACAGTGATATCTCCACTACTCATCAACTCAAAAACACCAAATTATCCTTGTTGATTAAACGACATTGATAGGTTTTAGTGTGTGGACAATGCTTTTGTCACGTTTTCCCCTTCAATTCTGAGAAACAAGTAGTTTTCTATGAGTTTTGGATGGTCGAATACATTACTTTACCCAAAATCCTCTGTAGCAACCATAGACTCTATATTGCAACAGGCAGCTTCGGTTCATGTTAATTTACAAACTCTTCAACTACAACCGTAGTTATATTTAAAAACATGTTAGAAGGCCTCACGAAATATTTAATGTAAATTACAATTTTGATGTGAAGGAATGTGTGTATATTGACTGTGGGTTTTTCTCTGGAATTTTTTCCTTGTACGATGTGAGGGTCAAAGGAAGGACAGATGATGCCGTTTTTCTCATACTGATATTCCACTATGCACGCTGGGATTTGGTGTTTATGCGATGTGAAGACCGAAAAATTTAACGGCATTGTAATACACTTTTCGGCTGTATTAAATATTACATATCTGCCGTAGTTCTCTATTTATAGAGCCCTGATGAGAAGACTTCTAGACAAACAGGAGAACTGCCGCCAAAACTGAAAACGTGACGTGGATCATAAATATATAAGCAATTAAACAACATCTTACATTTCTTTTCACACAATACGTCTCCTTGCAGTATCAACACTAATTCGGCTGACTTTTATATTTGATCCAATTGATAGATAGGCTGTATTTACACCATAACGGTGCACAGCTGATAGAAAGGGACACCTTTCGGAGCATATACTGCATTAGTTTAGCCGATCTCCATTCAAAAAACACGCATTTTAAAAGGGTTTCTCGCCTGCCGTCTGTCTGCAGACTTGTCAAAGCATTAATTCATGGTTTTTACTAAACGGTAAACGGTGTTGTTACTTCGGTATCATTTTGAAACGTGTATTACAATTAAATCACGGTCAATATGTTCATCTTGTTGTAGTTGTAGCCTCCTTGCCAGTGATTCTCTCACTAGTTTAGCATACTCAGCCCGGTTGTTGGCCCGGAAAGAACCACGATTTTGTTGGGCCAGAAAAAAGGTGCCGGGCCGGAACTAGGACTAGTGGAACGGTACGCTTAAACCGAGCTCCGCGCCATGGCGGAAATGCGCCATTAGAGACCTGCTGCTCTTGGAGACCTGCTCCTCTTGGAGACCTGCTCCTCTCTCTCTCTCTCTCAATGCACACAATCATTACAATTTACTACTACTGCAATGGACTCCTGTCCGGAGTTCAAAGCCCTGAGAGGCTCCAGTACGTCCAGAACTCTGCTGCTAGGGTCCTCACCCGCACCAAGCCCTGGCAACACATCACCCCCATCACCCTCATCACCCCCATCACCCTCGTCACCCCCACCCTCATCCACCTCACTGGCTGCTGGTCAAGTCCTGGATTCAGTACAAAACACTCCTCCTCACTTACAAGTCTCTCCATGCCCTCACCCCCACGTACTTATCGGACCTCCTCCCTCCCTACACCCCTTCTCTTTCTGCGATCCTCAGACACTGCTCTCCATCATTCGCCTCCGAACTGTTGGTGACCGAGCGTTCAATGCTGGTACTTTATTAAAAGTAGAAGTACTTAGATCTTGTACTTTACCAAAAGTAAAAGTACTCAGATCTTGTTCTCGAGTAAAAGTAGAATCAGATCAGAATCAGAAACGGGTTTATTGCCAGGTAGGTTCACACGTACGAGGAATTTGGTGTCTTGGTGCTACATAAATATAAAAAACTAAAATGTAAGAAAAGTAAACAGATAGCGAACTATATTAAGAACACAGAAGAGTTCTGATCTGGTACTTGAGTTGACTCTAAAATCTGAGGACTTGTACTCTGACTCTAATATAGAGGACTTGTACTCTGACTCTAATATAGAGGACTTGTACTCTGACTCTAATATAGAGGACTTGTCTTAAGGCTATTGATATCATCGTCAACATGAATATTAAAGTCACCTTCAATAATGACTTATTACTTATCAGTTTTAACCTGTTAAACCCCAAGGTCCCCGCTGGGGACCCTGGGTTTTTTTTTCACGACACTATGTCTCAGGGGATCTTAATATTTAAGAACCTATTAATGTGTTATACCAGATTAACGGAAATAATCTCAGCTAACTGACGATATAAACCATTTTTACCAAAACAAAACACAAGTCTCATAAGAAGCATCTAAATGACCCCTTAGCGAAAAATGCTAACGGACATTGGCACAGAACTCAAGATAAAAGTAACCTTATTACTTATCGTAGCTGCACATACTAGATATTCGATTAAAGCTGAGGTTCCACAGATTATTTATGTATATAGTATCATCACTGAGTGATCCGAACTCGCGACAGGGGAAGCAAACACAGATTTCATAACACGTACGTTCACGGACCTTCTAGGGAGATCGTCTCACCTTAGCTGTCAATCTGATCAAAAGACGTGTTCAATGGCATTAAAACGAGAAAAAACGCGGCTGAATCGGTTAATCCATAGGTTTTTAACGTCTCTGTATAAAAAAATTATTTCATTTATAGTCCATAATTCCATTTTTATGTAAAAATCGCAGAGCAAAAGTTAGCTGCTAATGGTAGCCACCAGAGTGGTTGCTGCTTCCGGTCTTGGCTATGCGGCAGTCTAACACACACACATGACCAAATAAGGACTATGTGGGAGTTCCCCTCGATTCCATTGGCTCTGACGGTTAGAAAGAGATGTCACATGTCAAAATCCAGCAGGGGGAGCCAGAGATATGAAAAATCCACCCAAATGGCCCCAGAAAAGTTTTCTTTTTGATAAATCTGTCTAAAAATGTCAAATATCACTTGTTTTGCATCAATCTTGATAAAGGGTACTTATTATATGTTGTACTTTGGATTCCTAAAGCTTTTAGTCTACTAACCCATCATCCAAGGTTAGTTTTCACTATAAGCACAAAATATGTTTTGGACGGACACTATAATTTACAGTTTTTTACTATGTTCAATCTGAATTTTCTTTAAAATAAAAAACATCTATATTGATTCTGACTTTTCTACATCCAACTGACAGGTTTATCATTACTTTGAGAAAAAGATTATTAATTTAACCCTTTTAGAAGGGAAGATATGGTCATTTGTTCTGGGAATGTCATTTTCGATCCTGAAACCTGAAAAACAGGCTCAGGGTTTCTACTTTCTACTTGACTACAAAGAACTGCTTTGAAGTCATTCCTGATGCTTACCAGACACTTCAGCTTGTATTTTCATGTTCTCAGTTGTAATCGAGTAATGCTTTCTATGCCTGATGAATCTTTCTATTCTAAAAAATAAAGGACATTAAAAGAAGGCGTAGGCAAGTTTGATCTTGTCTGAACTTGAAACCTGCTTTCACAGGCACTACATTCAGGCAAAGGATTTGTCGATTACTCAGGTGAAGACAGCGCAAGAGGTAGGACTTTTAGTGCACAGTGCAGTTTTCATTTGACTGGTATAGCCAGGAAAAATAAGTGCTGTTACATTTCTGTTCAGAATTACATGAAACCTCTTATGTTCCAGGAAAGAAGGCCAGCAGCCAACATCTGGTCAGATGAGCCGTTACAAGGACCTCGAAAGGTGAGAAAAATCACTGGCTGCACAAAATGAAATTTTTGCGAGAGGGCTTTTTGTTTGTAAAATATACACGATAAGTTCTTCTGAAACAACAATGTTGTATTATAATTAGATGTTTCAGCGATATAATATCAGCAATGCCTGCTTGAATATGAGTTCTCTGTCAAAAGCTTTTGGAAGTTACTGAATGTATCAGTCAGCAGTGTTGGGCAAGTTACTTCCAAAATGTAATATATTACATATGACTTATTACTGTCTTTTGAAAGTAATAAGTGAAATTACAATATTACTGTCTCTGAAATGTAATGAGTTACACTACTTTAGTTACTTTTTAGTTACTTTCACCAAAATTACCCCAAAAGAATGGCTAGGTATTTTAAATGCTGAAATGTAGTTTAGTGCAGCTCAGTATACATCCAGTGAAGGGCGATGTGGTATAGCATATCTGTGTAGGCCCTTAAGGCTACTAACAACTTCTATTACACGGCTTAGTTGAATACTCGATTCTGATTGTAAATTCTTAAAATGTGACACGTTGTTAATACAGCAGTACAGACCGCTGTCAAGGACTATAATGAAGGTTGCTAAGGAGGATCAAGAAAGAGAAAGGAAAAGAGGTTAAAAGACGAAACGCTGGACGTCAGATAAATCACCAGAAGAAGGCAGACAGGAAGTAAACACTAACAGGACACGGAATGGGCTCTGTAGTTTGTTTAGAATATGGCCGTGTACAGGCCCGGGTCCAGAACAAAATGACTCAGGGTGCCTCTGAGATTACAGGGGGGCAGCAGTAGTAGGTTTACATGAGCAATAGTGGCCGGCAACAGCAATGAAAAATAGCATTGATGGTCCCAATGAACAGATTATGGCCTTTGTTATGTTTTGAAACCAAGCAAGTGAGAACATTTCAAGTGAGTTAAAAGTGCAATCCTGAAATATTTCATATAGTCCAAAGTGGACTATGGCAAGGAAAAGCACAAAAGCTTCAAAGCTGTACTGATAAAACAAATGAGAACATTTTGTAAATCAAGGCAAATATGATTTGAACCAGCTCATGGTTTGAAATGGCAAACATTGAAAAGCAAAAGTATTATTAAAACCATGTACTACATCATCACCTTGGTCCCATCATATACTCTGGGAAGAGAATATTTACTGTGCTTGAAAACTGGATCACATCATCATGTGAGGTTGACTTTGTGACCTGGAGAACATTTCAGCTGCAACATCAGCTCGTTGATAAGCTTGGGATATGAGATCGTTTTGTAGCCATTCGTGGTGAAGGCATCTGTGCTTTGTATGCATTATGTTTGACCCAACATTTCTACAGGCATGGCAGAATATGGCACTATTTTCACATGAATATTCCATTGTCTATTTTTATACCACAAGCTGCAACATGACCGCCTAACCCCACTGTACAGGCGGGTACTTGTTTAGATATACCTGGGCAGGCTCTGTTTTGCCGTGGTATCCTGGCACCTGCGGGCCACAGAGGGGCGGCGTAGTTTCGGGCGACGAAGACTGCTGCTCCGGGGTTGAGGGCGGCGAGTCAGGCGGGAGTAAGCTAGTGTCCACAACGGAGGGTAACGTGATGTCCCCATCTGACCTGTTGCTACTGTCTGCAGTAGATGCAGAGTTGCTGGCGTTTAGTGATGGTTGCTTTAACCATTTTCGTATAAATGATTATCCACAGATGTGTGTCACTGCTGTGGAAGCACTTTGGAAATGATGCACGCGCAGCGGGGCAGGTCACGCGCACCTGACACAATTTGTTGTTAGTATTTTTCGCTCCGTTCTCATTTTTGAATAGAGGGTGCATAACATTCAACTGGGGGTGCAATGCATGCCTATGCACCCCCGAAGATCTCGACGCGAAGCCTGAAGGGTAAACACCAGGTTTACTAATCTACCCACACAATTTGTCCGGTGTCGGAATGTCTCGCTCTGTTAGTACATTCTTAAAAAACAAAACACCATTTAATTTCGGGTTAAAATGTGTTGTAACTGCGTTACTGAGCATTGTAACGGGTAATATATTACCCGCATTTCATTACTAATGTGTTACATTACTTCGTTACAGCAAAAAGTAATATATTACTGTAACGCCGTTACTTTTGTAACGCGTTACACCTAACACTGTCAGTCAGTGAAATGTAGCAGAGGGGAACACGACAGAACAGAGGGTGAGACAGTAAACATGTACAGGGCTGTCTGTGACAGATCAAAATGCAAATGCATTATTTGAACCACACCCTGTCATAAAGAGATGTGTGTGTGTGTCTGTGTTTGAGTGTGTTTGAGTGTGTTTGAGTGTGTTTGAGTGTGCGTGTGCATGCGTGTGCATGCGTGTGCATGCGTGTGCATGCAGTGAGAGAGCCTTTAGAGCAGGGCTATTCAACTACACATTCAGTTGGGCCAGACATTCAGTGGTCTGTACAAAGCGGGTAGTGACACATTTTAAACCAACACATATTACTGCGATGAAAAACATGCAATTTTTATTCATTGTTCATCTAACAAAGTGCACAAAAACACAACAAATTAGCATTAATTTAACAGAATCTGAAGAAAAAAAGTGCACAGTTGGAGCATTACATTTGTTTGCTTTAGAAGTCAAATATTCAGGTTATTTTTTTTGAACCAGGCACATCACAAAGTGCATTTACTGAATACAATAATAGCAGTCTTAATAAATGTCCTCACATACAAAACAAACAGCTAAAGAGCTCCAATGCAACACAAAGAGGTAGTACTGTAGCAATACTATTTTTTTCACTTTTCAAGTAATAACAAAAAAATCATACGTTTTGGTCACATTTGACCCAGACACATTACAAAGTGCATTTAAATGAATACAGAAAGAACTGTCAAACCCTTCAGTGCACAAACCCATAACAAGGGATACGGGTAACTATATGAATGAATACTACACTACACGTCTACTATAGTAAACTAGGTGCTTACTATCACCTCATTTGTGATTTGATACAACTGAGCATTGTAACGGGTAATATATTACCCACATTTCATTAGTAATGTGTTACATTACTTCGTTACAGCAAAAAGTAATATATTACTGTAACTCCGTTACTTTTGTAACGCGTTACACCTAACACTGTCAGTCAGTGAAATGTAGCAGAGGGGAACACGACAGAACAGAGGGTGAGACAGTAAACATGTAAAGGGTCTGTCTGTGACAGATCAAAATGCAAATGCATTATTTGAACCACACCCTGTCATAAAGAGGTGTGTGTGAACGCGTGTGCATGCGTGTGCATGCAGTGAGAGAGCCTTTAGAGCAGGGGTCGGCAACCCCTGGCACGCGTGCCAGCATTGGCACGCGGCACCGTAACCAGTGGCACACTAGGAATAAGTGGAATAAGTGTGCAAAATATTTAAATTGTATTTTCGGATCCTGAACGAGACCGCCGCCAGAGCGCGTCTCCCGTTACCTGCAGAAGGAAGCTATGCACGCAACGCAGCCCCGCTCTCTTTATCTCCAGGTGACTTTCTGCCGCTTTCCTCTGTGGTGCAGTGCTGATCGTTTCAACACGGAGGAAAGCACTTCACTAATTGCAGTACCCAAAAGGAGCTGTACAAATGCCGCAGTTTTTGCGTGGCTGGGCATTCAGTTGAAAGCCCAGTGGCGATCTGCTCATCTCTCATCGAAATAATATGCTACAAAGGGGGCGGACTGGCCATCTGTGTGTTGAACTTTCCTGTCGGCTCCCAGACCGTAGTCGAGGTGGGCAGAAGCAACAAGCTTCAGGTTCAATAACCCACTTTAGCTTAAATGACTGGAGAGAGGTGAGCTCTTCTTGGGAGGCCGTTGCATTTATTTAGCTGTTCTTCTGTTTCACAAAATACATCACAGACCTCTGTTTTTCTGCTTTCCCGTTTCACTTCCAGAAACACGCTCGCTCACTGTCGCTCTACCATCCACAAACACATGCACAAGCCACACCCCTCTCTCTCTATCTCTCTCTCTTAAAGGGACAGCGATCTCATCTCACTCTGCATGACCCAACGCGACCCTAATATCATAACATGTGTGCTCTGGAGAATCACAGAACGGACGATCGTCCTTATTATTATGCCGTTTAAACCAATTACTTAAATTTGTTTGTTAAATTCGGCATCGTGTATGTTGCGACAAAGCTTCCCCGCAGCAAGGCTCCCCCGCCCTCCTGCTGATAGTTGACGAGCGTTAAGCTCCCCAACCCCCCCCCCCCCCCCCCCGTTGATAATTCTCTGATAACAATTTTTTTTTTAAATGGCACTTCATATCAAAAAGGTTGCCGACCCCTGCTTTAGAGCTCCCTTCCTGCAGCTGTCTGAGGCTTCCAGCTTCCAGTTTAAAGTCAGCTATCACTGGGTGTACCTCCGAGTCAGTTGCTTCAGAAGCGAGGCAAGAATCCCTCCTAGCCTCGGAAAACGAAGAATGGAACAGGCTAACAGGTGTGCAGGTGTGCGTCATATGAGAGCCCCCGCCTTACATTTTCCGCCAAAGATTTGGAAAATGTGTCTGTGCGCAAAGCATTGTGGGGATTTTAAGGCGAGACACCCCAGGTGAATAGGGTAATTTTTTTTACTTAAAAGGTATCAGCTAGAAATTTCTCCAGTTAATTACTTAAAATAAGGCAATTGTTTTTTGTATTACAAGTTTTCTGAAAGAGCATGTTTAAATATGCAAATTAGCCATTATCTCATTAAATATGTGCATATTTTAACACATTTCAGGAATCGAAATCTGAACTTTGGATAAAGCCAGGTTCAAAATGTTTCATTTTGTAGTCATATTAGTATCTAAGGCTTTTACACAAGAATCCGTGTATCTACCGTCCAATTGTTTTTCTTTATTAAACACGTAAACGGAAGAGCGTCTGAGAGGCGTTTTTGCTTTTTGCTTGGGGCGGGGAGAAACTCACGGAAGTGATTTCAAAACAAAAGCACTTGCTTGGAACGGTGATAATATTATAAACAAAGGGAAACAAAGTGAATTTAGCGATCACAACGAAAACGGCCAAGACACATATTGAGCCCAGAAAATGGATGTTACTAAGGGCTGTAAATATAATAGGCCTTAGTCTAAAATGGACAACATTGTTAGGAGATTTAAACTATCCAGCGATTCTGCACTGCGATCACTCCGCCGTCCCTCGCGTTTGTTTTTTCAAATCAGCTGCTCTTTATTCCTGCTATATTTGACGAGTGATACAAATATATTTTACCACAAGTTCTTAAGAAAACTGACACTGTTGGACTCGGTTCTAGTTTGACTTCTACCAGAAATAAAATGAATTACTTTTGCTGTGTACTTGTGAGTAATCCTCTGTCAGGATGAGAACAAAATCAAGCCACTTCTGCTAAGTTTGATGAGGGAATTCTTTTTGGTTGTCATTAGTTCTTTGTGATATTGATCCTGTTGGACTCAGTACTAGTGAAACTACTCCCACAAGTACTATGAAGTACTTACTGTGTACTTTTCCTGTACTCCTCGGTCAATGTCCCCTCCTGAGAACAAGAATGCATGTTTCTCTGCTATTTTGAGTAAGCGTTAAAAAACCTTTCTTCATGAGACTGATATTGTTGGACAGAGTATTTTAAGAGGATGGTAGACTGCACACTGACACGCTCTGTCACTCTTGTTGGCCTCTTATGATGATGCTGTCTTTTAATATATGATTATTTATCTGCTCCTATTCATTCCTCGCAGATTCTTCCATTCTGTCAGTTTACTTTTGAAATGATTCCTCACAAAAAACTTTCTAAATTATAGTAAACTATTAAAAAAGGTTTGGTCAATATATGTTTTTCTGCCTAAAATAGTTGAAATTGAACGTAAACTATATCAAACAGCACATGCATGGCAATTAACCCATTTTTGCCCGTTATTTAAATTGACTTTGGTGAGTTAATACAAATATTGATATTATATATATATACATATATAATTGATGCAGTCTTTCTGAACACCTTTTTTTTTTAAATACTGCAAATGAAGAATATTTTAAATTTTCTGCACAGAGAGTGCCCTAACTTACAGCAGTTGAAAAGATTTGTGAAAGGATACATTTTATTAATAAATATTGCAAAAAAGGGCTCCAAAAAAGGCATATAACCTGGCCGGCTTAACCAGTGTGTAATTCTTCAAGCACCACAAGATTCAGAGTTTATACAATTCTGGGCCATTGATTGTGTCATTTCTCCAAACACATACAGTAAAAATGCCTGTTTTGAAGCCTTCAAATGGTGCAGGAAAAGGACTGTACATTGTATTATACATAAAGACAGGGCTATTCAGTTAAGAGAAGAGAAAAAAGGAAAGAAAACTGTTATAATGGGTGATGTAACATACATAATATGAGGTCCTTGGCACTCAGACTTTAGAGGGGTCATTGTGTGATCATGGGGCATCACCCTTACAGCATCAGGACAATATCATATGGAGTCAGACACTGGAAGTGTGCTGGAGGCTGATGCGTTGACTGGGACTGATGGAAGGATGAGGCTGATGAGACTGAAGAATCTGTGACGAACTAGCGGCTGAGAAATAATCATATATTAAAAGACAGTAGCATCATAAGAGGCCAACAAGAGTGACAGAGTGTGTCACTGTGTCAGTGTGCAGTCTACCATGCAGAGAAACATGCATTCTTGTTCTCAGGAGGGGACATTGACAGAGGAGTACAGGAAAAGTACACAGTAAGTACTTCATAGTACTTGTGGGGGTAGTTTCAGTAGTACTGAGTCCAACAGGATCGATCTCACAAAGAACTAATGGCAACAAAAAGGAATTCCCTCATCAAACTTAGCAGAAGTGGCTTGATTTTGTTCTCAGCAGGGGACTTTGACAGAGGATTTCTAAAAAAATACACAGTAAAAGTACTTCAATGTATTGTAAGTATAGGCTAACTAATACAAAGTCAAACGGTATCAATTTCATTAAGAACTAATGGTGAAATTATATTTTCATCATTCATCACATTTTCATCATTCATCAAATATAGCAGAAAAACATGCATTATGTACTAAGGAGGGGACTTTGGATTACTCACAAGTCCACAGCAAAAGTAGGCTAAGGAAATAGCCATATTTGGATCCGATGAGATTGTGCAGGAGAGACGGAGCTTTCCAACGATATCTCTGATGACATGGTGTACACAGCGGTCGCGGTACTTTATGTTACGTTAGAATGCTAACTTTTGGTGAATTTAGGAGAAATCTACTGACGCAAATAGACAAACTAAATAAACACTTAAATGTGTATTTTGTACGTTTTTCTTCCAAAAGCCCAAAAGAAAACATGTTATAGAATCAAAATAGCCCAAAATCTCAAAATTGACCAGTGCTTGAAAAACGATATTTTTGCCTGCCGTGTCTCGCCTTAAGTCTACACATGTGCAGCCTCGAAATTTCCCGCAACGACGTACGCCGGGCTCGGTAGAATTCCAAGTATCCTGGACATTGGAACAGTCCTTCGGTGGCACTCGATGAGGTAGTATCCTTGAAATAGTGGCTCTGGAGCAGCTTTCCTCGACATTGAGAAACACCCACTGTTCTGTAAGTGTTCTTATTTTGAAGTGCTTCCGGTTTAAAGTCATCATATTGTTCACTCTGCAGTTTTACACGGACCAATCGCTGTTATGTAAGTGCTCTTATTTTGGCCCAATCCCAAACCACGCCCTACACCCTACACCTCCGTGACGGAGTGAACTCTGTGGAGTGCCACTCGCAGCTCAACGAGGCTCCTCCTGTCAGATGGAGGGAGTAAATACAGCGGCAAGTTTTGGGACAAAATCCCCTCTCTCTGGCAGAAACAGGAAATGCCGTAACTATATGTAACAACGGTTTCAAATCAGCATCTCTAAAAGGTCCTTACACACCCAACTAACCCCAAAGAACCCCAAAGAACACGTCCCGACGGAACGTCGCCTCACCTCAGGTCGCCTCACCTCAGGTCGCCTCACCTCACGCCTCCTGCGTGTTGGCCATATTTCGTACTGGAACACACCACAAAGACTTCAGCCGACGGCCAAGTAGCACGTACGAACTGCGCATGCGTGAGTGGCAATAACTCTCCTTACCAGTAGGCAGCGGTAGTGTGTATTTGTCATTCAAAAGAGGCAACAACCGGAGGACAGACTGCGTGATACACCGAGAGAAGAAGAACAGACTGCGTGATATAAACCAGCGGCGTGCATGTGGGTGGGCCAGACGTGTCCCACGTCCACATGCATCCTTAATGTCATGCACTGAATCCTCTGTCAAAGTCCCCTCCTTAGTACATAATGCATGTTTTTCTGCTATATTTGATGAATGATGAAAATGTGATGAATGATGAAAATATAATTTCACCATTAGTTCTTAATGAAATTGATACCGTTTGACTTTGTATTAGTTAGCCTATACTTACAATACATTGAAGTACTTTTACTGTGTATTTTTTTAGAAATCCTCTGTCAAAGTCACCTGCTGAGAACAACATCGTAGTTGTGTATATGATATGTCAATAAACCTTTGAAATTCTTGAAAGGGATGTGCAAAATAGCCATTATATACAGTCTTTAATGAACGATTGGAGAATAACGAGTAATGAATATTCTTTATACGGACCTGCAGATAAATATTTAGTCTTCTCAAGCATCAACTATCAAATATCTCGTCTGATTGTTGGCGCTTGACAATCACCTTCACTGAATTTTACTGAGGTGTAACTAAAGTCTGCTTTAAGGGTTGTTTATATTTCACATCATTAATCCAAATCTGTAAAGTTTTAACGATCAACTATCTAAAATAGTTGTGTTAATTAAACGCAAAAGGGGTTCTTGAATGAAATAATATTATAAAGGTAAACAGAACTGATAAACGGACAATCTGCTCCTTAAACAAAATAAACAGAGACAGATTTCATGCATGGATCCATTATATTGACAGTTTTCCAGCCAAACAACACACACAAAATTAAACAGTCCGCTCTGCGATACACAAAAAGTGTCTTTACTGCCTAATCCAGGCTATTGTTCATTGACAAAAAAGGCTGTTGCTCCTGCGCCCGTCCGCGGCAAAAACAGAAATGTTTGTAGGCCTTTTCAGTCTATAATCCACAAAAAAGAAAAATACGACATGAAGATCAGCGTGGCAGAAAGGAGCGATCTCACCCTGTGTCGGAGAGAATCTCTCTCTCTCTCTATCTGTGCGCGTCCTCTCCAAGGAGACGTGCTTCCAGGTCGGTCGATGCAATATCCACATACAGTTACTTTCAGTTACTTCCCCATTGCATTTTAACATATATATACATGCTGAGAAAACGTAACTATCCCGCTGAATACCCGCATTCACCACACACACACGCTTCCTCCTCCCGTGAGAACCACCCCTGGGATCCCGGTGACGCGCCCACTAAAAAGCCTCTGGGCGCGCTGCGACAGGTGAATATGCAAATGAGGCTTGCAGAACCACACCCTCAAACCTTACGTAAAAGTGGACATTTAACAACTGTAGTTGCGAGGATAATACACATGCATCATAGACGAAATAAATGTAGTGGATTAAAAGTACCAGGCTAACCTTAAAGAAAGCCCTAAGGATTACAAAAGACCCCCATCACCCCAGCCACAAACCGTTCTGTCTGCTGCCGTCTGGCAGGCGGTACCGCGGCATCCGGACTAAAACCACCAGACTCAGGGACAGCTTCTTCCCACAGGCCAGAAGACTAGGATGCTCTATGGTGCACCTGAAGGTCAGGATGCTCTCTATGGAGCACCTGTAGAAGGTCAGGATCCTCTCTATGGAGCACCTGAAGGTCAGGATGCTCTCTATGGAGCACCTGTAGGTCAGGATGCTCTCTATGGAGCACCTGAAGGTCAGGATGCTCTCTATGGAGCACCTGAAGGTCAGGATGCTCTCTATGGAGCACCTGTAGGTCAGGATCCTCTCTATGGAGCACCTGTAGAAGGTCAGGATGCTCTCTATGGAGCACCTGTAGGTCAGGATGCTCTCTATGGAGCACCTGAAGGTCAGGATGCTCTCTATGGAGCACTTGAAGGTCAGGATGCTCTCTATGGAGCACCTGTAGGTCAGGATGCTCTCTATGGAGCACCTGAAGGTCAGGCAGGATGCTCTCTATGGAGCACCTGCAGGTCAGGATGCTCTCTATGGAGCACCTGTAGAAGGTCAGGATGCTCTCTATGGAGCACCTGAAGGTCAGGATCCTCTCTATGGAGCACCTGAAGGTCAGGATGCTCTCTATGGAGCACCTGAAGGTCAGGATGCTCTCTATGGAGCACCTGTAGAAGGTCAGGATGCTCTCTATGGAGCACCTGAAGGTCAGGATCCTCTCTATGGAGCACCTGAAGGTCAGGATGCTCTCTATGGTGCACCTGAAGGTCAGGATGCTCTCTATGGAGCACCTGTAGAAGGTCAGGATGCTCTCTATGGAGCACCTGAAGGTCAGGATGCTCTCTATGGAGCACCTGTAGGTCAGGATGCTCTCTATGGAGCACCTGAAGGTCAGGATGCTCTCTATGGAGCACCTGAAGGTCAGGATGCTCTCTATGGTGCACCTGAAGGTCAGGATGCTCTCTATGGTGCACCTGTAGAAGGTCAGGATGCTCTCTATGGAGAACCTGAAGGTCAGGATGCTCTCTATGGAGCACCTGTAGAAGGTCAGGATGCTCTCTATGGAGCACCTGAAGGTCAGGATGCTCTCTATGGAGCACCTGAAGGTCAGGATGCTCTCTATGGAGCACCTGAAGGTCAGGATCCTCTCTATGGAGCACCTGAAGGTCAGGATGCTCTCTATGGAGCACCTGTAGAAGGTCAGGATGCTCTCTATGGAGCACCTGAAGGTCAGGATCCTCTCTATGGAGCACCTGAAGGTCAGGATGCTCTCTATGGAGCACCTGCAGCCAGTCAGGATGCTCTCTATGGAGCACCTGAAGGTCAGGATGCTCTCTATGGAGCACCTGAAGGTCAGGATCCTCTCTATGGAGCACCTGAAGGTCAGGATGCTCTCTATGGAGCACCTGTAGAAGGTCAGGATCCTCTCTATGGAGCACCTGAAGGTCAGGATGCTCTCTATGGAGCACCTGAAGGTCAGGATGCTCTCTATGGAGCACCTGAAGGTCAGGATGCTCTCTATGGGGCACCTGAAGGTCAGGATGCTCTCTATGGAGCACCTGTAGAAGGTCAGGATGCTCTCTATGGAGCACCTGAAGGTCAGGATGCTCTCTATGGAGCACCTGTAGGTCAGGATGCTCTCTATGGAGCACCTGTAGGTCAGGATGTTCTCTATGGAGCACCTGCAGCCAGTCAGGATGCTCTCTATGGAGCACCTGTAGGTCAGGATGCTCTCTATGGAGCACCTGTAGGTCAGGATGCTCTCTATGGAGCACCTGTAGGTCAGGATCCTCTCTATGGAGCACCTGAAGGTCAGGATGCTCTCTATGGTGCACCTGAAGGTCAGGATGCTCTCTATGGAGCACCTGTAGGTCAGGATGCTCTCTATGGAGCACCTGAAGGTCAGGATGCTCTCTATGGAGCACCTGTAGAAGGTCAGGATGCTCTCTATGGAGCACCTGAAGGTCAGGATCCTCTCTATGGAGCACCTGAAGGTCAGGATGCTCTCTATGGAGCACCTGCAGCCAGTCAGGATGCTCTCTATGGAGCACCTGAAGGTCAGGATGCTCTCTATGGAGCACCTGAAGGTCAGGATCCTCTCTATGGAGCACCTGAAGGTCAGGATGCTCTCTATGGAGCACCTGTAGAAGGTCAGGATCCTCTCTATGGAGCACCTGAAGGTCAGGATGCTCTCTATGGAGCACCTGAAGGTCAGGATGCTCTCTATGTAGCACCAGAAGGTCAGGATACTCTCTATGGGGCACCTGAAGGTCAGGATGCTCTCTATGGAGCACCTGTAGAAGGTCAGGATGCTCTCTATGGAGCACCTGAAGGTCAGGATGCTCTCTATGGAGCACCTGTAGGTCAGGATGCTCTCTATGGAGCACCTGTAGGTCAGGATGTTCTCTATGGAGCACCTGCAGCCAGTCAGGATGCTCTCTATGGAGCACCTGTAGGTCAGGATGCTCTCTATGGAGCACCTGTAGGTCAGGATCCTCTCTATGGAGCACCTGAAGGTCAGGATGCTCTCTATGGTGCACCTGAAGGTCAGGATGCTCTCTATGGAGCACCTGTAGGTCAGGATGCTCTCTATGGTGCACCTGAAGGTCAGGATGCTCTCTATGGAGCACCTGTAGGTCAGGATGCTCTCTATGGAGCACCTGTAGGTCAGGATGCTCTCTATGGTGCACCTGAAGGTCAGGATGCTCTCTATGGAGCACCTGAAGGTCAGGATGCTCTCTATGGAGCACCTGTAGGTCAGGATGCTCTCTATGGAGCACCTGTAGAAGGTCAGGATGCTCTCTATGGAGCACCTGAAGAAGGTCAGGATGCTCTCTATGGAGCACCTGCAGTCAGTCAGGATGCTCTATATGGAGCACCTGAAGAAGGTCAGGATGCTCTCTATGGAGCACCTGCAGTCAGTCAGGATGCTCTATATGGAGCACCTCTCTGTACGCCGTCTCGTTGCCGTCTGTGATCTGGCCGATGACGGTCGTGTTGTCAGCACACTTCACGATGGTGTTGGAGCTGTGTGTGGCCACGCAGTCGTGAGTGAACAGGGAGTAGAGGAGAGGGCTGAGCACGCAGCCTTGAGGCGCTCCGGTGTTGAGGATCAGGGTGGAGGATGTGATGTTTCCCACCCGCACTGCCTGGGGTCTGCCCGTCAGGAAGTTCAGGATCAGACTGGACTCTGCATGAACTCTCTGACGTTATCATTTAAAGACTCAGTATTTACCTTAGTTTCACACTGCTGGTGCTGTAGTGCAGCTGAAGAGAGGCGAGGCGATTCGTAGATAAACTTCACGTCTTCAGGATTTTCTCTGAAAAGCTGTCCTTCACATAGAGAGCAGTCCACCGGCTGATATAGGGAACTCAGAAAGTCGGGAAGGCTTTAATTTTCTTTTCAATCTGTTCACACATCGGCAACACAAAGTGATCACTACCATTACGTTGTTATATAAAGTGACTCTAAGAGATTTAACATGTTTTCCATCAGTTTTTCTCCAGCTTGTAAAAGCATCTGTTTCTGTTTCAGGGTCCAGCAGCAGAGACCAGACTCTCCCAGCTGTCTGTCCTTCAAGAGCGACTGGTCGAAGGAAGACTTCATAGACTTTAAAGGACGACCTCCATCTGCTGATCAGAGGTAAGCTGTAACTCATCGTAAGAGTCTGGTTATGATAGAATGAAACTAGTCCATATGAAGTCTTGTCCAACTTTTGTTCCAGCAGTTTTTCTCCAGCATGTTTTACGGTCACATAATCAGGAGAGAGGAAGTCGTTTTTTGTCAGCGAGAACTTAAATACTGTGAGTCTCCAGATATGTGGGTGGAGACAAAAGCAATCGATCAGAGAATCCTGGATCAAGACTATGTTGTAGACATCGTTTCAAATACTAATGTATAAGTAAAGATACCCAACTGTCGAACCATTTTTAATCCTGTTGCAGATTTTAACTTTGTTACCCACTTCTGGTTTTAGTCAATCCCTGCATGTATATAAAGTATGATCTCTTATCTTACTACATATTCTAGCATCACTACAGACCATGAGTTTACTATGCCTTGCAGCTAGTAGCAGGGTATAAGTTGATCTTTTAAACATGTCACACATGCACATTAATCTGTTCTGTTTCAGGGTCCAGCAGCAGAGACCAGACTCTCCCAGCTGTCTGTCCTTCAAGAGCGACTGGTCGAAGGAAGACATTATAAACTTTAAAGGACGACCTCCATCTGCTGATCAGAGGTAAGCTGTAACTCATAGAAAGAGTCCGGTTATGATAGAATAAAACTAGTTTATATAAAGTCTAATCTGACCCCTCCTGATATCCAAAGTGTTGACACACTGCTTCCATTGATTGAGTGTGTCGATTTTGGAGATGATAGGTGAACCTTTGATTGTTTGACCTTTTCAAACTCAAACGTCTCGTCCGCCCCCTCCTCATGTCCAAAGTGTTTAGATGTGAACGTCCACACTGGGAGGGGCAGTGAAACTCCATCTGAAAAGTCAGGCTGTTCAGATGCTGTTCCACCATCTCACAAACACTTCTGATGGAGGAGACTGAGCCTTCATCAAAGTCACAACCAGCTCTACTGCCAGGTGAACCATGACCCCTGCTGTGGGGCTGGAGGTGGAGCTGGGGGGGTAACGGGGGCTGGGGTAAGAACTGTCCCTAGGTCTGTCCTTTTCCTGATGAACAGTGGTTAGCCAGCTGCAGAGTCCAGTATCTATCCACACGTTTCAGGAAGACCAGAATGAAGGATGGACAGAATCCTCTGCTCTTCAACAGTAGCTGGAAATAAATATTCCTGTAATGCAAAGTTCCCGCTGACGCACAGGACCACCAGCCTGTTTCCCTGTCCTCCTTTACCCTGAGTGTGTCTCTGTGTGGACAGACATCATGTGAGCTAATGCTTCATGGTTCTTCCACAGAGGGGACCAGGAGAGCTGGGAGATTCCCGGTGGTCAGTCTGCCCAGCAGCATCAGACACAGCTGGACTCCATATTCACGGTGAGTACATGTACTACAGATACTTGACCTCTCTTCTGTTCACAGTCATCTCCATGCTGCACTTTTAGAGAGTCAGTCTGTCCGGATCTGATGTTTGGATCCATGGTTTATAGTTTGTGTCCTTCATGTGATGTTCCAGCTGCTGGAGGACCACATCGTCACTTTTGTGAAGAGCGAGCTGAAGAAGATCCAGAAGGCTCTGAGTTCAGATTACCCAGAATGCTTAGAGAGTCAGAGTGAGGATGAGGAAGTGTTGGAGGCTGAGGATGAAGAGCAGAGGAGGAGCAGAGAGGCATTTCTGAACATCACACTGCACTTCCTGAGGAGCATGAAGCAGGAGGAGCTGGCTGACCGTCTGCACAGCAGTAAGAGGGTTTCTATAGAGAGTTAACACTCTGGATAAATGTGTCATCTACTGATGTCTCAAGAGACCAACATTCTGTATATCCATATATTTCATTCAGAGAACCAGAGTTACAGTATGACCAGATTATCTTTTGTGTTGTGTGTTCTTTCAGAAACTGTTGCTGGAGCCTGTCAGCGTGAACTTAAGTCCACCCTGAAGGAGAAGTTCCAGTGTGTGTTTGAGGGCATTGCTAAAGCAGGAAACCCAACCCTTCTGAACCAGATCTACACAGAGCTCTACATCACAGAGGGGGGGTCTGCAGAGGTCAATGATGAACATGAGGTCAGACAGATTGAAACAGCATCCAGGAAACCAAACAGACCAGAAACAACCATCAGACAAGAAGACCTCTTTAAAGCCTCACCTGGAAGAGATGCACCAATCAGAGCAGTGCTGACAAAGGGCGTGGCTGGCATTGGGAAAACAGTCTTAACACAGAAGTTCACTCTGGACTGGGCTGAAGGCAAAGCCAACCAGGACATCCTGTTCATATTTCCATTCACCTTCAGAGAGCTGAATGTGGTGAGAGAGAACAAGTACAGCTTGGTGGAACTTGTTCATCACTTCTTCTCTGAAACCAGAGACGCAGGAATCTGCAGCTTTGATCAGTTCCCGGTTGTGTTCATCTTTGACGGTCTGGATGAGAGTCGACTTCCTCTGGACTTCCTCAACACTGAGATCCTGACTGATGTCACAGAGTCCACCTCAGTGGATGTGCTGCTGACAAACCTCATCAGGGGGAAGCTGCTTCCCTCTGCTCGCCTCTGGATAACCACACGACCTGCAGCAGCCAATCAGATCCCTCCTGAGTGTGTGGACATGGTGACAGAGGTCCGAGGGTTCACTGACCCACAGAAGGAGGAGTACTTCAGGAAGAGACTCAGAGATCAGGAGCAGGCCGGCACCATCATCTCCCACATCAAGACCTCACGAAGCCTCCACATCATGTGCCACATCCCGGTCTTCTGCTGGATCTCTGCTTCAGTTCTGGAGGAGGTGTTGAAAACCAGAGAGGGAGGAGAGCTGCCCAAGACCCTGACTGAGATGTACATCCACTTCCTGGTGGTTCAGTCCAAAGTGAAGAACGTCAAGTATCATGGAGGAGCTGAGACAGATCCACACTGGAACAAACATAGCAGGAAGATGATGGAGGCTCTGGGGAAACTGGCTTTTGAGCAGCTGCAGAAAAGCAACCTGATCTTCTATGAGTCCGACCTGACAGAGTGTGGCATCGATATCAGAGCAGCCTCATTGTACTCAGGAGTGTTCACACAGGTCTTTAGAGAGGAGAGAGGACTGTACCAGGACCAGGTGTTCTGCTTCGTCCATCTGAGCGTTCAGGAGTTTCTGGCTGCTCTTCATGTCCATCTGACCTTCATCACCTCTGGAGTCAACCTGCTGGCAGAAGAACCAACAACCTCCATGCGTCCTAAAGTCTTCAGAGTCAAACCTAAACTCACACATCTCTACCAGAGTGCTGTGGACCAGGCCTTACAGAGTCCAAATGGACACCTGGACTTGTTCCTCCGGTTCCTCCTGGGTCTTTCTCTGCAGACCAACCAGAAACTCCTACGAGGCCTGCTGACACAGACAGGAAGTGGCTCAGAGATAAATCAGAAAACAGTCCAGTACATCCAGGAGAAGATTGAAGAGGATCTGTCTCCAGAGAGAAGCATCAACCTGTTCCACTGTCTGAATGAACTGAATGATCGTTCTCTAGTGAAGCAGATCCAACAGTCCCTGAGTTCAGGAAGTCTCTCCACAGATAATCTGTCTCCTGCTCAGTGGTCAGCTCTGGTCTTCATCTTACTGTCATCAGGAGAAGATCTGGACGTGTTTGACCTGAAGAGATACTCTGCTTCAGAGGAGGCTCTTCTGAGGCTGCTGCCAGTGGTCAAAGCCTCCAGGAAGGCTCTGTGAGTACAGAGATAATTTGATTTAGTAAATTTGTTATTAATACAATGCTGTCTCCTGAATAACTGTTGTCCTCATCGTCTCTTCAGGCTGAGTGTCTGTAAGCTGTCAGAGAGAAGCTGTGCAGCTCTGTCCTCAGTCCTCAGCTCCCAGTCCTCTAGTCTGAGAGATCTGGACCTGAGTAACAACGACCTGCAGGATTCAGGAGTGAAGCTGCTGTCTGCTGGACTGGAGAGTCCACACTGTGAACTGAAGACTCTCAGGTCAGAGACCAGAACACTTTGACTTAGCCAGCAATACAAGTCAATACCAACATCAGCCATGCTGCTGTGCTGTGGGAATACCATCACTCACATCTGTATCTTTGTAACGCAACAATGAGAGAAAACACGTTCACATGCATGTGTCATATTTTGGTTAGCTACATTTAACTAAGTTACTTTAGCCAAAGCCTTAGCTAGCTTTGTTTTAGCAACTAATTAAAACAAATGTTTTATAATTTGTAATACCCATTTGTGAAATATGACAGCTTGATTAGCTTTGAAAATCGTGATACTGGAATGAATGCATTTGATATTAATGAAACCATAAACGAGACAAAGTTACCTAGCTAGCTCCCCCCGCCTCACTTCAGTCAATATCGTTAAGTCTGATTTATTTGTGGGTAATTGGACCATGTGACATATACTAAGAATAACTTTATAGGAATAGTCAGTCTTCTACTTCCTTTTAAAATGTTGCCTAGAATCGCAGACTACAGGGATTTCAAGGAATTTCACGATATTCAAAACAGAGAAGCCAGATCCAGATGTATTTGTAGGCATGAGTACATACTCTGTTGATGGCGTTCTGCTGAAAGCAGCAATGGAACCAACAGGACAAAACTCTCCATGTGTGTTTGTTCCAGGGAGGAAAACCCCCCTAGACTTCATATTGGCTGGTTCCATCACATGCACCATTACAATCCTACATATCATATGTTATCCAGGGGGATTCATTTGAAACACAAATGTTGTTTCTCTTTTCATTCATTCTGTTCTCCTCAGGCTGAGTGTCTGTAACCTGTCAGAGAGAAGCTGTGCAGCTCTGACCTCAGTCCTCAGCTCCCAGTCCTCTAATCTGAGAGAGCTGGACCTGAGTAACAACGACCTGCAGGATTCAGGAGTGAAGCTGCTGTCTGTTGGACTGGAGAGTCCACACTGTGAACTGAAGACTATCAGGTCAGAGCACAGTACAGTTTGACTTAGCCAGTAATAAAAGTCAATACCAACATCAGCCATGCTGCTGTGATTCAAATTTCAAGATTCAGAGATTTATTGTCATGTCATATACACAACTACGGTGTAGTTATGCAATGAATAAAATACGTAGGTCAGAGGTTCCTCAACAGTGCATTACAAGACATACATTTTTATTAAAATAAAATAATGCACGGTTGTGACATGACCACCAATACAGAAAGATATGGACACAAGATGTGTGTAAATGTGTTTAGTTTCCTATCCATGTGGACATGATTTAAGTGGGGGGGGGGGGTCCTCACCTCCTCTAGGGGGGTCCGGGGGCATGCACCCCAGGAAGATTATTTTTTTAAATATTGAAGTTAAAAGCATCAATCTGGTGCACTTTGAGAGCAACATTAGGAGATCTATGGATACATCTCTGTAAGCAGGTTTTCTTTTTCTTTATGGATATTTTACAAATCACTCCCTTTTTAAACTGTATTCTTGTTCTATTCTTTTTTTTTACTGTCATATAGTATTTTACCTGTTTTTCCTTTAGTCTCTTATTTTTTTATAACTATAATGATCATATAAAGATGTGCCTTTACCTCACTGGTTGCAGAAAAAGCTTCTTATATTCGTTAGCATAGCTAGCTAACCAGATGCTAATAGCAACAACGTTATTGACTGTATGATCAGTATGACAGATTAACAGATCGCCACTGGGCTTTCAACTAAAGGCACAGCCACGCAAAAACTTCATTTGTGTCCTGGGACGCCTCAGGACCAGCCAGCAGGAGCTGAAGCGGTGCTGGTTAAACACCATTTAATAAGTCTGATGTCCAAACTGTAGTAGAGTGTGTCAGCTGCAGATCTTCTTGTAGTCATCTCTCTGTGTCTTTGTTCACATTATTCTCTATTCCTTTGTTTTATGATCTTTTTATATCATTAAGACCCTTACCATGGCTGTCCATTTGAATTGTGAAGCAGTGACTGGAGTTTTAGGTGTAGAGATGACCCAGAGGTGATGCAGTAATAAGCCCTGCCCCCCTTCAAATCCTGGACCCTCAGATGATCTGACGGCTTGTTTGTGTGTCCGCAGGCTGTCAGGCTGTCTGATCACAGAGGAAGGCTGTGATGCTCTGGCCTCAGCTTTAAAACCCTCCCATCTGAGAGAGCTGGACCTGAGCTACAATCACCCAGGAGCCTCAGGGGGGAGGCTGCTGTCTGCTGGACTGGACACGCTCAGGTATGGAGAGGCTCTCAGTCTGATAGAGGAGGTAGAAACTGGCTCCTATGCTATGACTCTTCACACTGTCTGCCGTCAGCTGTTAGCATCAAACACAAATGTTCTATAACTGAGAGGAAACCTCCCCTAAGTGGGTCAATGTTCATCGTGGAACCGCCAACAGAAACACAGTGGGAGGGTTTAATGTTCACACAGATTTAGCAGGAGATGTGACATCATGAATAAATAAACTGATTCATTTCCAGATGATTTTATTGAGTCCTAGCAAACGGTCAATCAGAAGAGCCTTTATTAGTTTGTTGATTTCTCCTGGACAATACCAATACTCATCATCACATCGGCAGCCAAGCAACAGGGTGTGTATATCCAAAACCTGGATATATAGAAAATCATAGAAATCATAAAAGAGACTCCTCAGTATTTGTAGATCTAATGTGGGGGGGGGGCAGCAAGTGTAACCCTAACCCCCAGATTATCGGAGATAAGACAATATTAGTGATGTTGATTAGACGATGTGTTTACCTCAGACAATGTGTTTACCTCAGAGCAGGGGCGGCACCAGGCGATAGCTTGGAGTTGCTACAGCAACACCAACATTTGGCCTAGCAGCTGCTAAGCAACCCCAAGAAATGTATGGTTTTTTATATGTGAAATTCACAATTAGAAAATGATTGATTCAAAAACGATATGCTACAGTACAGTACAAGTACTTCTGGGTGTTTCATTCAAGCTTGGCTCTGTGTGTCTGGCACGAGCGCACGAGTGAGAGAATCTATTTAATATAATTGTAAAAAAATAAGGTAAGAAATCATTCCAATGTGTACTATAGGACAGTAAAACAATTAAAATACAGTTTGAAGGGGAGTGATTAGTAAAATATGCATACATAAGATAAAGAATGCTAACTAGGTAACAAGATAAAGATAGGAGAGAGGAGGGAGTGAGGAGTTTATAAAATAAACAAGTTGAAATTATTTGCAGGGATGCAAACTTGTCACCTTTCGGCGAAATTCGCCATTTTGAATCCAAAATAGGTAGTTTGTGTGATTCATGTAGATCTGCAATACAAATATGTTTGGGGTATGGGGGCAGTGCTTGAATTGGGCCAGTACTCACCGGTACGCAGTACCGGCACTTCTTACTCAGTAAAATGCCGGTACTCAGCCGCAAGTCATGACGGTCCGGACTGGCCATCGGGAGGACCGGGAGGTTTCCCGATGGCCAGGCCCGTTAAGTGGCCTGCTGGCCTGAGGACTTTTTTAAAAATGTATATATTGTGAACGCAACGCTGCGCAAATGTGGGTCTGACTCTGCCTCACAGAGGGTGACTGGCTGTCTACATGATGTGGCCTGCCGACATACACTAATGCCCTCGATTGGTCTCTGTGTGTCATTCAAGCTCGGGAGGGTGTGTATGTGTGGCGCAAGCGAGCGAGAAAGCTCGCACACCGGTTACATGTATTATTGTTGTTAGCATCTGGTGCTAGCTAGCTGCGCTAACGGATATAATGAGCTGTTTCAACAACAAGGTAGAGGAGAGTCCTCTGCTGTCAGACTGAGAGATAACTACAGCTCAGGTGAGGCAAAGGACTCCGAGTGTTTAGATAGTTACCTTAGTCTAAGTTATCTCAGTGGGTCTCAAAAGTTTTTTTCAGGGGGAGTGATTAGTCAAATATGCATGAATAATAAAAAGAAATGTTAACTAGGTGAAAAAAGGCAAGTTAAACTTTTAAAACTTGTTGAGAGCTACATTAAAACTAGTCTTTGCTACTGCCTCAAAGAGGAGCAGGGGGGAGAGGGGGGAGACAGGTGAGGCCGGTTCAGGAGCCCAGACACACTCACAACTTTTTGTTGTTGTTGTTCAAATGTTTTTATTCACACATATTTAGTCGATTACAATGTACAATCACAACACAAATTACAAAAAATACAGAAAAACAAACAATCTGAAAAGAGGACAAAACTAAGGAAATGTTTTTTTATTAAAATAAAATAAAAATAAATAAACCCTCCCAACCCCAATCCCAGGACCTCTCAGGACCAATGACTTCAAACAAATATATTGGTTAAGACAGCTAGATCCGCTGCTTCAATTTTTCAGCTGTCGACACCCATAAACCGATATTGGACCCCTTAACTCCAATCGCGCGTGCAGTGGACAGTTCCATGTAGACTACGTCAAGAAACATTAGTAACCAGCAGGTCACTGAGAGCTTGTCGGGTTGTTTCCACCTCATAGCAACCAATTTCTTGGCAGCCGTAAGGCCAGCATAGTGAGATATTTTCTGGTACCCAGTAGCCGGCAGCTGAGATAAGTCATACAAAAGAAAAACAGACACAGATACAGGTACAGTCAAAGAAAATATATCGGACAACTTAGAGGAGACCCCGTTCCAAAAGCGAGCAACAGGCGGGCATTCCCAGAACATATGGAGAAATGTACCAGGAGCCCCCATGGAGCACAGGGTACACCGAGCATCTGCCAGAAGACCAATCATATGCAGCCGTCTGGGTGTCAGGTAAGTTCTATGCGCATAGTTCAGGTGGATTTGTTGGTGGTCGGGATTGCGAGACGCCTGCCGAATATTAGCCCAGACTGAATCCCAGTTGAAATCAGGTCTCAATTCTGGGACATCCTTCCTCCACAGTCATTCTAAGGCAGGGGTGGGGAACCTTTTTCCTTTCAAGGGCCATTTCAATTTTTACAATATCCTCCGAGGGCCGTACAAGTTATTGACTTCTGCTTAAAAATACTAAAATCACAGCCCATTCATTTCGCCTTTCTTTCATGCTGTGTAAAGAAAAAGCAACCTCTTAATCCAGATATCTTACCATGACTCGCGTATGGATTCATATGCACGGTTGTGGCATGACCACCAAAACAGAAAGATACGGACACAAGATGTGTGCAAATGTATTTAGTTTCCTATCCATGTGGACATGATTTGAGTGGTGGGGGACCTAACCTCCTCTAAGGGCGTCCGGGGGCATGCTCCCCCCGGGATTTTTTTTTAAAATGTTGAAGTCAAAAGCATCAATCTGGTGCACTTTGAGAGCAACATTAAGAGATCTATGGATACATCTCTCAACATCCATATGAAACAGAACTGTAAGGATATTTATTTTTCTTTATGGATATTTTACAAATCACTCCCCTTTCAAACTGTATTCTTGTTTATTAATAACAATTTTTTTTACTGTCATATTAGTATTTTATACCGGTTTACTTTATTCCCTTATTTTTTTTATAACTATAATGATCATATAAAGATGTGCCTTTACCTCACTGGTTGTAAAAAAAGCTTCTTATATTCGTTAGCATAGCTAGCTAACCAGATGCTAATAACAACAAAGTTATTGATTGTATGATCAGTGTGACAGATGAACAGATCGCCCACTGGGCTTACAACTAAAGACACAGCCACGCAAAAACTGCGGCATGTGTACGGCTCCTTATGGGAACTGCAATTTCTGGAAGTGCCGGAGTGGCGTTCTGGTGCTCTCCCTCAGAACTGCACCCCTATCAGAAGAGACGGACGAGACATATACCACGTGATGACACGTTAGGCTCGTGATGTGTTCAAGGACCCTGACCTTGGCTAGGAAAAACAGACACTCACTTGTTTCATTCTTTTGCGGTCTAGATCTTTCAATTTTTTTTCTTTTTAGCGTGTGTTTATAAATTACCTCGAGGGCCGTACCAAATTGTCTCGCGGGCCGTATACGGCCCGGGGGCCGGAGGTTCCCCACCCCTGATCTAAGGGAAGGTCACCATAAGAGGACTCAAGTAGGTGAGGATAAAACATAGAGACAAAGTCCCTGGATGTTCTTCTATCAGTGATGACTATGTGGAATGGATGCCGTGCTAATTGTTGGTCCCACGGGACCCCATAAGCCTAAAGAGCTGTCCTAAACTGTAGATAAAAAAAGAAAGAGGTGCCTGGAAGGTCATAACAGCCTTTAAGATCCTGAAAAGAGTGGAGACCACTGTCTCTGTAAATATCCCAGAAGACCCTTTCTCCCCCATTGGGAATAATAAATAGGCCTCCGCCCTATGAGTAATTGGTTGTTATTAAATATTGGCGAATTGAGATGCCAGGGGCATTGAATGGCTCATCATTTCTGTGCATTTCGCCAATTCTGAATTACATGAGTAATCACAGGGCCGAACCTAAGCTGACATTGTTTGATAGATATGCTTGTGTAAATTATGTCCTGAAGTCTCCATGGGGAGACTAACTTCTCTTCAAAGCCCGCCATGAAACCACAGCTTGGGGGTCAAACCAATTAATCAAAGGTCTTAATGACAAGGACCAGAAATACAATTTAAAATGTGGTACTGCCAGCCCCCCATCAAGCCTCCTTCGTTGAGTAGTGGACATTTTGAGTCTAGGCCGCTTGTTGTTCCAAATACATTTTGAAATTGCCGACTGTAGTTTCTGCCAATGACCATTGGGGGGCGATAAAGGAAGCATTGAACTGATAAAATTAACTCTAGGCAGTATATTCATTTTAATTATTGAAGCTCTGGCTTGTAGTGAGTTGGGCTGGCTCGACCACCTATTGAGGCAGACTTGGGCCAATTAATCTTAAAACCTGATAGGTTGCCAAATTCCTCTATTACACTAAGCAGACGAGTTGTAGACGTTGAGGGGTTCCGCATCAAAATCAGTAAATCATCCGCATACAGGGCAATGTGATGAAGCGAGCCTTGGATAGAAATGGGGATAATATCCTGTGATTGTCTAATAAATTGGGCCAGTGGCTCGAGCGAGAGGGCGACGAGCTCTGGACTCAAGGGGCAGCCCTGTCTGGATGACCTTGCTACAGAAAAAAGCGACGAGATAGTTTTGCCTGTTAAAATCATTGCTGAAGGGGCAGAATAAAGTACTTTGATCATATGGATGAACCCCGTACCTAATCCCATAGACTCTAGAACAGCCCATAGGTATGACCATTCTAGCCTATCAAAAGCCTTCATAGCATCCAGAGCTAATACAGCTGCTGGTGTTTTAACATCTTTGCTAGCGTCAATGATGTGCAGCAATCGCCTGAGATTGTCCGAGGCTAGGCGACCTTTTATGAAACCGGTTTGGTCACAGTGAACTAGAGATGTCATAAAGTTCTGCAGGCGACGAGCCAGGACCTTCGCGTACATTTTAAGATCGGCACCAAGTAGGCTTAAGGGCCTGTAGCTGCTACAATCAGATGGATCTTTATTCTTTTTTAGAAGTAAAGAGATAAGAGCTGTATTAACATCTCTGGCAAAACTTCCCCGTTCTATTGAAAATGTAATCATGGAAAGCAACAGCGGGCCCAAAAGGTCCCAGAAGGTCAAATAGAGCTCTGGGGGGATGCCGTCCCACCCAGGCGCCTTACACACTTATACACTCACATCACATCATGATATACTCTGAGTGATACACTCACATCACATCATGATATACTCTGAGTGATACACTCACATCACATCATGATATACTCTGAGTGATACACTCACATCACATCATGATATACTCTGAGTGATACACTCATATCGCCATGTCTGAGTTACTGTGTGGAGATCTGGGGAAACACAAAACCAACCGTTATGCACATTAGAAAAAAGGGCTGAAGAGTAATCAGTAATGTTGGATATCTTGAACACACTCATGAATTATTCTTGAAGTCACACACACTGAAGTTTACTGATCTGGTTACATTTCAAAGTGCATCATGTACAGAGCAAGAGATCATCTACTTGTTAGGAAACTACAGACGTTGTTCACAGACAGAGAGGGGGGGTATCATCTGAGAGGAGATCTACATCTGAAACAACTCAAGGTCAGAAGAACTCTGAGAAGAGCAGAACAATCTGTGGGGGGGTTTCATGGAGCGCTTTGGAGCAGGAGCTCAAACAAAGCACACATAGCATTCACTTTATATAGTCTTGTTAGATGTGCCAAGAGTAAGGACTGTCTTAGGTGAGACAGCTTCTGTGTGCGCAGCTCCACTTGCTTGGAACAGTCTACAGGCAAAATTGAAATTGAGCATTTTTATTTCTCTGAATGTATTTAAGGCACGTCTAAATGAAATGCTTTCTGACACTCTGGGTATTTGTAAATGTTGAATATGTAAATATGATATCCTCTGTTGTTTGTTTGTATGTTGTTTTTATGTTTCATTTGGAACTAAATGATGCAGGTCTCCCTTGTAAATGAGATCGATGATCTCAAGGGACCAATCTGTCTGAATAAAGGTTTGAAATGAACTTTGAAGGATAAACAGAAACACTTCTTTGGAAAAGTATGAGAATGAACAAATGAGATTGACGAGTAGAAATGATTGTAAACGTATAAATGTAAATATTTAAGTAGGAATAACTTGCAGACATGATTTAAAGGATAATCATTGATCAGCAGTTTGTGGACATATAAGATAATTTAAAGACTAACTGACCCCCCCCCCCCCCCTCCCCCCCTCAGCCTGGAGCCTGCTGCAGTCCGGTTCTTGAGGCCAGGTCTCAGGAAGTGTAAGTGTGTCTTTAATCATGAACATCTTCACACTGGGACATCACAGGGACATTGATCACCTTTAATACCTGCTGTGTCTCTCATCAGATTCCTGTGGACTCACACTGGACTCAAACACAGCATTCAGAAAACTCAAACTGTCTGACAACAACAGGACGGTGACACGTGTGATGGAGGAGCAGAAATATCCTGATCATCCAGAGAGGTTTGATGGCTGGTATCAGCTGATGTGTAGAGAAGCTCTGACTGGTCGCTGTTACTGGGAGGTCAAGAGGAGAGGAGGGGTTTCTGTATCAGTGACTTACAGAGGAATCAGCAGGAGAGGAGAGAGAGAGGACTGTCTGTTTGGAGAGAATGATCAGTCCTGGAATCTGAGCTGCTCTGATGAGGGTTACTCTGTCAGGCACAATAAGAGAATAACACAGATCTCGATCTCCTCCTCCTCCTCCTCCTCCTCCTCCCCCTCCTCCCCCTCCTCCCCCCTCCTCCTCCTCCTCCCCCTCCTCTGGTAGAGTAGCAGTGTATCTGGATCATCCTGTTGGCTCTCTCTCCTTCTACAGAGTCTCCTCTGACACACTGACCCACCTCCACACCTTCAGAACCACATTCACTGAACCTCTCTATGCTGGATTTGGGTTATGGTCTGGTTCCTCAGTGTCTCTGTGTGCTCCGCAGGAGTGATACATCCCCCCCCCCCCCCACACCAGAACTCTCAGGTATTCTGGTCTGCTTTCTGTCCCCAGGACCAGAACTCTCAGGTCGTCTGGGTCTGCTTTCTGTCTCCAGAATCTGCTTTCTGTCCCCAGAACCAGAACCCTCAGGTCTTCTGGTCTGCATTCTGTCCCCAGAACCAGAACTCTCAGATCTTCTGGTCTGCTTTCTGTCCCCAGAACCAGAACCCTCAGGTCTTTAGGTCTGCTTTCTGTCTCCAGAATCTGCTTTCTGTCCCCAGAACCAGAACCCTCAGGTCTTCTGGTCTGTTTTCTGTCCCCAGAACCAGAACTAAACCTGGAGAAGTCCAGTTGTTATTCTCCAAACATCTGGAACAAACTCCCATAAACCTACAGGTCTTGTTTCATGTTTCTTTGATTCTCTTCTCTTTTTAATGACTAGTTTGAAAAGCCATCTGATAACGTGTTTCCGCTGCACTGTTTCTGAATGCTCTGAATGTCTTTCATTAGTTTAAAGTATTTTGAACAGCCTCGTGTTGAAAGCTGCTGTATAAATAAATCTGCCTTGCCTTTGCAATGTTGATTTGGTTTTCATTTTAAATATCCATATTCAGTGGCGGCTGGTGGAAAATATTTTAGGTGGGGCTGTGGAAATGGTGACCAAACAATACTAGGGGGGTCCCGGTAAAACATTTTGAGAAATGACCCCTTCAATTATGACTTCTTGTGAGGTTGGGGGGGGGGGGGGGGGGGAGGGGGGGGGGGACAAATTGAAGTTTAAAAATATGAGAAGACCGATCAATACCTCCATAATCTTCAGTGTGGTTAGCTATGAATCATCCAAAACTTCGAAACACCTTGTCCTGGACATAGTTTCTACAGCATAAACTTTGCAACAGTATAGTAGGCCCACACGAACTGCAGAACACCGGGGCTTTGGGAACACTCAAATGATTTAACTCCCATTTAACCTTTTAAGGGGCTTTTTTCCACCGAAACTGTGTCTCAGGGCTTCTTAAAATGTAATAAACTATTCATGTGTGTTACAACCTTCCTTAAGGCTGGAACAAATAGGGAGGCCATACAGAGTTAAATGCCAAATATGTTTATTTAACAGGTTAACGAAAAACCCCTCTGATGAATAGTGTACATAAGAATCAGACTTTCAGTAGTGTCAGCAGTGTGTGGGTGTGTGGAAGTGTGTTGTAGCCATACTTGCCAACCTTGAGACCTCAGAAATCGGGAGCATTTCCAAAACCACCGCGGAGGGGGGAGCTAGTGGATTGCCGGAGCTGTATTAGATTAACATTAACATGCTTATTGTAGTTGTAAGTGCACTGCCTTGCGGCCTGTAGCACCATCCTTGATGGAGGATATGTGTGGGCTGGACCTGTATTTTAGGAAAGGAGTGAGCAGAGGGTCGAGTTGTCGATTCTTGTTCTGTTTTCTGTGACTTTATATTCCTCACCCTCTCAGACTTTCAGTTGCCCGCGCTGCTAAAGAGACGCGCTACCATGGAAACCAAACAATGGTGTAGCTGTATTAAAGTCCGAGTTGAAACAGTCTGAAGAAACACACTCCTCAATGTCAGTTTCGGTGATTTATTGACAAGGATGACGACACCCTAAAACAGAATAATGCAGCAAGATAAGCTGACAAAGTATTACATCCATGCAATTCAATCAACACAAATATATACCACGAAACAGAGTATAGTAGTATAATAGTATAATATATATATAGTATAATATATGGTATAATATAATAGTGGAAACAGTCTTACATGAATGAGTGGACGAACGTCTCAACTCGAGGCGGAGTGCATGAACAATGTTTGAACTAAAATGGCCGCTCGGCACTTCCGGGTCAGAGCACGGCATAACCGGGCAGCGACAGCAGTGACACTGCCCTCTAGTGGCCGGCGATAAACTCTTCATCCCCCCCAGACCGGAAAGCTATGGGCCGGAATAGGTTAACGGTCTACATCCCGTATCCAGCTGCCAGACTCGGGCTCGTAACGTGCAGGCGGCCTCCTCAAGCGGCCCGGCCGAGTCGGCTGGGGCAGCGTCGGCGGCGACTGCGGCACCGGGAGCGGTGCACCCAGGAAGGCACCCGTAGGAACAGCGAGGTCAGAGGACGCCCCATCAGCAGGCGTCGGTGGGGAAGCGCCAATAGCCGAGTCGCGGGGCCCGACAGCCGGCCGCTGAGCAATCCCCTGGGGCGTCGCCCAGCCCGGGTGGATAGGTGGGGGCTGATGACCCAGGGCAGTGGGCGGCGGCGACGGCGCAGCCGACCGCTCGCGGGCGCAGGGTGTGGCCGGCGTGTAGGCACGGAGGAACCGCCGGTTGCGCAGTGTCAGACGTCCCGCACCGTCAACCCTGACCCTATTTAGGGGCAATGGATGTCCACTTGCGGGAGACGACAGACAGTGGTGCGGTTAGCCAAAGTGACAATGGATGTCCACTTGCGGGAGACGACAGACAGTGGTGCGGTTAGCCAAAGTGACAGACCTAATGTTAGACCAATTTACAGGCAATGGACGTCCACTCTCGGGAGAGAGACCTCCAGCATGTGTCCCTGACATGGAGACTCTGTTTATTTCACTCATCCAGGACAGAGACCGGGGAAATCTCCTCTCTGTGGCCCCTCCAAGACCCCCAAAGGACGGACCACAGACCTCCAGCATGTGTCCCTGACATGGGCACCTCCATAACCTTGCACACCGTGAGTCCCCGGACTCCCGGACTTAAGCACTCCCCCACGGACTAAACCCAGATGTTCACACCCTACAGAACTCCATGCCCCTGGTTAACCTAAAGGGGGTGGATTTTGCGGTGCTTTACCGTCGGCACATCGGTATCCATATTCGGCCTTATTCACGGCACCACCACCCCTTCTGTGGAGGATATTCTCATGCTCCTGGTAACCCTTTAAATAGTCTGATACTGTCAGGGCTCATCACCGCACTTTACAAGCCATAAATAATGTTTAAATGGTCGGGGAAAGTGTTTTTAAACGTCTGGAAGAGAGTTGTAGCCTGTCATTTTGCAGGATATCATTTAACATGTAACCTCTCCTGGAAATGCACAGAATATGTCCATTTCCAGGAGAGGTTCCATGTTAAATTATATCCTGCAAAATGACAGGCTATAAGCCAGGAACAAGTGTTTGAAAGGCGGGGAAAAGTTGTTTAAAATAGTCGGAAAAGTGTTTTTAAACGTCTGGAAGAGAGTTGTTGCCTGTCATTTTGCAGGATATCATTTAACATGGAACCTCTCCTGGAAATGCGCAGAGTATGTCCATTTCCAGGAGAGGTTCCATGTTAAATTATATCCTGCAAAATGACAGGCTATAAGCCAGGAAAAAGTGTTTGAAAGGCGGGGAAAAGTTGTTTAAAATACTCTGATACCTCCAGGGCGCATCACCGCATTTTACAAGCCAGGGAAGGTGTCGGAATCCTGGGTAAACATTGTTTAAATTAGTCTGACACCTGGCACTGTATTTGCCCCTGGGAGAGGTTCCATGTTAAATTATATCCTGCAAAATGACAGGCTATAAGCCAGGAAAAAGTGTTTGAAAGGCGGGGAAAAGTTGTTTAAAATACTCTGATACCTCCAGGGCGCATCACCGCATTTTACAAGCCAGGGAAGGTGTCGGAATCCTGGGTAAACATTGTTTAAATAGTCTGACACCTGGCACTGTATTTGCCCCTGGGAGAGGTTCCATGTTAAATTATATCCTGCAAAATGACAGGCTATAAGCCAGGAAAAAGTGTTTGAAAGGCGGGGAAAAGTTGTTTAAAATACTCTGATACCTCCAGGGCGCATCACCGCATTTTACAAGCCAGGGAAGGTGTCGGAATCCTGGGTAAACATTGTTTAAATAGTCTGACACCTGGCACTGTATTTGCCCCTGGGAGAGGTTCCATGTTAAATTATATCCTGCAAAATGACAGGCTATAAGCCAGGAAAAAGTGTTTGAAAGGCGGGGAAAAGTTGTTTAAAATACTCTGATACCTCCAGGGCGCATCACCGCATTTTACAAGCCAGGGAAGGTGTCGGAATCCTGGGTAAACATTGTTTAAATAGTCTGACACCTGGCACTGTATTTGCCCCTGGGAGAGGTTCCATGTTAAATTATATCCTGCAAAATGACAGGCTATAAGCCAGGAAAAAGTGTTTGAAAGGCGGGGAAAAGTTGTTTAAAATACTCTGATACCTCCAGGGCGCATCACCGCATTTTACAAGCCAGGGAAGGTGTCGGAATCCTGGGTAAACATTGTTTAAATAGTCTGACACCTGGCACTGTATTTGCCCCTGGGAGAGGTTCCATGTTAAATTATATCCTGCAAAATGACAGGCTATAAGCCAGGAAAAAGTGTTTGAAAGGCGGGGAAAAGTTGTTTAAAATACTCTGATACCTCCAGGGCGCATCACCGCATTTTACAAGCCAGGGAAGGTGTCGGAATCCTGGGTAAACATTGTTTAAATAGTCTGACACCTGGCACTGTATTTGCCCCTGGGAGAGGTTCCATGTTAAATTATATCCTGCAAAATGACAGGCTATAAGCCAGGAAAAAGTGTTTGAAAGGCGGGGAAAAGTTGTTTAAAATACTCTGATACCTCCAGGGCGCATCACCGCATTTTACAAGCCAGGGAAGGTGTCGGAATCCTGGGTAAACATTGTTTAAATAGTCTGACACCTGGCACTGTATTTGCCCCTGGGAGAGGTTCCATGTTAAATTATATCCTGCAAAATGACAGGCTATAAGCCAGGAAAAAGTGTTTGAAAGGCGGGGAAAAGTTGTTTAAAATACTCTGATACCTCCAGGGCGCATCACCGCATTTTACAAGCCAGGGAAGGTGTCGGAATCCTGGGTAAACATTGTTTAAATAGTCTGACACCTGGCACTGTATTTGCCCCTGGGAGAGGTTCCATGTTAAATTATATCCTGCAAAATGACAGGCTATAAGCCAGGAAAAAGTGTTTGAAAGGCGGGGAAAAGTTGTTTAAAATACTCTGATACCTCCAGAGCGCATCACCGCATTTTACAAGCCAGGGAAGGTGTCGGAATCCTGGGTAAACATTGTTTAAATAGTCTGACACCTGGCACTGTATTTGCCCCTGGGAGAGGTTCCATGTTAAATTATATCCTGCAAAATGACAGGCTATAAGCCAGGAAAAAGTGTTTGAAAGGCGGGGAAAAGTTGTTTAAAATACTCTGATACCTCCAGGGCGCATCACCGCATTTTACAAGCCAGGGAAGGTGTCGGAATCCTGGGTAAACATTGTTTAAATAGTCTGACACCTGGCACTGTATTTGCCCCTGGGAAACTTCAAGGTTATATTCATGTTTTATTATTTATTTAATAATCACATGATTTTTACAAAAACAGTATACACAGTATACATATATACAATAATAATAATAATAATAATAATATAACAATATACATAATAAAAACATGAAAAGTGGTGAAAATGAGAAAATGTATCCGAAAATAGTGCCTCCTAATGCGGGCATGTGGACAGTAGCCACAGACTCACAGGCACACACACACATGCAGAGATCCAGGGGGCGGAGCACATGGCTTTTTTTACCCAGAAATAAGTCTATGAGAGGCGGGGAGACTCAGAGGACAGGCTGCGTCACCTCACTTTGTAACCCAGGAAAAGAGCAGGAATTCTGGCTGCGTGAGTGTTAAAAGTGCATTCATCTGTGTTAATCCGACAGCCGCAGAGGTGCTGACGCAAAGCAGGCGGAACAAATTGATTATTTGAACCAGGAATAAATGTTTGCAAGGCGGGGAAAGTGTTCCTGCAGCCCCTCCATAACGGTAATAATGATTAGAAATGATTTCCAGGGCAGAAAGCGTTTTTTAAATGTGGAAAAAAATATGTTAAACTGTTTAAAAAGCACAAAGTGATTTGAGTGCAGTTCTCATGTGTCCCCACAGGAGGGCGCGTCGTCCCAGGGAGCACAGTACATGGTGACAAGGTACGATTTATACCCTAAAATAGCATGCTAAGTGTGGGTGGATTAGTTTCAAAGCATGCACACTCTGCTCGTGTCAGACTTCCATCAAATAGACCGGGGAAAACACCTCTCATTAGCCCCTCAAAGACCACCAAAGGACGGACTAAGCAGCTCCAGCACGGCTCCCTCACATGGAGCTCAGGTTATTTCATACCTCCAGGAGAGGGACCGGGAAAACCACCTCTCTGTAGCCCCTGACAGAGCACCAAAGGACGGACTAAGGACCTCCGGCAACAGTGGCACTTCCATAACCTCGTGCACCGTGAGACCCCGGGCCCCCGGACTTAAGCACTCCCCCACGGACTAAACCCAGATGTTCACACCCTGCAGAATCTCATGCCCCTGGTCACCTTTAAGGGGGGGTGGATTTTGCGGTGCTTTACCGTCCGAACACAAGCATCAATATTCGTCCTCCTTCACAGCAGCAGCAGCAGCAGCAGCAGCAGCAGCAGCACCTGCCCTGCTGGAGGTTCACACTTTAACTTATTTGTATTCGTTTTTTTTTGTTCCCCTCCTCTGCCTTACACATCCTCCCACGCTCGAGCACTCCTCACTCGGACTAAACCCCTCCATGCACACCGCCAGAACCAGAACCTCACGCCCCTGGTGACCTTAAAGGTGTTTGTCTTTGTTTGTTTTTGTACTCCACATAGACGGGCAGGTGTTCAGCACCACGGACAGAGCGGGCCCGCTGCTGCTGCTGCTGCTGCTGGAAGGTGGAACACTTTGAGTCTTTTTATTTTCTCTTTTCTCCCTGCTCCTGCACACACCTTTTGTTACCCTCCTCTGCCTTACACATCCTCCCACGCTCGAGCACTCCTCACTCGGACTAAACCCAGATGTTCACACCCTACAGAACTTCATGCCCCTGGTTACCCTAAAGGGGTGGATTTTGCGGTGCTTTACCGTCCGCACATCGGCATACATATTCGGCCTTATTCATGACACTACCACCCCTTCTTTGGAGGATATTGCAGGATATAATTTAACATGGAACCTCTCCTGGAAATGCACAGAGTATGTCCATTTCCAGGAGAGGTTACATGTTAAATTATATCCTGCAAAATGACAGGCACTGTATTTGCCCCTGGGAACCTTCAAGGTTATACTAATGTTTTTTTTTTATTTTTTATTTAATTATCACACCACTTTTACAAAAACAGTATACAAAATAAACATAATAACAACATGATTAACAGGGGCCTTGGGGCCATATTAGCCGTCTAACTTGTACAGTGCACCGGGGAAAAAAGGTTGAGTCCACGGCCCCTTTCCCCTCATCAGGAGTACCAATCGGTCCTGAAGAAGAGGTATCGCTGCTCTCCGCCCCTGAATCCTCTTCGGAGGTAGCTGACGGTGGTAGACCTCCTTCTGATGATGATGCTGCTGCAGCTGCTGCCGCCGCCCTGAACATGGAGCGGATCTTCAATGCCTCCTTTATTCCAGGCGTATTCGCGTAGAACCGGTCTGCAGTGCTTACGTCGTGGCACATAAACCTAGCCAGAATCGACCTGCTTTCTGGATCTTGGTGATGCTTGATATTGTCAGCCAGGGCAGTGCGCAAGATGGTGAAGGTGACGGCTGTTTCTAGCCCAGCATCAGCCCAAGCCCTCTTCAAGTGAGCGTTCAGGTTCTTGGAAGCCTGCTTCCCCGATGTGAAAAGGAAGAATTCATTCTGAGGACCCGACAAGCCCTCTTTTATCCCCATCCACCGCATGACCCAGCTAAACTCCTTTATTGTAAGCACCAGCTGTGCTTCACCATATGTCTTGGCAGTCTTGTGATCCTGCACGTGGATGATGTAGCCCTCAGCAGTGCCCCTTCTGTCCGCCTCAAAGACCTCCGTGTTGGTCATGTTTGCATACACACCCGGACGGTGGCCATACAGGAGGCTCCAATGGAGGGTTAGATAGCCATATAGCAGGTACTGGGTCATTGTGGTCGGATTGCTAGCCATCAGGTCAAGGAGATCAGGGATGCGCTTCTCAGCGGCCGCCATGGCGGCGAGAAGCTCCGCCTGGCTCGGCAGACGATCCAGCTTGTCCCTCTTCACCTTAAACTGGTGGAGAGTGACAGACTTTTTCAAATCGTTAATGTTGGCTTTCACCTCTCTGATGATGTTGGTCATATCAGACTGGGTGAGCCTGCACCCCCGGAGCTTTGATGCAGACAAGTACCTCAGGAAATGGTTCACAGTCTTCAGGAACAACAGCGATGTTGTGACTGTCCGGCCCGACTCTGAAATATACTTGCTCCAGCCACGGACCCTCTTTGTGTCTTTTAGAAACAGCCAGTCTGACAGCCGGTCAAAACCATGGGCCATGAATACTATGAAGTTCTTTATCCGGCTGACATTGGACATACAATTCTCTTTCCGTTTTACTGTCGGTGCAAGACCCTCACAATGACCTCTGTATGTCTGAATGTACGTCTCCATGCTTTTAGGCAACGTGATTTCACGCATGGTATTCCGCAGTCCCTTCCCAGTGCACCATTGATTTTGGGAAGAGGGCCAGTCCTTAGCCAGATTAGCTTTCAGCTTATTGGAGACAGACGCACGGGTCTTCTGGCATACAGGGGTCTCACTACAGGAGGCTTCTACGGACCGCATGACAGTCTGCATCGGGGTCTTGCTTCCGGAGGCTTCTGGGGACCGCATCACAGACTTGAGAGGGATCTCACTCGCAGAGGCTTCTATGGACCGCATGACAGTCTTCACTGGGGTCTCACTACCGGAGGCTTCTGGGGACCACATGACAGTCTTCACTGGGGTCTTGCTTCCGGAGGCTTCTGGGGACCGCATCACAGACTTGAGAGGGGTCTCTCTACCGGAGGCTTTGTTGGACCGCATGACAGTCTTCACCGGGGTCTTGCTTCCGGAGGCTTCTGGGGACCGCATGACAGTGTTCACCGGGGTCTCACTACCGGAGGCTTTGTCGGACCGCATGACAGTCTTCACCGGGGTCTTGCTTCCGGAGGCTTCTGGGGACCGCATCACAGACTTGAGGGGGGTCTCACTCGCAGAGGCTTCTATGGACCGCATGACAGTCTTCACCGGGGTCTTGAGAGGGGTATTGCTGCCGGAGGCTACTGAGTTCATGTCGGGGGTACTTGGGATTGCTACGCCCTTAAATCGTATACATTCTTCGTCTTCCTCAAGCAGAGCAGCAGTGGCATTCTGCTTCCTGGGTTTTAGACCCTGTTTTAGCCTGGAGCGCAGGGTCTTCACCTCATCAATGAGGGCATCCTTCTGAGCCCTCAATGCCACATTGTCCAGCCTCACCTGCATGCAGTCCTCTTCGTCACACTCGGTATGTGGGGAGAAGGGTGGAGGGTGCACCGGGTATTCCTCCTCATTGTCTATATCCAATGATGTAGCCATTCCAATGATGGGATTAGTCTCTCGGAGGTCATGGAGCAACTGCAGGGCCACACTATGCTTCAGCCTTGCCATGACCTGATGTGCCTCATCTCGGGAGAACTCAGGGTGGTCACGAGTTACATGACGGTGTAGTTTCCTCCCAGCATACGAACACCCTGTGATGGGACAGGGTTTGGTCCGAACATTTATTCTACCACTGGCCATTTTAAGAATGATGCCTCTTTCATCCAGGTTCCGCACTGCATGTTTGTGCTTAAGGTGCTTATTCAAAGCCAGATAGCGGAGGCTGCACACCGGGCATTCGGTCAACATCCTTCCAAAAACACACACAATGAATTATATTTAAATGGTTTTCTGTTTCTCCGTTTATATGCGTTAGCCAACTGCTGATTGCAACCATGGGTCCGATGCTTCAATGCAGGGAACACGGACCAAGGGGAGGACTTGGGTTACCACCTGGTTAAAATGGTCCCACCTCCGCACCAACGCGACTGGCGATGGGTCCGATACATTGATTGTTTTTTGTTTCATGGTTCTGCCACGAACTCACAAGACAGTTTTGGGTACAAAACGTGGGGGTAACAGTACCTCCGGGCGCTCCGTCCCGCTCCGGCTTTCGCCGCAGCGGGGGGAGGAGGCATTGAACCCCTCGCACCTGCCCCCGGAGGAGGCAGGGGAGTCAGGTACCCGGAGGCGCATGGTGGACGGCCAGGGCGAGACCGCCACACCGCACTGGAGTCAGAGTTCCGAGTTTTTCGAGCCAGGTCCCGGTGAAACGCAGTACGGAGCACCCGGCAGGAACCTCCAGCAGACCCCCCCGCGCGGTTCCCTCGTCCCTCGGAAGAGGCGGAGAGGTGGGTGTTTTTCATCTGCTGGCGGACTGCCGGGGAGAACGTGCTGCTCGGGAGCCAGGCTCAGAGTTAGTGGAAGTGAGAGCCCGTGCACCTGCCTTTTACAGCAGGCACGCGCTGGTATCGGGGTGGGGAGAGAAGGTAGATGCAGAGGCTGCAGAAACAGCCAGAGCCTTTCCCCTCTAACACACCCCTCATTTGGTTCATGAGCACTGGGCAGAGTCCCCTGTCAACTCTCCTTATATTCCTCCGGAGACCAGTTGGGAAATGGCAGCATCCCACTTCACCTGGTAGACCAATATCGTTAAATGAGCTCAGTAATGTACTGCACAACATCACATGGGTAAAATGAGCTATATCATGCACTGCAAAATCACATTTGGTTTATTTCCAAAAAGCCTGGAAAAAACACATATCCATCATGTCCTGTAAAATATCATTCTTTGTTTATGTCCGCTCCAGGATTACCCGTAGTTTGGATGAACCGACCGCCAAGCACCGGAAGCTGGACCCGGGGAGGAGGCCCTCCGATGGCGGGTCAAAGTTGATGATACCGCAGCTGGCTGGACACTAGCCGTAGAAGAACACCTGGGCGGGACCAGGCATGTCCCTCTTTGCAGACAAGCATATGTGCTCCCAGGAGCAGAGTCAATCACACAGTTTGGAGGAACCGACCGCCTAGCACCGGAAGCTGGACCCGGGGAGGAGGCCCTCCGATGGCGGGTCAAAGTTGATGATACCGCAGCTGGCTGGACACTAGCCGTAGAAGAACACCTGGGCGGGACCAGGCATGTCCCTCTTTGCAGACAAGCATATGTGCTCCCAGGAGCAGAGTCAATCACACAGTTTGGAGGAACCGACCGCCTAGCACCGGAAGCTGGACCCGGGGAGGAGGCCCTCCGATGGCGGGTCAAAGTTGATGATACCGCAGCTGGCTGGACACTAGCCGTAGAAGAACACCTGGGCGGGACCAGGCATGTCCCTCTTTGCAGACAAGCATATGTGCTCCCAGGAGCAGAGTCAATCACACAGTTTGGAGGAACCGACCGCCTAGCACCGGAAGCTGGACCCGGGGAGGAGGCCCTCCGATGGCGGGTCAAAGTTGATGATACCGCAGCTGGCTGGACACTAGCCGTAGAAGAACACCTGGGCGGGACCAGGCATGTCCCTCTTTGCAGACAAGCATATGTGCTCCCAGGAGCAGAGTCAATCACACAGTTTGGAGGAACCGACCGCCTAGCACCGGAAGCTGGACCCGGGGAGGAGGCCCTCCGATGGCGGGTCAAAGTTGATGATACCGCAGCTGGCTGGACACTAGCCGTAGAAGAACACCTGGGCGGGACCAGGCATGTCCCTCTTTGCAGACAAGCATATGTGCTCCCAGGAGCAGAGTCAAACCCGCAGTTTGGAAGAACCGACCGCCAGAGCACCGGCACGAAGCCGGGCCGGCGGAGGCCTTCCGATGGCGGGTCACGTTTGCCATTCGATCAATGTCTTTGCAGACAAGCATATATGTGGTTGTTACGCAGGATCAAATAGGTAGTTTGATGAAGTAGGGTCCTGTGCCCGGAGCAAGGCCAATTGCTGAATGCCGCAGCCGACTAAGGCCGCTATGCCACAGTGGAGGATGAGAGAAACAGGTGTTTGTTTTGCATTCCGCGGCAAAGAGGGGAGGTGGAACTTCCACCCCGCTACGGAACCTGTGGTGGGACCCCTGAGTCAGACGGTTCGTCTTGGAAACGCTTCATATCGGTCGGCCTGGGAGGTAAGAGACACGCAGGGTAACGGACACGCAGGGTTACCCCCACGCAGCCCACGCAACACGGAGGAGGCAGGGGAGTCTGGTACCCGGAGGCGCATGGCCGCAACACCGCACTGGAGTCAGGGTTTCAAGTTTTTCGAGCCAGGTCCCAGTGAACGCAAGACTCCAGCAGGAGCCTCCAGCAGACCCCCCCGACGTTTCCCCCGTCCCTCCCGGCCATCAGAGTCGAACCCGCAGTTCGGAGGAACCGACCGCCAGAGCACCGGCACGAGGCCGGGCCGGCGGAGGCCCTCCGATGGCGGGTCACGTTTGCCATTCGATCAATGTCTTTGCAGACAAGCATATATGTGGTTGTTACGCAGGATCAAATAGGTAGTTTGATGAAGTAGGGTCCTGTGCCCGGAGCCTCCAGCAGACCCCCCCGACGTTTCCCTCGTCCCTCCCGGCCATCAGAGTCGAACCCGCAGTTCGGAGGAACCGACCGCCAGAGCACCGGCACGAGGCCGGGCCGGCGGAGGCCCTCCGATGGCGGGTCACGTTTGCCATTCAATCAATGTCTTTGCAGACAAGCATATATGTGGTTGTTACGCAGGATCAAATAGGTAGTTTGATGAAGTAGGGTCCTGTGCCCGGAGCAAGGCCAATTGCTGAATGCCACAGCCGACTAAGGCCGCTATGCCACAGTGGAGGATGAGAGAAACAGGTGTTTGTTTTGCATTCCGCGGCAAAGAGGGGAGGTGGAACTTCCACCCCGCTACGGAACCTGTGGTGGGACCCCTGAGTCAGACGGTTCGTCTTGGAAACGCTTCATATCGGTCGGCCTGGGAGGTAAGAGACACGCAGGGTAACGGACACGCAGGGTTACCCCCACGCAGCCCACGCAACACGGAGGAGGCAGGGGAGTCTGGTACCCGGAGGCGCATGGCCGCAACACCGCACTGGAGTCAGGGTTTCGAGTTTTTCGAGCCAGGTCCCAGTGAACGCAAGACTCCAGCAGGAGCCTCCAGCAGACCCCCCCGACGTTTCCCTCGTCCCTCCCGGCCATCAGAGTCGAACCCGCAGTTCGGAGGAACCGACCGCCAGAGCACCGGCACGAGGCCGGGCCGGCGGAGGCCCTCCGATGGCGGGTCGCGTTTGCCATTCGATCAGTGAGAAATCAGAAGAGGAAGGGGAAAAAAAAAGACTAACTTGTCTTTTTGGAGTTCCATAAAAAAAATGGGTGAAAATGAAAAAATGTATCCGAAAATAGTGCCCCATGAGGCGGGTAGAGTCCCCTGACAACTCCCCTCGCATTCCTCCACACTCTGAAAAAGTCAGAGTTGTTTTTGGAGAACCATGAAAAAGGGCTAAAAGTGTTGAAATGTATCCGACAATAGTGCCTCATGAGGCGGGTAGAGTCCCCTGACAACTCCCCTCGCATTCCTCCACACTCTGAAAAAGTCAGAGTTGTTTTTTGGAGAACCATGAAAAAGGGCTAAAAGTGTTGAAATGTATCCGGGAATAGTGCCCCATAAGGCGGGTAAAGTCCCCTGTCAACTCCCCTCACCTTCCTCCACACTCTGAAAAAGTCAGAGTTATTTTTTGGAGAACCATCAAAAAGGGCTAAAAGTGTTGAAATGTATCCGGGAATAGTGCCCCATAAGGCGGATAAAGTCCCCTGTCAACTCCCCTCACCTTCCTCCACACTCTGAAAAAGTCAGAGTTATTTTTTGGAGAACCATGAAAAAGGGCTAAAAGTGTTGAAATGTATCCGACAATAGTGCCTCATGAGGCGGGTAGAGTCCCCTGACAACTCCCCTCGCATTCCTCCACACTCTGAAAAAGTCAGAGTTGTTTTTTGGAGAACCATGAAAAAGGGCTAAAAGTGTTGAAATGTATCCGACAATAGTGCCTCATGAGGCGGGTAGAGTCCCCTGACAACTCCCCTCGCATTCCTCCACACTCTGAAAAAGTCAGAGTTATTTTTTGGAGAACCATCAAAAAGGGCTAAAAGTGTTGAAATGTATCCGGGAATAGTGCCCCATAAGGCGGGTAAAGTCCCCTGTCAACTCCCCTCACCTTCCTCCACACTCTGAAAAAGTCAGAGTTATTTTTTGGAGAACCATCAAAAAGGGCTAAAAGTGTTGAAATGTATCCGGGAATAGTGCCCCATAAGGCGGGTAAAGTCCCCTGTCAACTCCCCTCACCTTCCTCCACACTCTGAAAAAGTCAGAGTTATTTTTTGGAGAACCATCAAAAAGGGCTAAAAGTGTTGAAATGTATCCGGGAATAGTGCCCCATAAGGCGGGTAAAGTCCCCTGTCAACTCCCCTCACCTTCCTCCACACTCTGAAAAAGTCAGAGTTATTTTTTGGAGAACCATCAAAAAGGGCTAAAAGTGTTGAAATGTATCCGGGAATAGTGCCCCATAAGGCGGATAAAGTCCCCTGTCAACTCCCCTCACCTTCCTCCACACTCTGAAAAAGTCAGAGTTATTTTTTGGAGAACCATCAAAAAGGGCTAAAAGTGTTGAAATGTATCCGGGAATAGTGCCCCATAAGGCGGATAAAGTCCCCTGTCAACTCCCCTCACCTTCCTCCACACTCTGAAAAAGTCAGAGTTATTTTTTGGAGAACCATCAAAAAGGGCTAAAAGTGTTGAAATGTATCCGGGAATAGTGCCCCATAAGGCGGATAAAGTCCCCTGTCAACTCCCCTCACCTTCCTCCACACTCTGAAAAAGTCAGAGTTATTTTTTGGAGAACCATCAAAAAGGGCTAAAAGTGTTGAAATGTATCCGAGAATAGTGCCCCATAAGGCGGATAAAGTCCCCTGTCAACTCCCCTCACCTTCCTCCACACTCTGAAAAAGTCAGAGTTATTTTTTGGAGAACCATCAAAAAGGGCTAAAAGTGTTGAAATGTATCCGAGAATAGTGCCCCATAAGGCGGATAAAGTCCCCTGTCAACTCCCCTCACCTTCCTCCACACTCTGAAAAAGTCAGAGTTATTTTTTGGAGAACCATCAAAAAGAGCTAAAAGTGTTGAAATGTATCCGAAAATAGTGCCTCATGAGGCGGATTGAGTCCCCTGTCAACTCCCCTTACCTTCCTCCAGAGCCCAGTTCAAAAACTTTAAGTTTGGTAAGAACCATGCTGGGGGGTCTCCAGGCAACAAAATGTATCCGAGCCAAAGTGCACATACAGCGGATGAATTCCTCCATGAAGTTACACAGCCGTTTTTTTTCTGAGTCCTCTCAAAAACCGGGTTTCCGATTTCGTGCAGAAGGTAGCTTGTAAAACATGAACGGTTTTTTACAACGGAGGAGGGGAAGTCTGGATTCCCCTCTCCGTTGTACCTTGCAACGGGGTAGGGGAAAAGTGTTCGGCGCTTCGTTTTAAAAGTTCATTTTTTGATTATTTTAACATATAATTGACCGTTTTCTTTCATTTTTTTTTCATTCCACGGGTGGGGGCCTATGGCAGGCTGCCTATGAGCTCCCAAATTTGGCCCGGATCATCCGGGATTTGTGGGATAAGCTCCATAAACTGACAAAGTCATCCAAATATGTCGCTTTTATCGCCCAAAGATATATCATGCAAATACATTAAAATAGTAAAAGGTACAATTGTGCTCGGCATTAACCGGAATTTGATTTATATAGCCCCCAAAAAATAATTAAAAATCATTTTCGTGAGGAAAAGTGTTAAAACGCCTGATTAAAGCATTTGCGGGACCCCAGCGAGCTCCAGACTATGTGCATTGTGTCGGGGACCCTGGATAATGATAAAACACATCATTTAAATGCCAAAAACACCATTAAAAGTCACTTTTAGGGGCAAAAAACAGCCTCTGTCCACTTCGTTAACAAAGTGATGGGGAAAAGGACAAAATCGTGATTAAAGCATTTTGCGGGACCCCAGCGAGCTCCAGACTATGTGCATTGCGTCGGGGACCCTGGAGAAAGATAAAACACATCATTTAAATACAAAAAACACCATTAAAAGTCACTTTTAGGGGCAAAAAACAGCCTCTGTCCACTTCGTTAACAAAGTGATGGGGAAAAGGACCAAATCGTGATTAAAGCATTTTGCGGGACCCCAGCGAGCTCCAGACTATGTGCATTGCGTCGGGGACCCTGGAGAAAGATAAAACACATCATTTAAATACAAAAAACACCATTAAAAGTCACTTTTAGGGGCAAAAAACAGCCTCTGTCCACTTCGTTAACAAAGTGATGGGGAAAAGGACAAAATCGTGATTAAAGCATTTTGCGGGACCCCAGCGAGCTCCAGACTAGTTTCATTGTGTCGGGGACCCTGGAGAAATATAAAACCCATCATTTAAATGCCAAAAACACCATTAAAAGTCACTTTTAGGGGCAAAAAACAGCCTCTGTCCACTTCGTTAACAAAGTGATGGGGAAAAGGACAAAATCGTGATTAAAGCATTTTGCGGGACCCCAGCGAGCTCCAGACTATGTGCATTGTGTCGGGGACCCTGGATAATGATAAAACACATCATTTAAATGCCAAAAACACCATTAAAAGTCACTTTTAGGGGCAAAAAACAGCCTCTGTCCACTTCGTTAACAAAGTGATGGGGAAAAGGACAAAATCGTGATTAAAGCATTTTGCGGGACCCCAGCGAGCTCCAGACTAGTTTCATTGTGTCGGGGACCCTGGATAATGATAAGACCCATCATTTAAATGCCAAAAACACCATTAAAAGTCACTTTTAGGGGCAAAAAACAGCCTCTGTCCACTTCGTTAACAAAGTGATGGGGAAAAGGACAAAATCGTGATTAAAGCATTTTGCGGGACTCCAGCGAGCTCCAGACTAGTTGCATTGTCTTGGGGACCCTCCACAATGATAAGACCCATCATTTAAATGCCAAAAACACCATTAAAAGTCACTTTTAGGGGCAAAAAACAGCCTCTGTCCACTTCGTTAACAAAGTGATGGGGAAAAGGACAAAATCGTGATTAAAGCATTTTGCGGGACCCCAGCGAGCTCCAGACTATGTGCATTGCGTCGGGGACCCTGGAGAAAGATAAAACACATCATTTAAATACAAAAAACACCATTAAAAGTCACTTTTAGGGGCAAAAAACAGCCTCTGTCCACTTCGTTAACAAAGTGATGGGGAAAAGGACAAAATCGTGATTAAAGCATTTTGCGGGACCCCAGCGAGCTCCAGACTAGTTTCATTGTGTCGGGGACCCTGGAGAAATATAAAACCCATCATTTAAATGCCAAAAACACCATTAAAAGTCACTTTTAGGGGCAAAAAACAGCCTCTGTCCACTTCGTTAACAAAGTGATGGGGAAAAGGACAAAATCGTGATTAAAGCATTTTGCGGGACCCCAGCGAGCTCCAGACTAGTTTCATTGTGTCGGGGACCCTGGATAATGATAAAACACATCATTTAAATACAAAAAACACCATTAAAAGTCACTTTTAGGGGCAAAAAACAGCCTCTGTCCACTTCGTTAACAAAGTGATGGGGAAAAGGACCAAATCGTGATTAAAGCATTTTGCGGGACCCCAGCGAGCTCCAGACTATGTGCATTGCGTCGGGGACCCTGGAGAAAGATAAAACACATCATTTAAATACAAAAAACACCATTAAAAGTCACTTTTAGGGGCAAAAAACAGCCTCTGTCCACTTCGTTAACAAAGTGATGGGGAAAAGGACAAAATCGTGATTAAAGCATTTTGCGGGACCCCAGCGAGCTCCAGACTAGTTTCATTGTGTCGGGGACCCTGGATAATGATAAAACACATCATTTAAATGCCAAAAACACCATTAAAAGTCACTTTTAAGGGCACAAAACAGCCTCTGTCCACTTCGTTAACAAAGTGATGGGGAAAAGGACAAAATCGTGATTAAAGCATTTTGCGGGACCCCAGCGAGCTCCAGACTAGTTTCATTGTGTCGGGGACCCTGGAGAAATATAAAACCCATCATTTAAATGCCAAAAACACCATTAAAAGTCACTTTTAGGGGCAAAAAACAGCCTCTGTCCACTTCGTTAACAAACTGATAGGCAAATGGACAGAAGGGGGAACACGGCCCAGCCGCTGCTCCGCTGCTCCAGACTATGTGCATTGTGTCGGGGAGCCAGGTCAAACCCCTCCATGCACACCGCCAGAACCAGAACCTCACGACCCTGGTGACCTTAAAGGTGTTTGTCTTTGTTTGTTTTTGTACTCCACATAGACAGGCAGGTGTTCAGCACCGCGGGCCCGCTGCTGCTGCTGCTGCTGCTGGAAGGTGGAACACTTTGAGTCTTTTTATTTTCTCTTTTCTCCCTGCTCCTGCACACACCTTTTGTTCCCCTCCTCTGCCTTACACATCCTCCCACGCTCGAGCACTCCTCACTCGGACTAAACCCCTCCATGCACACCGCCAGAACCAGAACCTCACGACCCTGGTGACCTTAAAGGTGTTTGTCTTTGTTTGTTTTTGTATTCCACATAGACAGGCTGGGGTTCAGCACCACGCACAGAGCCTACCCGCTACCTCCAGGGCGCATCACCACATTTTACAAGCCAGGAAAGGTGCATGGATCCTGGGTAAACATTGATTAAGTGTTTTTAAATGTGTGGAACAGTGTTTTGTCACTTTCAAAACTCTCCTGTCATTGACCGGAGAATTTGGGTCGATTTTGTATTCAATCTGGCCATTAATATTCCAGTGAGACGAAGTACGTACATTGACCGGAGTGATCCCATGTTAATGTTGTCCAAATACCGGAACATTCCCTAACCCGATACTGGTCGTGGCCCGGCGAATCCACCACGATCCCCGACCTGTCCCATTTGTGGGGGCTCGGGCCTTGCTGGTTCTGGAGGAATACCCTTTCGCCGAGTGCCAATGGGCGGAGCGGTCTCGAGTGAGTCCCCAGAGACTCGGTGGTGCGGGACATACGGGTCCGAAGGGCGTCCTCCTTCGCCGCCCATGCCTCGCGCCATAGCAGGCGGATATGCGGGTTCGAGAACTTCTCGAGGCGGTTCACGAAGGAGAGCGAGCCACGAAGTGGGCGGCCGAAGATGATCTGTGCTGGCGAGAGGTCGCAGTCGGGGTCAGGCGTGTTACGCAACTGCAGCATAGCGCGCAGGAAGCGGTCCTGATCAAGGCTGCCCGACGGGCCGGTGTTGGACATCAAGAGGCGCTTAGCAGTCTTAACCGCAACCTCCGCCCTCCCATTCGACTGCGGAAAGCTAACGGAAGACACACGGTGTTCGACGTGCCATAAGCGGAGGAAGTCCTCGGTGTGGCTCGCCTTGAATTCCGGACCACCGTCGCTCGAGAGCTCCTCCGGTACGCCGAAGGTGGCGAAGAACGACCGGAGGTGTTGGACCAGGCCAGCTGAGCCCGCCAGGGCAGTACCCGCCGTAGAGCTCAGGACCTCTACCCAGCCCGAGAGCCGATCCCCGACAACTAGGTAGTGACGGCCCCCATAGTCGAAGAAGTCAGCAAACACCGCCTCGAATGGCGTGGACGGGGGTGGGGACGGCCGGGGGGGTGTAGCCGCCTGTGACGGAGCATTGCGGTTGCAGTCTGCACACCCGTCCCTGGTGGCCTGAATGTCCCCCGACATCCCGGGCCAGTAAACTATGGCTCGGGCATGCTGCCCCATGGCTGAGGTCCCCTGGTGAGCGGCATGGAGATGCCGAAGGACCCTCCCACGGAGGGATGGGGGAACCACGACGCGGTCCCGATAGAGCAGGACGCCGTCCTGGGCGTAGACGGACTCACAGACCGATGACAGACTCGCCAGGGCAGGGTCGTTAACGTCAATCCCACCCTCTTGCTCGATGAGTTGGAGGAGGTGGCCGAGGCATCCATCAGCCGCTGTTTCCCGTGCGAGGAGGGGCCAAGAGACGGCTCCGAGCTCCCGTGCGTCGTCGCGGATGGAGGCCATGAGTGCTGACTCCATGGCGTCAGGCCCGCTCGGCAGCCCCAATGAGAGGCCGTTCGCTGAACCCGAGGGGGAAGGATGCCTCGACGTGGCATCAGCGGCATAGTTGCTCTTGCCAGGCAGATGCACAATGTCGAAGCGCCATGGGAGGGTGCGCTGCTTCAGTCTAAACAGACGCGAGTTTGTGATCTCATCCAGCGTACGGTCGCCAAAGATTTTCACCAACGGCTTATGGTCGGTGACCACGACGAGGTTGTCGGACCCCTGCGTGAAGTACCGCGTCTGTTCCAGGCCCCATGCCACAGCTAGGGCCTCTCCCTCGACAGCTGCATAGCGCTGCTCCGCAGGGGACAGGAAACGCGAGCCCGCGAGGGTGACCCTCCACCCTCCTGGACAGCAGTCCGGTATGCCCGAGGCACAGTGACAATGTTGCTGGAGCAGGAAGTAGCCAATGCCACGCATGGACCAGTCAGGGCGGAGGCAGGTACGCTTCTGCATGTCGTAGATCTCCACGCCCTCGCGGATGGCCTCCATTATGGCTTGCTTGGACGTCTGGAAGGCCTCCTCCAGAACGGGGGACCATAGGAACGCACAGCGTGGGCTGAGGAACGGCTTAAATGGAGCCATCGTGTCACGCAACTGGGCGTAGTTAGCCACCTGGTTGACAAGGCCGAACCAACTCCTGATGTCCGTCGTGGAGCCTGGGGTGGGGAAGTCCCGGATGGCGTCCAAGTATTTTGGGAGAGGTTCGATGGTAGATTCCAACACCCTGAAGCCAGCGAAGTCGACGCACCTCTCCGCGAACTGAAGCTTGTCCGGATTCAGCACGATCCCCGATCGGCCGACACGCGTCAGGAAGTCGATGGTCCTCCACCAGTGTTGCTCCAGGTCGGTGTCATAGTGGATGGTGTCATCCACACAACGTTCCTTGCGTTCATAGTCCGAGAGGACGGCGTCAAACCGACGGTTGTAGCCATCCCCTGACGACAGGAAACCCTGTGGTGCCCTGGTGTAGCGCCAACGGCCGAAGGGCGTGATGAAGGTAGTGAGGTGGCGATCCGACTCACGCAGGGGAACACTGTGGTAGCCGTTCCAGGCGTCCGTGACGGTCTTCCAGGTGCCCTTCGGGACGCGGCGTGCGAGGTGGAACGGGGACTCAGTGGCGAAGGTCTCACGTTGGCAGAACTTGTTGAGGGGGGAGAGGTCCACGGTCCTGCGGGGGGAACCGTCGTGCTTCCGAGTGACTACCATACGATGGCACCACGTCACCGGCTCGCCGTACGGCACGCGTTCAATGACCCCAAGGGCTTCGTCCCGCAGGAGGTCATCGTGAACCCTCCGCTGCCAGTGTAGAGGCACGAACGTCTCAACTCGAGGCGGAGTGCATGAACAATGTTTGAACTAAAATGGCCGCTCGGCACTTCCGGGTCAGAGCACGGCATAACCGGGCAGCGACAGCAGTGACACTGCCCTCTAGTGGCCGGCGATAAACTCTTCACAGTCCTGAGTAAATCTGATTTTGTCAGAAATCGGGAGAAATGCGGGAGAAATATGACCCCGGGAGGAAACCGGGAGAGGGCAGCGAAATCGGTTGTCTCCCGCGAAAATCGGGAGGGTTTGCAAGTATGGTTGTAGCATGTTGGAGGGTGCATCACACCGAACACAGGCTGTAAGCTGAGGTTCCTGCAGCAGGCCAGGATCAGAATCAGAGACTGAGCCTTGCAGCTGGGCAACCTTTCTACCTTATTGAGGCTCCGCCTCTAGATGGGCGGTTACAAACAGGACGACACTCCCAGAACCTGCCAGAGGACAGCAAGGCAGGGAGCACAGCCGGGCAGAAGGGGGGAGGGGTCGTCACACCCCCTCCCTTAAAATGGAGGACCCACTAGGATCCTCCAACCTGGGGCACAAAATCAGTGTCATTTATCTGAAGAGTACAATTCAGATAAATGACAACAGGATCTTCAGCACCTCAGTATGGGAGCTCCACAAGGCTGTGTCCTATCCCCCTGGTGATTTTCACTCTACACAAACCAACTCACATCTCAGCACCCCACAGTCAACATATATAAATACGCAGATGACACAAAAATAACAGGACTCATCTCAAATAATAATGAAACACAATACCTCACTCAGATCCATCAAGCAGTCACCTGGTGCTCAGAAAACAACCTCCTACTTAACACAGCAAAAACCCAAGAAATCATCATCGACTTCAGGCGAAAGCCAGAGCCCAAATCACCTCTATCTATCTCCGGCACACTCATTTCCACCACAGAATCACTCAAATGTCTTGGCACTCACATAAGCAATAACCTCAAATGGAAGACCAACACAGACCACATCTACAAAAAAGCCAACCAAAGGCTATTCTTTCTGCGGCAGCTCAAGAAATACAGAATGAGGAAACATCTCCTAATCCAGTTCTACACAGCCATCATCCAAAGCATCCTCACATCATCCATCACAGTCTGGTACAGCAGTACAGACAACCTCTCCCAGAATAAACTTTAACGTATCATCAATAAAGCATCAAGAGTCACCTGCAGTCCCCTTCCATCACTCGAATCACTTCACCACCAACGAACTGTCACAAGGGCAAAGAAAATCATTTCTGAACCCTCCCACCCAGCTCACCATGTCTTCCAACTTCTGCCCTCAGGGAGGCGCTACAGGTCACTGTCCACCAAAACCGCCCACTTCAAAAACAGCTTCTTCCCCTTTGCAATACGGACACTAAATGGACTCTAAATAACCCCAATGAACAATCACAATCAATCACACCTTGAACTTTATGTATATATGTCACGATGTGCATTTGCCCTGTGCGTTGTACTTTTTATTGTCTGTTGATTGTATGGAACAATCTGTAATAATCTGCACTGAACACGAATTCCACCAGCCTGGCTGTGTGGTCATTAAAGATTCTAATCTAAAAGTGTCTTGACCAACAACTTAAGTATTTCTTATAGCTATGCAGGGCATGCAAGCAAGAATTAGGAATATATTGTGATGAAGTGCACACTGACCTGAGCTCCAGGGGTCTCCTTGTTCTCCTCCATGCTGCTCCCAGGGTTCCTTCTCCGGCTGGGTCTCTGAAAAAACACCACAACTACAGCTGACACAAAACAAGACAACCCAATACAAAACTAATCTACTTCGTAGGTTCATAGCCACACACACACACACACACACACACACACACACACACACACACACACACACACACACACACACACACACACACACACACACACACACACACACACACACACACACACACACACACACACACACACACACACACACACACACACACACACACACGGGACTGCGTTCATAAAGCTTCTTTTAAGCTGGAAACAGTGAGAAGTTTCCCCAGATTCTCCCCCTATGGAACACTGGGTCCTGATGAAGACCACCACAGAGCTGCTTCAGGTCCTCTCTGTGATAAAATTGCAAAACAAACTTAAGTAAATAAGGTCAACTTTCTTCCAAAAGATAGGGTTAACCCATAACCCTAACCCTAACATGTCACCCATTGAGCATGTTTGGGATGCTCTGGATCGGCGTATACGACAGCGTGTTCCAGTTCCTGCCAATATCCAGCAACTTGGCACAGCCATTGAAGAGGAGTGGACCAACATTCCACAGGCCACAATCAACAACCTGATCAACTCTATGCCAAGGAGATGTGTTGCACTGCGTGAGGCAAATGGTGGTCACACCAGATACTGACTGGTTCTCGGACCCCCCCAGACCCCCCCATAAAGCAAAACTGCACGTTTCAGAGTGGCTTTTTATTGTGGCCAGCCTAAGGCACACCTGTATAATAATCATGCTGTCTAATCAGCATCTTGATATGCCACACCTGTGAGGTGGGATGGATTATCTCGGCAAAGGAGAAGTGCTCACTATCACAGATTCTTTCAGATTTGTGAACAATATTTGAGAGAAATGGTTATTTTGTGTATGTAGAAAATGTTTTAGATCTTTGAGTTCATCTCATGAAAAATGGAAGCAAAAACAAAAGTGTTGCGTTTATATTTTTGTTCAGTATAGAATCCTCTAAACCACTTTGTCTCTTTTTTAGGTTATAATGTTTATAAATTCCATCTCAAATGTGTGGCCAGCAGCCATTATCACTGTGGCTTTTGCCCAACAATCATTGGGAGAAAGGAGATGTTCTTTAGTCACTTTGAAAACTGCTGCACCGAACATCCAACTACGTTGGCGGCGGCCCCAGCAACCACAACGGCTCCTCCAGTGATGTCCCCGACGACCGCTCCAGTGATGGCCCAGACGGCCGCTCCAGTGATAGCTCCGGCTGCTGCAGCAGCATGGCACAATATTTCCACAGCCCCCAAAATGTTGATGTCAAAGCGCAAAACCACAACATGTTGTTTATGCTCATCCAAAACATCGGACATCACAGCAAATCGCCACCTAAAATCACAGTGCATAGATAAAAAAAAGGGGACTTTTTGCAGTTTTCAGGACCTTTAAGGGTCCTGTGCACTGTATTCATGTCCAAAAATCTAACTTGGGTATCACCTGTCAGTTGGAAAGGTGCAACAGGGCATATGACTATGCACGGAGAAGTGGGCTGGTCGGGTTAGACTGCGTCCATGTCCAGTCCTTGACATACAGCCCTCTGGCCACCAATTCACCTACAGTATTGTTCACGATGAAGGGATTCTCACAGACATGGTAGTGGGTTGCTACTCCTTAAACACATACTACATAGAACTTATGGTACATGCAACATTTGTTTTGTGTGGTACTGTGTCATTCTGAATCGAGCCTGCATCATTTTTGGAGGAGTTAAGCCGTGCATGTCAAAATAACGGTTGACTGTCTACAGATGCCCCTGGACACTGACGAGGACCACTCCTATAACAGGAGGCCTTACAGCTTCCTTCCTAAAGAGTTGGTTAGTGAATGGACACATTAGAGTGTACAACCCCTGATGGATGTGAATTTATAATATTACATAATGACTTCTTTATACCATCTTGTCTTATCAGTGAGATGGAATTTTGTTCTCATGACCTCACCAAGAACATGAGTGAGGAAGCGCACCAAAGGCTGAAGGACTTCAGTGAAAGATTCCGAGGAGTTTTTAAATAGGCTTTAAACTCCTGCAGGTCAATCTTTTTTTAAGTTGACCAGCTTGAATTATGCCCCTCTGATTTTCCACATGATGTTCTGTTCAATAAATGTTCATTGGGGAAAATGGTATCAGTGTCTTATTTTATATTCATCACAGTGAATGCTGAACTTGCCGGACCATATACTGTAGTTGAAAGTACACAATGAAACACTGGCTTGCTTGTATCCAATCAATACAATTCCCACATGCCCCTGGAACCTGCGGTCTTCAGACTCTGGCTCCCCGCACCAACCTGCGATCCTTCTGGGACAGAGCCTTCAGTATGGCAGCCCCCACTCTCTGGAACGCTCTCCCTGCAGAGATCTGCAACATCCCCACGCTTGACGCCTTCAAAAAGCCCCTCAAGTCCCATCTCTCTGGCAAGGCCTTTGGCCCCAAATCTATTTGTTGTTGTTTCTGCCTTTTGTTATGTTTGTTTCTACTCCTGTTCTTCTTTTTAAAAGCGACCTTGGGTCTCATCAAAGGCGCTATATAAATCCAAGTATCCTATTATTAATACATCCCATACATAATTGGAACGGTAAGTATCTCAGCTACAACACTGACTAAAGCCTTTCCATCTCCAGTATGCCTACATGACAAGCATTTTTATAATATACAGTAAACATATCTTTGATTTATTGCAAAATTATAAAATGAAATGCACCCCTGTTGTCATTCTGGCTTTCACTGTTCAAATGAGATTTCAACCATCAAAATGGAATAAGGGGTTCCAAGAGGTTCTCAAACGGATAGGTTATTAATTGATTTGCCTAATAGTTGCTTAAAATGCTACAATAACATTTGCAATTCGTTTTTAATCTGCCATGTACGGTCTCTCAGCCACCGTAGTGTCGTGTCGTCAATTTGCTTTTAATCTGCCATGTACGGTAGTGCCTCTCAGCCACCATAGTGTCGTGTCAGGTGGGCGTGTCATGTAATGTCGTGTACTGCCGTGTACTGTCCGCGGCCGCAGCTAGACCATATTGGTTCATTGAGCGGCTTCAGACAAAAAATGTGTAACTTACTTCACACATTTTTATTTTTTTGACTTGCAACATTTTCTTTTAAATTGACAATCATATGTGTAATTCGTGGCACAATTCAATCGGGATCGAAAGATAATCTTTCTCTCCCCATTGACTTCAATACATAATTTTTCCGAAATAAGGTCCCATGGAGGTCCACCGGAAGGGGAGGGACTTCGCCTTTCTATATCCCGGGTATAATTGTAGTTACTTTTCACAAGTCGGTATCCCTCCGTGTCTGAGAAAAGCTACAACTGTTACATTACGTCCGTTACGAAACTAACAAAGCTTAAGATGGAAACATTTAATGTTAACTTCGACCTCTGGGGTGGCCGGAGGAGTGGATTGAGAAGTGTCTATCTCCCGAAAAAAAAGCACCTAAACGACGACAATGCTGTCTGTCTAATATGTTCGCTAGCTGTTATTGTTGTTGCATAGCAACCGCCTCACTGTTGTTTTGTGCAGAAGGCAACGGAGGGACGATTTTATTTTATTCCCGGGCTGATTTTTAGTCCCAGTCCGCCACTGAACGTAGCTATTATGTAAGGTGCTGGTATTTGTATATATATATATATATATATACACACACATACATACATATATACTAACTGTGCTTTCCCCCCCAAAAAGTTGTAAATTAAACAAGTGGAGTACATGTTATGTTATAAAGCCGTGGAGGGCGGTAGTTTATAAAGCAAAGAGTAACCGCCCTTACGGGACGCTCTAATAAGTAAAGCGAACACACCCGCAAGGACACCTGGCCTCCTAGTGGTTGAGGGATTTTGACAGGGTTGTTGCACAAAAGATCCAAGCGCAGAAAAAATCTGAGAGCAGACATTTCACGAGCGCACAGAAACAGCTTCAGTGCGAGGAGAAGGTTTTAAGCTGGAACACAGGAAATCTGTAAGCAGCAATATATCTGAGTGCAAGCGTACAGTTTGAGCAGAAGCAGAGCAAATCTAAGCGCAAGAAGGCACTATTTGAGTGCGAGGACAGGGTTTGAGGGAAAGAAATCAATAAAGTATGCTCTCAAATTTAAATACCACGCTCTTGAATAAAGATAGGGAATAACCCCCATACAGATCCTGCCTACCACAATTTACCTAACTATCTTCTGGAGCGTACCGGGCTCGAGGCGACTTTAAAGGCAAACATCAGCGGCCGAAACCCTGAAACGACTGCCCCCAACAGGTACTAAATCCCCACCAAGGATTACCCCGAAAATAAAAAAGGCACAATAATAAATAAGTGCCAGAAGGAAGGACAGATTCAGCCCAGACACTCCCCTATCTAAACTTAGGAAGCTGTTAAACAGTAACAGAACAGCAAGACACTTCACAGCCAATGCTACACACTATGCTGCTCACCACCAAACACAATATCAACACTGTACAACAAACACTCACTCCTTGTCTCAAAGATCCGGACAAGCCGCCATGTGTTATGTTCCCTCCTAACTAGGGGTACAAAGGGAAGTAACAAAACACCAAAATAACCGGGCGAGAGAAAAAGGAGAGGAAACTTTCTACTGAAGCCACAAAGTGAGGTTTTAATTAATACAAAAGTAAAGAGGCTCACCAGCCAAATTGCAAAACAAACTTAAGTAAATAAGGACAACTTTCTTCCAAAAGAAAGTGACTAACGTTTTAGACAATACACAAATACCCACTGGAGCACATCTAACAACCAGTACACAGGTTAAACTCATATGTTAAACTAGATCTCACACAGAGACACTACACTACACTACACTACACTACACTACAGCACGTAACACAGGCTGCACACACGCGGCCAGAGGAGAAGGAGAGAGGCCACTGCTTCTTCTTCTTGTACTACATCTACTGCTTCTTCTTCTTCTTCTTCTTTTCTTTAATGGCGAATTGCTTCCACTTGGAGCATATATCGCCATCTACTGTTGAGTTATTAAATGTTCATATTAAATCCTTGTCCTCAGACCAGTGCTTTTGAGGAATTTGAAGATCAGCTTGTTTGCTTCATTTTTTGATTTACATTGACTTGAAATCCATGTCCTTGACGTTGAGTTTTTCCAGTGCAGTTTTCAGAATGAATCTTTGTCTGTTATAATCCGGGCAGCTAAAAAATGATGAGTTTAATCCAGAGTGTCCACATTTTATCCTGCTGTTAATGCTCCGTTCTCTTCTACTACTCCTCCAAGTGCTTCCTGTTCCTACTTCCCTTTGTATCTGATATAAATGTCTTCCTTTGGTGTTACTGTCCCATAGTTTTTGCCATTGTTGCTTGATAACCACTTTTGTAAAATATTTGACTTCTGCTCTACTGATGGGTACCATAATATCAATCTGGTTTGCTTTCAAACCACATGTTGCCAGTTTATCCACTACTTCATTGCCTCTAATACCCACATGCGCCTGGAACAGATGAACTAACCTAAACATGATGTGTAAAATGTCATGTAATATATCCTGACGACATTCTGAAGAGAAGTTGTCTATACTCTCCAGAGCTGCACTGGAGTCAGAGCAAATGGCCACTCTCACTGGCTGTATTTCCTCTACCCACTGAAGTGCTAGAGAGATAGCCATCATCTCTACTGTGTATACTGCAATGTGATCACTTGTACGCTTTCCCACTTTGACTTTTAATTCAGGAACATAAAATGCACAACTAGTTAGACCATTTTCTGGATTTTTGGATCCATCACTAAATATTTTTATAAACTGCCCATATTGTTCATGTAGAACAGTATTCACATAAGCCTGTACATTGAATTTGTTTTTCATTGAATGTAACCGTTTCAATAGTGATAAATCTACTATAGGTTGAGGTAGCAACCATGGTGGAACAGCTGATAACAACACCGTCGGACTAATATTCCATTCTTTAACTTTGAATTCCTTACATATTTCCGAAACACAAACACAAAAACTCCCAACTTGTTTGTACAGTTTGTTTAGTAGGGTGAGTATCTTTATGACCCTGTAGATTTGCCCAGTAATTAACAATTAACTGTTTTCTCCTCAAAGAAATAGGTATTTCTCCGACCTCTACCTGAAGTGCCGACACTGGTGTAGATCTGACTGCCCCACAGCATATCCTTAGTGCTTGTGCCTGGACTCTATCTAATTTTTGAAGAGAAGAATATGCAGCTGACCCATACACTATTAGTCCGTATTCTATGGCTGATCTAATTAAGGCCGTGTACACGTTCCTCAAAGCAGCTTGATCAGCCCCCCACTTAGTGCCTGCCAAGCACCTCATAACATTTAAAACCCTTTTACATTTATCTACGACTTTATCAATGTGAGTACTCCATGTGACTCTCTCGTCCAACCATATTCCCAGAAATGTAAATGTCTTCACTTTCTTTAGATCTTGTCCATAAAGTTTTAACCTAACCTCCTCACCTATCCTTTTCCTCGTAAAAAATAAAGTTTCAGTTTTTTCCACCGACAATCTAAACCCCCCGTCCGAGACCAGCTTTCAATTTCCGTAATTGCTTCCTGAATCTTAGCTACAATATATTTTAAATTTCTGCCCCTTTTCCAAATAGCTCCATCATCTGCAAAAAGTGGCTTACCAATATCAGATCCTACTTGTGTGTATATATCATTGATCATGAAAATAAAAGAGGACTGATGACACTCCCCTGCGGGGTTCCATTTTCAACTTCATGCCTTCGAGAATATGAATTGCCAACTCGGACTCTGATGGCACGGCCAAACAAAAAATCCATAATCCAATTGTATACATTACCTCCCAGACCCATAATGTCCAGTTTTATTAATAATCCTTCCTTCCACATCATATCGTAAGCTTTTTCCACATCAAAGAATACAGCTACAACACACTCCTTGTTCGCTTGGGCTTTCCTGACTTCAGACTCCAGGCTCAGCAGTGGATCTAAAGTACTCCGCCCTCTTCTAACCGGCCCGTTAAAACGGGCCCTGATGAGTGTTTTAAGCCGTTCATCTCGACTGCTTTTGTCTCTCTATCAGGGAAGGTGGAGGACCAGCGGCAGGTTACTGTGCTACGAGATAGTGGTGGCTCACAGTCATTCATTCTTGCCAGTGCTCTGCCAATGAGTACTGAGTCCGCCTGTGATACAAGTGCAGTGGTAAGAGGTTTCGAAATGCGTTTTGTGCCCGCACCTCTACACAATGTCCATGTCCAGTCTAAACTGGCTACGAGTTTCGTCACAGTTGCCTTACTCCCCAAGTTTCCAATCGAAGGTGTGGATTTCATAATGGGAAACGATATCGCCGGAGGTAAAGTGTATCCTACTCCAGAGGTTGTTGACGTTCCAGTTCCTGATGCTATAGATGATAACCTAGCTCTGACTCATCCGGAGGTATTTGCAGTTAGCGTTTTGACCAGAGCTCAGGCCCGTAAGCAGGCTCAGGATGTGGATTTGTCTGATTCTTGGTTTGTTTCTGCCCTAACGAGATGTTGACCTCTGTTGATGGATTAGTGGAGGGCCCTCCAACAGTGTGTGATTGTGAAATGGAGCCTGTCGCTATTGCTCCAGAGGTGGCTATGCCTTTGACCCGTGAGGCGCTCATCACGGCACAGAGAGAAGATCCTACCTTGATTAAGTGTTTCGATGCTGCTGGGAACCCTAACGAATGCAATAAGAAACAGTGTTTTTTTGTGGATAATGGGGTGCTGATGCGCCGGTGGGCTGATGAATCAAGTGATGCAGATGTTGGTTCAGATGTTGATTGGAACAGCGTTTATCAGTTAGTGGTTCCTGTGAGTTGTCGGCAGCAGGTTCTGGCGTTAGCCCATGAGCACTTGTGGTTTGGCCATTTAGGTGTGACTAAGACTTATGACCGGATCCTTCAACATTTCTTTTGGCCAGGGTTGAAAGATGACATAGTGTGTTTCTGTAGAACTTGTAGCACATGCCAGGTGGTGGGTAAACCAAATCAAGTAGTTCCCCCAGCACCGTTGTGTCCTGTTCCGGCTATTGGCGAGCCTTTTGACGACATCATTGCTGACTGTGTCGGTCCATTGCCGAAGACCAAGGCAGGTAATCAGTTTTTGCTGACTGTGATGTGTGTATCAACCCGTTTCCCTGAGGCCATCCCTTTGCGTAAAATCACTGCACCCACCATCATTAAAGCACTGACCAAGTTTTTTACCACCTTTGGGTTGCCGAAGGTTGTGCAGACTGATCAGGGAACGAACTTTCTTTCCAAGATTTTTAGGCAAACCTTGCAGTCATTGGGTGTTTCCCCATTCAGTATCTAGTGCCTACCATCCAGAGTCATAAGGGGCACTTGAGCGTTGGCATCAGACATTGAAGTCGAGGCTTGGTAAATACTGCCATGACACAGACAGGGACCGGGATGAGGGTGTTCCCTTCGTGTTATTTGCTATTCATGACGCAAAGCAGGAGTCTATTGGGTTTAGCCCAGCTGAACTAGTGTTTGGGCACAATGTGCGTGGCCCACTAAAGATGCTAAAAGATAAATTGATGTCCGAGTCCTTTCCGAAAACTGATGTGAAGAAGTTTGTGTCCCAGTGTCGTGAGCATTTACAAAAGGCAACTAAGCTAGCAAGGGAAGCTCTTGCATCTTCGCAAGAAAGCATGAAGAACAGGTACGATAGGAGAGCAGTTAAGCGGCAGTTTCAGCCTGGTGAGCAGGTGCTGGTGTTGCTGCCTACACCCGGATCTGCTCTCAATGCACGTTTCTCAGGCCCGTATGTGGTTGTAAGGCGAGTGTTTGTGTGGGTGTGTGTGTGTGTTTTTCTCTCTCTCCCTCTGTCTTCCCCAGGTGCAGCCTGATTGTCCTCAGGTGCAGCCTCTCCCCAGGTGCTCCCAATCTCCAATCAGGGCCTCCATATAGGACATGAGGAGGGTTGCAGTCGCTCTCTCCTTCTCCCCTGGCTGGATGTGTGCAGCGTGGTGTCCATGTCTCCAGTATATATTTTTGCATCTAAATTTGTTTTGCAAGTTGGCTGGTGAGCCCTTTTTCTTTTTGTTAATTAAAAGACCTGCTTATGGCTTCAGAGATCAGTTTCCTCTCCTTTTTCTCTCGGCCGGTTATTTTTTCGTGTTGTTACTTCCCTTTGTGCCCCTGGATCTAAAGGGAACGTAACAAATGGGGGCTCGTCCATTCTTGAGACAAGGAGTGAGTATTTGTTTGTTGTGTGGTGTTGATGATTGTCTTTGGTGGTAGTAGTGGTGTATATAAGTGTAGCATTGGCTGAATTAGTTACTGTTGAACAGCTTCCTCAGTTTAGAGAGGGAAGTGTCTAGCTGGGCTGAATCAGTCCTTCCTTCAGGCACTCATTTATTATTTTGCCTTTTTTATTTTCGGGGTAATCCTGGGTGGGGATTTATTCCCTGTTGGGGGCGGGCGATTCAGGGTTTCGGCCGCTGATGTTTGCCTTTAAAATCGCCTCGAGCCCGGCACGCTAGGTGAGTTTGGTATGCAGGATCTGGGGAATAAAATAAATAATAATAATTATAAGTAGCCGTTGATAAGTATGGCTTTTGTTTTGGAGCAGTTTGTGGCCAGTCCTACTGTGGGTCAACTATACTTGTGTAGGAAGGTTGATTTGCGGTTAGTTGCTGAACATTATCACATTTCTGTCTCCACTGCTCTTGTTAAAAGTGAACTCAAGGCTACTGTGCTAACTGGACTAGTTGAACAGTGGGGGTTTTGAGTCTGCTTACTTTGGTGGAATCTCCTGGCACGGTGGCCGGGGCTGTAGCAGCAGAGTCTTATGATGGAGGCCGCATTGGTGTTACTCCTGGTGTTAAGAGTGCTACGGAACAGGCAAGAATTTTCACCATACCTCAATTCGACTCGTTTTCGGAAGGATCCTAACATACGGGGTCTAAATTAGATGCTAAGGTAAAAGTGCGTATGGCTCGTCTACAGTGTGAGAGGGGGGAGCGAGATAGGGATTTTCAGCTCAGGAGGGAGCTGGAGATCAGGACGCTGGAGATCAGGAAGTTGGAGTTGGAGGCAAACACTGCTGTCTGGATGCGTCAATTAGAGATTCAGGCAGCTGGGGCGGGTGATTCTGCCGTTACACCTTCTGGTCCTGCTGCCACCTTTGACGTGAGTAGGCATATTTCTTTGGTCCCTATGTTTCGTGAATCAGAGGTGGAAATCTACTTCGGTGCATTTGAGCGCATTGCTGCTGCTCTGCACTGGCCAGAAGATGTGTGGGCTACTCTTTTACAGTGCAAGCTAGTCGGAAAGGCTCAAGAGGCTTGCTCTTCTCTTTCTGTCGAGGATAGTTTGGTGTATGAGAAGGTTAAAGGTGCTATTCTCAGGGTATATGAGCTTGTGCCTGAGGCCTACAGGCAACGTTTTCGCGGCCTGAAGAAAACTTCTGGCCAAACTTAAGTGGACTTTGCGAGGGAGAAGAAAGTCCTCTTTGACAGGTGGTGTAGTTGTGTTGATTATTTCAGAGACCCAGCCGGAGAAGGAGCACTGAGAGCGGCATGGAGGAGAACAAGGAGACCCCTGGAGCTCAGGTCAGTGTGCACTTCATCAAAATATATTCCTAATCCCAGTGTATCCGCCAGGCGGGCGTCTTGCTGTCATTTTACGCCCTTATTCAGCTCAGAACGCCGAGGGCGTCCAAAAGAGTTTTTATTGCTTGAAATTACGAAAGGGGGAAGAAGGACATCCCTCTGTTGGAGGGGCAAAGCGTGTCCCTGTGATGGAAAGTTTACTGCCGGAGAGCCTTGACGGGGGGTGCTAGTGGAGCAGGCGGCGAAACTGAGGCTCTGGTAAACTGTGGTAACATGAAGAGCCGTTTTGGGTGCCGAAAGAGCCGGCTCTTCTTAGTGAGCCAAGCCAAATGATCCGACTCACTAAAAAGAGCCGGAATTCCCATCACTAATACGTAAAGAGATAGTATCTATTAGGGACGGCTCAATTCAAAATTCATACAGCAGTACTTTTCCCACAAAGATGAATGAGATCCCATTTTGGCAATTGTTGACACCAAGATGTCTGCTTGTATTGTGTTGAATGTGGCTGAGAAGTCTAGGAAGAGGGCTCTTGCATAGGTGTGACGTTTATCTAAATGTTTAGTAATGATATGAACCAGAGTAGCAACAGTACCACCCCCTTGCTTATAGGCAAATTGGTATGGATCAAGTATGTCTTGTCCATCACAATAGGTTTAGCTGAAGAGGTCATTCCTGTCATGGTTCTCATGGTGTCCCACACTTTTTTGTGGTCTTTGGCTTTAAAAGCATTTCCCAAAAGCTCTCTGTGTGCCAGTTTTTATTCCCTCAATTTGACTTTCAGTTATTTCTCTAAGTGCTCCCGTAGTCTTTGTTTTTGAAAGCTATTTTCCTGGTTTTAATAACTTTTTGTTAATGTCCTTAGTCACATGATTTATTACTTGGATAGATTTGTGTTTCTTTAGTGGGAACACAGAAGTTAATATAGTCTTTGGTAACATTAGTTATTTCATCTAGTGAACCTTCCTGAAATATGTCCCAATCTGTCCAATCAAAACAGGCTTTCAACTGTTCCCTACTTTCATTTGTCCATGTCCTTATTACTTTCTTTTCTGGTTGACTTCCCTTCAGTTTGGTCTTATACACTGGTATCATATTCACAACATTGTGATCAGAGTTCAGTATTGGTGGTCAGTATTTAGACACAAAGGCTCCTTTATCATTTACGGTGCATTTGTCCAGGATATTGTCTTTTCTGCTGTGATCCCTAACATACTGCTGGAACCCAGGTAACACAGTCTCCAGGCGACATTGCTTCATGTCCCAGAGCACTATTGCCGGTGCATCGGGGTGGCTGAGTTGCAGCTCGTGAACACAGTCAGCGATAGAGCCGGCCGCCAGTGGCACTCTGCTGCTGGAAGACACGTAAACAACAAACAGTAAAACACCCAAATTCTCTAGGTAGATAAAAGGGTCTTAAGTTCATGCCGAGAATTTCCACGTTGGGATTGCAGGTTTTACATTTGACTGATCGGCACCACAGGTCATTAATATACACACAAATATCGCCTCCTCTGGTTTCCCCCGAGTTCGCATCCCTGTCTGCTCGAACAAGGGTGAATCCGGGTACTTCAAAGAGAGATCAGGCATTGTAGATTGTAGCCAACTTTCCGTGAAACATAATAAAGAGGCCTCAAGACATTCATGACAGTACCTTGTGTATGTCCTTAGTGTGTCCACGTTGTTGCTCAATGAGCGCAGGTTTTTGAGAATGATGGAGGGAAGTGGTGGCCGGCTAAATCTCCAACGTAGGCGATTCTGAACGCCTCCCCTCCTTCCTCATCTCTTTTTCCTGGCGTTTCTCAGCGGCTCCCGAGGGATGTCATCCAATATCGAAGAGCACAGATGGCTTGATGTGTTCGTAGGAGGCCGATGGCATTGTAGCTCTAGCATAGCCTCGTGGCTGTAGCAGCGTAGAGGCCGGGGCTCCTCGCCATACCTGTTCGTGCTGTCACTCAGGTGTCTCTTGGAAAGTTGAATGGCCAGACATGGTCTGCAGAAGGCAAATGTAATCCACAGGAACAAAAGCATGGTCTCTCAAAATGACGTTTCATACAGACACGACAAAGTTTAGACAATAATTAGACAAAAAAAACAAAAACAAGACGAACAGAGCATACTGAGACTCGCAGTGACAGGATGCCGTCTCCCTCTGTCTCCTGAATACCAGGGGTGGGAGTAAGTCATACATGTGCAAGTTTCAAGTTACTGGGGTGAGAGTCAAGCAAGTAAAGTCCTACGAAATCCTGATGAATAAACCCAGTTTCCGCATTTAAATCAGTTAAAAGACAGTGGTTATGAAACTAGAGTTTTATTTTCCACATTAACAACAATGGATACAAATATAATAAACACAAACAGTTGATAAGTAGTATTTTGTTAACTCAAGGTTTATATTAAGTGAGTTTTTATTGTGTTAACTTGTGTATTTATGCATTTTAGATTGACTTTCTCGCTTTCTCTGTCCGTCTGTTCTAGAAACCGAAAGGAAAAGAGAGACGTCACAGCTGTCAGCAATGTGACAAATCCTTTACAACATCTGGAACTTTGAAGCGCCACCTGCGTATTCACACTGGAGAAAAACCGTACAGCTGTGAAGAGTGTGGGACAACTTTCTCTAGATCAAGTCATCTCAATATACATCACCGTATTCACACGGGAGAAAAACCGTACAGCTGTGAAGAGTGTGGGAAAACTTTCACTACATCAAGTCATCTCAAAATACATCACCGTACTCACACGGGTGAAAAACCGTACAGCTGTGAAGAGTGTGGGAAAACTTTCACTAGATCAGATGCTCTCAAAATACATCTTCGTGTTCACACTGGAGAAAAACCGTACAGCTGTGAAGAGTGTGGGAAAACTTTCGCTACAGCAGATGCTCTCAAAATACATCACCGTATTCACACGGGAGAAAAACCGCACTGGTGTGAAGAGTGTGGGAAAATGTTCACTACATCAAGTGATCTCAAATCACATCACCGTATTCACACGGGAGAAAAACCGTACTGGTGTGAAGAGTGTGGGAAAACATTCAGGACATCAGGTGCTCTCAAAAAACATCACCGTATTCACACGGGAGAAAAACCATACTGGTGTGAAGAGTGTGGGAAAACATTCACTACATCAGGTGCTCTCAAATCACATCACCGTATTCACACAAGAGAAAACCCATAGTGGTTTTAAGAGTGTGAGAACACTTTTTTTTCTGAGTTGAAGTTTGACGAACAGTTGTTTGTTATTATTATTGTTATTTACGGTGTTTTCTCTGTTCCAAAAATAAAATGTCCTTAGAAACAGACTCATAACCCTGCATATTTGTTGTGATTTGCAGCATATTATAAACATGTCATTCCCTTATTTTCAAATACCACAGGTTGTGTAGTGATGTATTTGAGGTTTACTGTCCACATCGCAGACCTGACGTTGTGCAGTCAATGTATGCGAAGTGTACAGGACCTTGGTCTCTGAGACTCAAAAAAGCTTTTCTCGGTTACCTGTCCACTTTGCAAACTATTTGTCAAATAAACTGATACTTCAATTTTAAAGGCACAAGAACCAAGCTGTGACACTCCCAACCAGAAAGGTCTAAAAACGATTTGCTTCAATCAGCCGCACCAGTAGGCTGCAGCACCTCTCCTTTTATGCAGCAGCACCTCGACCTGCAGGAGTAACGCACTCAAATTAAATAATAAATAATATACAGAACAGAATCTCAGGCTCTGAAAGGTACTCTAAAAAGATAAAATAATATAATCTAAGAAAATAGCTCCTACATAACCGGCCTCTAGTTGTATTTTGGAGTACCACAATTTTTTTTATCAATTTCTTTTTTTTTAAGAGGAGCCTATACAGTTCAGGATTTATATTCATTTCATGAATCCAGTCATCCATCAATATGAGTTGTGATGTTACTCATCCTGTCTACATGATATCCTCGTGCCATCAGCGGAAGAAGACTCTTTGCCAGGGTGTCTGCGGGGTCTTAAAAAGTAATAAAAGTTGATAAATCTATTTAGACCCTCCAGAAAAACGCGATTCTGCGATCGCAGAATTTACCGCATAATCAGCAAAATGGCGCAGATTTTTCAAAAGGCCGCATAATTCCCCGCATTTTTCCACACAAAGTTGAGAAGAAAAATCCCAATCCCAAAAAACTATTTTCTATCTTCTCCACCCTCTTGGACCCTCCCAAAGCACCTCCCCCCTCCTCCCTTCTGTCAAGCGACTTTGTTAACCACTTTGAAAAAAAGGTTGATGATATTCGCTCTTCCTTTTCTGACTCACCTTTACTCACCGCTGGGTCACCAGACCCTCCCTTCACCCACACACTGACCTCCTTCTCCCCTCTCTCTCCAAGTGAGGTTCTTACCCTCGTTACCTCTGCCCGTCCTACCACCTGTTCTCTGGACCCTATCCCCTCAAACCTCCTTCAGACTATCGCTCCTGATATTCTACCATTTCTCACCCATTTCATCAACACTTCTCTAACTTCTGGTCACTTTCCAAACAGTCTCAAGGAGGCAAGAGTAAACCCTCTCCTTAAGAAACCCACTCTCAATCCGTCTGATGTTATTAACTACAGGCCCGTCTCTCTCCTCCCGTTCCTGTCTAAAACACTTGAACGCGCTGTCTTTAAACAACTCTCCTGTTATCTCTATCAGAACAACCTTCTGGATCCGCACCAGTCTGGTTTCAAGGCAGGTCACTCAACAGAAACTGCTCTCCTTGCTGTCTCTGATGAACTGCACACTGCTAAAGCAGCCTCCCTCTCCTCTGTCATCATCCTTCTGGACCTGTCTGCTGCATTCGACACAGTGAACCATCGGATCCTCCTTCGCACTCTCCAAGAACTTGGAGTTTCAGGCACTGCACTTTCCCTCCTCACCTCATACCTCAACGACCGCACCTACAGGGTTACTTGGAGAGGGTCCGAGTCCGACCCTTGTCAATTAACTACAGGGGTCCCTCAGGGCTCGGTTCTTGGTCCCCTCCTCTTCTCCCTGTACACAAACTCGCTCGGGTCTGTCATTAGCCCGCATGGTTTTTCATACCACTGCTACGCTGACGACACCCAACTAATTCTGTCCTTTCCCCGCTCAGAGACCCAGGTCGTCGCACGCATCTCTGCTTGCCTAGCAGACATCTCTCGGTGGATGTCTGCTCATCACCTCAAGCTCAACCTTGACAAGACTGAACTGCTCTTCCTTCCGGGAAAAGATTGTCCCACTCTTGACCTAACAATCAACATCGGCACCTCTGTTGTTTCCCCGACTCAGACTGCAAGGAATCTGGGTGTGGTCCTAGATAACAAATTGTCCTTCACTGCAAACATCGCTGCTACAACCCGCTGCTGCAGATACACGCTTTACAACATCAGGAGGATACGTCCCCAGCTGACCCAGACATCAGCGCAGATTCTGGTCCAGGCTCTCGTCATCTCACGCCTAGACTACTGCAACTCCCTCCTGGCTGGTCTACCTGCATGTGCCATCCGACCTCTGCAGCTCATCCAGAATGCAGCGGCTCGTCTGGTCTTCAACCTTCCCAAATTCTCCCACACCACACCGCTCCTCCGCTCCCTTCACTGGCTTCCAGTAACTGCTAGAATCCACTTCAAGACACTGGTACTTGCGTACCATGCTGTGAATGGATCCGGCCCTTCCTACATCCAGGACATGGTTAAACCGTACACCCCAGCACGTGCACTCCGCTCTGCATCAGCCAAACAGCTCGCTGCACCCGCACTGCGAGGGGGACCCAAGTTCCCGTCAGCAAAAACACGTGGGTTTGCTATCCTGGCTCCAAAATGGTGGAATGAGCTCCCCATTGAAATCAGGACAGCAGATAGCTTACACATCTTCCGACGCAAACTGAAAACTCATCTCTTTAGACTCCACTTCGAGCGATAGAATTACTAACAAAGCACTTATATACTAATAAAGGGCTGGCTTTCTAAATGCCAGTTGAGTAGCACTTGAAATGTTTGGCTCTATGAAACCTGATGTACTTATATGATTCTGTTTTCTTAAAGGTTGTATCTTCCTGGTCGAATGCACTTATTGTAAGTCGCTTTGGATAAAAGCGTCAGCTAAATGCAATGTAATGTAAAAAAAAAAGTGAACTCGTCTTGACGTGACGTCATCAGTTCGCGCATCACAGAATGTAAACAACACTGTATAGAGTGAACGTGTGGAGCTCACACGATAGAAAAAACACCAAGATTAAAAAATCTAATCCATCTCATTTACCGACGAACATTTCTACTAAAGACCGGGCAAAAAGTGGGGGGAAACTATTCTACACCCCGTGCAACTGTGTGTTGGAGCATTAGAGAAAGTTGACGGTGACGACCCACTTTGATTCATTCAAACATTCGAAAATGCTTTCTGCTGCTGCGGACAAGAAAGCCAAACAACTCACGTTCACCGAGGCATCAACCTCCAAAACCCTTTCGAGGGCTACAAGAAACGAAGTGAGTAGCCTACAAGATTGAAGCTGGTCAGACAACGAACGAGTAAATGAAAACAGAATGAGGCGGAGAAGTGTGTGTGTGTGTGTGTGGGGTGTGTGTGTGTGTGTGTGTGTGTGTGTGTGTGAGATTAAAATAGCCCAATTTATTTTACAATAAATAAACATTGAATGTGTTTAATTGAATAGTAAAGGGGTTTAACGTTAGTGGCAGGTTGTGTGTGAGAGAATAAATAAAAAATGTTTTATTCTTTTTCCCCGCATATTTAGCATATTTAGCAACTTCCCGCAATTTCAACGCATAAAATCACATAAAAACCCTGTATGTTTAATCGCATAATCAAGGATTTTTGACCGTTTTTCTGGAGGGTCTATCTATTTAGCAGAGTTCCCTGAATTCTGTGCTGGTTCAGAATGGAGAGGGCTTCCTTTAACTCTCTCTGAGCTCCAACAAAATTGGTCCCATTGTCAGATCTTATTTGTTTCACTTGACCTCTTCCGCATTTGAATCTTCTCAAAGCGTCAATGCATGAGTCTGTATCAAGTGAGCTGGCGACCTCAATATGCACAGCTCTGCTTGTCATGCACGTGAACAGCACTCCGTTGATGCACTTTTTTTACCTTGAAGTCAGTCATCTTCTGAAGATCTAGCTTCCATGTAACCCACTGCTAACTAACCAGGTATGTTCTCATCCCAACCGTAGCTAGTTCTACACAGCTCTTGTAATGGCAACTTGGCAGGCAGATTGAAGGGTGCAAGGAACCCAAGAGGATCCTAGATGGAGCTCATAGATAATATTCCTCTCCTTGTGTGTGGTTGTGGCTTGATGCTGACATTGAATGTAAAATGATCATCTTCCACACACCATTGCACTCCAAGTGCTCTCAGTTGCGAATGGCGATCGGCCATATTGAAGTGCAATTGTAAGTGACGCCATTGGCCCACATTTGTAGAAAAAAATGGCACTTTGGGAGAATTTACATATTGACAGAATGGCAATGAGGATATTAGCTCCCTCGTGTGGTCATAGTGTGATGTGAACACCTTCATGTTGTTGTCAATCAATCAGTTGATATAGATCACCAAATGTATTAATGAGAGCACCTTGCATTTCATTCATAGCATTACTGTTTTCTCTCATTAGTTGAGCTTGTATTCCATGTTTAGTGAATTCACAATGACTTATTACAATGATGCATTAACAATGCGTGAAATTGGACTTTTAAAATGTGCTATATTTATTATGATAAATACGCCTGAGTCTAGCTATCATGATTTCCTCCCTTCTGTTTCTTTCTTTATAAATATTTATTGTGATTGTCTTTTGCACTTTTGATACTCTTTGCCTTTCTGGTCTTTCTCCCACCTTTTCTGCCAGATCTCCATCCCTTTCTTCTTAATTACTGCTTTTCCTTTTCCTTCTCCAAGTTGAACTGGTAATGTGATTTCCTTTGGTAGTGCACTTTTTGCTAATCTGTCAGCACACTCGTTCCCTTTCACCCCCTCATGCGCAGGCACCCAGCAGAACTGCAGATCTATGTCGCTTCTGTGGAGTCTTAACAGGCTGTGACTGATTTCTATGAGAATGTCTTCTCTGGCAGTTGTTGTTGACTGTATGCTTTGTAAACTGGATAAGGAATCTGTGCATATCACCACCCTATCTGGTCTGACCTCTTCCACCCACTGTAGTCCTATTTCTACTGCCAGCATTTCTGCTGTATACACTGAAAGTTGATCAGACGCTCTTTTTGAGATCGACATTTTAAAGTCTGGGATATATATACCAACTCCGACACACTCTTCCTTGTTCTTAGAACCATCTGTGTATATTTTGAGGTAATTGTGATAATTACTGCTGAGGTACTACTTGTTTTGAATCCTACTTCATTTATTTGCCACTCTCTTTTTTCTTTCTACAATACTCACATCTATATTTACTATTGGAAAGAGCCATGGGGGTACACTACTGAATGGATTTGATGGTGAAAACTAACTCATGCCGTATGTCCTTATTTTTCCTTTACTTGTCCATCCCACGCCCCTGAAACTTGGAATATTCCCAGCACTCTGTTTTGTTTGTGACATTTCCTTCCCCACTTCCTTTTAACCTGACGCAATAAGCAAGAGCAATTTTCTCTCTTCTTAGCTCCAATGGAGTCTCTCCTGCTTCAACTAATATTGCATTAGTAGGGTTTGACTTAATTGCACCGATACACAACCGTAACGCTTTATATTGTAACCTATCCATTTTTAGTAATGACGTTTTTGCTGCTGCTGCATATATTATACACCCGTAATCCAGAGTTGTCCTCATAATTGCCCTATAGATGAACCGTAACTGCAGTTAGCAATAGCCGCTAACTTTGCCATGCTGACTATGGGACAGCACGAGGTGCGGCCGCACCAGGAACGCTCCCTCACCTTGCATAATGAACAATGTAACGCTAAGTTGATGCAGGGGCCAATGTATGCAGTGTTCTTTATATTGTAGTCATAGAGACTTCATTGTGTGTATTCCTGTATGCTGTTCATGCGTAATTGTTTATAATAGTTAATTACTTTATGTAATAACCGGGCCCGGCGCCACGAGTGGGCAAAAGGGGGCATTGCCCCCTCAGTTGTATTCTTTGCCCCCTCACTTTGAGCATCATTCATCCATCAAAAAGTACAATAAATGTTACAATTATTAAATAACTTTAAATAATTATTTTCCCTAATACACGTTACTATGTTTGGATCAGATATGTCAAGCAACGGGTAAAAAAAGCCTCAACCCCAAGTGAGATTGTAGTCTTAATGTTAGCGTGTGCGCTTAGCTGTAAACACAGTCGGAAGGGTGACCAAAACGTCCCCGTTTTCCGGGCAGAGTCCCCGGTGTCGGTGGCTGGTACCCGGTTGAAACTCCCGAAAATGTTCCCGTTTTTGAACGTGCGTTAAAAAAAATAGAGCAAGCTGAAATTAAATTGTACATGTCAGCAAAAACAGAGTAACAGTGTTGCGCCTTTTTGTAGCGTTAGCGTATTTCTTCTTCTACTACTTCTACTACATTCTTCTTCTTTTTTCTTTAATGGCGAATCATTTCCACTTGGAGCATATATCGCCACCTACTGTTGATTTATTAAATGTTTATATTAAATCCTTGTCCTCAGACCAGTGTTTTTGAGGAGCTTGAAGATCAGCTTGTTTACTTCATTTCTTGATTTACTTTCGTATATTGACTTGAAATCCATGTTGTTTGACATCAACAAAAAACAAGACAGACAACTACAGATAGCACCACACATGATGGTTACTTGTTATTAATTAGGGCTGCCTGTATGGATCAGGTTTTTGCCAAAGCGAGCCCTTTTACTAGGATAATAATATGTTATGTATTATATCAACCGTATTGGTACAATGAACGACATCTAGTGACGGATTTTGCAACATTTATTTGATTTTTCTCATGGCAGTCAGACTCTAGAGACAAACCAGGGGACTTTATTTGAATCTGCGTCTGTCCATTTGGTGTAGTGTTTGATCCAATATTACATTTGGTTTATATATTAGTCACTTTCTTATGAAATGCCAGGTTTTAGGCCTTGGTCTGAACATTCAATCCTGGAAATAAAAAAATCAACCAGATTAATCTTTCTTTAATCCTGAACTGACTAGAGGTAAGTAAATATGTATAGGAAGAGGAGTTAAGGGATAGAGGACAAAAGGTTATGGTATAATTGAGGAAATCAATGTTAGTCAGTTAACCAAAGTGCAGCCATCTATCTATCAACTATCTACTATCTATTATTAAAGATCAGAGGAAAAGAACAGAATGAGAGGGGTAAATCCAGAATAAAAATAAAGAAGCAAAGAGAAAGCAGTGAGAAAGAAAAAAGCTTGGTGTGTCAATTCATTTTATTTTTCGTTGTTGGGAGAAAAAAAAAATGCTTTAGACAATAAGAAATATAAAGTTGACAGTTGAGTTGCTCAGTTTTTTTAGATTGTAGATACTATTACTTTATAACTAATATACCAGGTTAAGAGGCACATTCAAATAAAGATTGGTCTTTAAATACATGTCGTCTTTTGAATTGTTTGTCTAAAGTCAAGGATCTAGAACTGGTACTTAGTTTTAATGATACAGTCTGGTTATTATGCTGTTTGGAGGAGGCCTCACAGGTAAGAGCACTATAGCTACCATCACATGTACCTTAGCTTGACTTAAATGTATTAAACGTATAGTTAAGTGATATCAAAATATAAATAACTAATGTCATGCAAACATATTAATATTTGCTTGATTCCAGTGTTGAATTTAGCACAATTGTATACAAACGTTAAGGGATTTTAAGATTCTGAAGTATTATGCTAAAAGCTCAATAACTTAGATTATTATTTATAGTTTTGCTGAATAGTTTCATGTCTGCTTACCTTAGAAACGTAAAATGCCACGGCAGTGTGCAGATGGGGAGCATGTTAGCTTAGCTTGGTAGCTTCAGCTAGCTCTGGAACTTTCAGCTCGGTGGCAGCAGGTCCCGCCTCGGCTCCGCGTCTTTGCACTTATTTGGATCAGGCTGGAGTAGGCGGGAGTTGAACTCTGACGTCACTGTCGAGCCGTTAGTGGCCGACTCCGCCTACTAAGGGCTTCTCGGCAACTCTGCAGAATCCTATGGGTGACGTCACAGACCCTAAGTCCATTTATATATACAGTCTATGTTTATTACATGATTTATTGAATGACGGAATAGGCGGAACTAACGTTATTCGTCATTCTAGTCGGACCCATTAGAGCGGTGCACCCAGGACCCATTAGAGCGGTGCACTCACTTTCACTGTCCGGCTGAAGCGCGAAAAAAACAAACACTTTTCATCTCGGATCATCAGAGGCTGTTGCATCCAAGAAAGACTGATTGAAACCTACGTTTCGAGAGACTACCACGATAATTGAAGGTGAGTTAAACTATTGTATCCGTGTAATTGTTACAAGGTAAGACTTTAGGTCAGTAAGTGTTGTTGTTGACGAACGTTAGTTAACGTAGTGTGCAAAGTAATCAGCGACAGAAAACAGTTTGCTTTCATCATCTGTCATTGCCTTAAATGATGCCGTTTAAAATAAATAAATAATAAAGGGCGGTGCCGGTGTTACCGTTTAACTGGTGACGCGGGGGAACTCGTGACGTTTTATAACGGTAGGAAGGAATGAATGAACTTTATTACAGACTCAGGCTCCAGATAAAAGACATTACATAGATAAAATACAAGGCATTACATATAATAAATTACATACACAGCATAACAGGAATGTGTCAGAGGCTTGTACTTTGAGGAGCCATTGTCGAATAGCCAGGAAATACACATTTCGATCGCTTCTTCTTCTGTTCTTTCGGTATATTTGGCTCCATAGGAACACTTTGATGCACATTCAGTACCAGTGTGTGAGGTTGTGGTTGCGATGCGATATCCGGACGCATACAGCGAGGACTACAACATGACAATGAGGTGACTGGGGATGTCTGTTCAAAACATTGCAAACGTGAATAAATCATTTCAAATATATATTTGTCTCCGACTTTCATTTGTACATCGTTGTTAATGTGATGTTTAGTAGCTTTGATAGCTGTCCATACCTTCTTACAACCTAAAAGTAAGACACAAGTTGTTTACTCACAGCCCGAATGCAGCATTGAGATCTGTGGCAAGCTGTGATCCTCTCCGATTAAGTTGTGACAGGTCTTCTGTAGCTATTCTCCAGCGAGCAAGGTTTTTATTAAATACCTCCATCCCTCTCATCACAACAAGACTCTACACTGTGCAGAAAAAAAAAACATAAATGAAAATAACCTTGCTGGATAGCTTAGAGTGAAACAAACAAACTATCTTCCATGGCCGGTTTATATAGCCTAGAAAATCTAGGATAGAAATAAATATAAATATATATAGCATGTGTATATATATATAAAATAACAATTTCATCATATGGATTCAACTTGTGCCCCACTGGACTTTTATGTGGTTTACTTGTTACTGTGACATCAATATCAGCCATGGAAGATAGTTTGTTTGTTTCACTCTAAGCTATCCAGCAAGGTTATTTTCATTTATGTTTTTTTTTTTCTGCACAGTGTAGAGTCTTGTTGTGATGAGAGGGATGGAGGTATTTAATAAAAACCTTGCTCGCTGGAGAATAGCTATGTCCTGTCACAACTTAATCGGAGAGGATCACAGCTTGCCACAGATCTCGATGCTGCATTCGGGCTGTGAGTAAACAACTTGTGTCTTACTTTTAGGCTGTCTGAAGGTATGGACAGCTATCAAAGCTACTAAACATCACATTAACAACGATGTACAAATGAAAGTCGGAGACAAATATATATTTGAAATGATTTATTCACGATTGCAATGTTTTGAACAGACATCCCCCGTGTCAACAGGAGTGACAGTCCGCACACACACAAGACCGCAATTATGGCAGAAGCAAAAAAGCCCAAAATATATAATTTTCACTCCGATTGGGAGGATGATTATCTTTTCCAATTCAAAGTCCATCTGTCTCATCTGCAATGCGAGCGTGGCTTTATCGAAGAAGGGTAATTTAGGAGCGGCATTTCAAAACACAGTGATGCAAATTAGTCGCTTTTCGGCGCCTCCCGCTTTTTTAACGCTGATTTGGGTGACTTGTGTAATTCGCGGAGAACCGAAGAGTTTTCGTTTTGGGGGTGGGGTGGGGGGGGGTCCGTCTGTCCGTCTGTCCGTCTGTCCGTCCGTCCGTCCGTCCGTCCATCAGTCCGACTAACGGACAACTTTTCACTTCAAAAAAGAAGAAGAAATCTAGACCGCAAAATAATTAAACAAGCGAGTGCCTGTTTTTCCTGGCCAAGGGCAGGTTCCTTGAACACAACACGAGCGTAACGTGTCTTCACGTGGTATATGTCTCGTCGGAAAGGAGTGTAGACTAGAGTGCCGACGGAGAGCACCGGAACGCCGCTCCAGCTCTTCAAATATTGCAGTACCCATAAGGAGCCGTACACACCGCAGTGTTTGCGAGGCTGTGTCTTTAGTTGTAAGCACAGTGGCGATCTGTTATTAGCATCTGGTTAGCTAGCTATGCTAACGAATTTAAAGAGCTTTTCTACAACCAGGTGGAAGAGAGCGCTCTCCTGAGAGGCTCAAATAACCTCAGCTCAGTGAGGTTAAGGCACACCTTGACATCATTATAGTTATTAATGAGACATTAGAGTCTAAATGAAAAACAGGTATAAAATACAATATGACAGTAACAAAAAAGTTGTTAAAAACAACAAGAATAGAGTTTAAAAAGGGAGTGATTTGTAAAATATCCAAAAAGAAGAATCTCCTTACAGTTCTGTTTCAAATGGGTGTTGAGATGTATCCATAGATCTCTTCAGGTTGCTCTCAAAGTGCACCAGATTGATGCTTTTAACTTCAATATTTAAAAAAAAAATCTTCCTGGGGGAGCATGCCCCGGACCCCACTAGAGGAGGTAAAGTCCCCCCCACTTAAATCATGTTCACATGGATAGGATACTTAATACATTTGCACACATCTTGTGTCCATATCTTTCTGCCACAACCCTGCACGTGCGTGCGTGCATGCGCGAGTCATGGTAAAATATCTGGATTAAGAGTTTGCTTTTTCTTTGCACAGCATGAGAGAAAGGCCAAATTAATGGGCTGTGATTTTAGTTTTTTTAAGCAGTTCAATAATTTGTACGGCCCTCGGAGGATGTTGTAAAAATTGAAAGGAAAAAGGTTCCCCACCCCTGCTGTAAATAATAATAAAAACCCTTGATTTATAATTTAACATCTCTGTCTTCTATTGATCTGAGTATATTAAGAATAGCCAGTTCATTGAAGCATTATAGCGCAGGCCTTTGTCAGATGGTATATTACGCTGTTTTTTTTCTGCTTCGAATAGTTCTCTCTTTTTTCACCATACGTGTGTTTGCATCCCTGAAAACAGTGCACAAACGCTACGAGACGGAATTCCCTCCTAATTCTGCCCTACGCTGCCAAAAGGGGAGGGGCCTGAGAGGACAGCTAAATGCACAGCAGTCCATTTTCACCAGGCCCAATAACAAGAGCAAGGCTGCTTATTGTAGAAAAAATGGTATAAGAATGCAAACATTAAGATCTGTTCTGTTTTAAATTGATTATAGTCTATTATCAATTCAGGTTAAGAAACTAGTGTTGCTTGCATCCTATTTTAAAGGCATTTCTTTTTATACTCTAATAAAATGCAACAAAAAATGGGTTTGATTCTATTAATTTTGTCTTTTTTATTGCACTTTGGCAGCAGATTCCTGTGTAGCTTCAGATCTGAGTTGTCTTATTAGTAGCCTAATTTATACTTTTGTAGCAACACTATTTTTATATAATGGCAAAGAAAGGGTTCAGAGTCTTTTCTTTTTTTCCTGTGTCATATGTGGCAGCACTGCCACAAGCTCCTCTTCAGAGAGGGTCTTCAGTACAGGTGGCAATATTGTCACCTGCCTGCGCTCATCTCTGAAGCCAGACCATGCGAACAGGCTGGTGTTTATTGTAAAACATATTTAAGAGATGACATGAGCAGCCCTACCAGCATTTGCCATGGTGGTCAAAACATTTTTATTTGGTCTTAAATTGTAGTTCAACATTTATTTCCTGTTACTTCTGGACCATGACGGTTGGCCATCCTTCAACGTTTCACTGAGTGGAATATGTTGAATATGTTTTACCAAAATGTTGGCTATGTTAAGGAGTTTCAGTAGGTTGTGACCGTGCACTGCAACATATTTGATTTAATTTATTTTTCTTTAATTTTTTTTTCTTTATCATATTAATATATGTTGTTGGAGCAGAACCTCTGCTCCGCGCGTTCCTCTATGAGTTTGTTTTAAAAGAAGGAAAAGTCAAAGCACCAGGATAAGGGTTAAACAATAATCCGTTTCAATGGTAAAACATACAATACATCACCTAATCACGAAGCACTCTGCAGAGTACTCCGGGCTCAGGTTCTACCACCGTGTGATATACGTACCACGACAGCCAGTCAGAAACAAGAGCGCCGATCTTCAAAATAATCACAACATTTATACACAGGTGGGGAGGAGTTTTGTAGCTTGCTCTTCCCTAGCTATTTGTTTATTGGTGAGTTCACTTCTGAGTGTGTGTGTGTGTGTGTGTGTGTGTGTGTGTGTGTGTGTGTGTGTGTGTGTGTGTGTGTGTGTGTGTGTGTGTGTGTGTGTGTGTGTGTGTGTGTGTGTGTGTGTGTGTGTGTGTGTGTGTGTGTGTGTGTGTGTGTGTGTGTGTGTGTGTGTGTGTGTGTGTGTGTGTGTGTGTGTGTGTGTGTGTGTGTGTGTGTGTGTGTGTGTGTGTGTGTGTGTGTGTGTGTGTGTGTGTGTGTGTGTGTGTGTGTCCAAATCAATGATTTGGAGTCATGACAGAGGACTCTTTGACAGGACACATACTCATTCCCCCTAAACATCTTCAACGGACACACACATCCTGTCATGTATCTTATCACACAACAGTCACCTGCTTTTCTTTATGAAAGCCATATTTGTAAATATCCAAACGCCATCGTCCCATGACAGTCACCGATCAGTCAACAAACAGAAGTTAACTGTTCCCATGCCCTAAGGTATTCCCTGAACTCCCCTTCACCCCAAAGTCAGCTTACTTTAGAATCAGAAGGACCATTGTCTCTCTAACTTGTGTGTGACCCAATCATCTCCTGATCTGATAAGAGTCTTGCAGGAAACGCACGTACATTTCAACACACCAACATCCTTATAGTTTCTTAACTAATGCATGCTGGACATGAATCACTAATCAACAGGACTTTAATTGCATTATATTTGAGGAAAATGTCCTTTGGCTTAATCAATAATAGTTTTAGCACTTAACAGAGGAAGCCAGAGACTCGGGGCCTCTTTAGAGGTCTGGGAACGGCAAAGCAGATGTCAATGGTCATTTGTATTATGCCTAACCACAGATAGCCAAAAAACCAACCTTTTCATCACAGATAAAAGTGGAAGAAAAGACTATTGTGCTATATTTAAAAGAGGAAAAATGTACTTTGTCCCTTCAAATTTAACACACACGAATATATGAGGTGACATTAAGATGAATATACCAAACATTTTACTATAACTTAAGCTGAAGCTAACAGTAATAACTATAAGATCTATCTGAAATAAATAAGTGGAATGAAACAAATACTTCTTATGCGCAATTACTTCATACTGCCTAGTTCTCTTTTCCGTCCTGCATTTATTGTGCCTCCCTCAGAAAATAACTGGCCCCCCAGTGGCCCCCCTAGTCAAATTGGTCTAGAACAGCCACTGAACAGTGGTTCAAGTACTTGAGTAAATGTACTTAGTTACTTCTCACCTCTGCTATGAACCTACGAAGTAGCTGTAGATTAGTTTTGTTGTGTCTGTCGGTTGTATTGAGTTGTCTTGTTTTGTGTCAGCTGTCGTTGTGTTGATTATTTCAGAGACCCAGCCGGAGAAGGAGCCCTGAGAGCAGCATGGAGGAGAACAAGGAGACCTCTGGAGCTCAGGTCAGTGTGCACTTCATCAGCGGCGAAACTGAGGCTCTGGTAAACTGTGGTAACATGAAGAGCCGTTTTGGGAGCCGAAAGAGCCGGCTCTTCTGAGTGAGCCGAGCCAAATGATCCGACTCCAGGGTGTCCGCGGGGTCTTAAAAAGTATTAAAAGTTGATAAATCAATTTAGCGAAAATTAAGGCTATTAAAAAGTATTAAATGGCATTTTCCAAGGTATTAAGAAGGTCCACAGCAACGACAACATGAAACACCCTTTAATTTACTGAAACGACATGTCGGGAAACCCCCCAAGGCGGCCCCATGCATAGCGCGCTGTAAAATGCTGCTTATTATTTTAAGTTTCGTTGCCTTGCTCCGCTCTGTGGGGGGGAGGGAATAAACGACTACGGTAACGGGTCCCAAGGTGGGTAGACCGGCATACGCAACGCTCTGGGGGTCCAACGGCTCCGTGTGTGCCCTATATGATCATTTTCTGATAACGATGATATAGCCCGCCTCCCTCTCCCCACGTCTCCTGCTGCTGCTGGGCTGTCAGAAGAGGGGGAGGAAAAGAGAGGCAGGCACTGTTTATTAAATATTATTATATTATTATCCAGAGAACAGAGTCGTTATCAATTTGTTTTAAAGCTCAATAAATAACAAAGAAGACCTCTGACCGGCACTTTTCTTATTTTGTACGGAAGATTTAAACTTTAACGGACATGTTGACCGGCGGAACATTTTTTTTTACGGAAACTGCCGCACGGTCCCCTCGTCCCTTGGAAGAGGCGGAGAGGTGGGTGTTTTTCATCTGCTGGTGGACTACCTGAGAGATACAGCAGGAGAACACGCCGTCCACCGCGGAGAATAAACAGAAGGGCAACCATGGCAACCATGCTCCGGGGTCTTCTTCGCTGCTTTTGGTGTATTTCGGGCGGCAGCAGCGCCACTTACAGGCCTGACATATGTACTACATCGTTTCCAGCATTTCCAGCGGTCTAGTGTGAACGGACACGTTAATGAATCGAATGCGTGTGAACGGAAGACTTTTTTGCGCTTGCGTATGCGTTTTACTGTATGCGTCCTTGTGGGGCCGGGGTCTAAGCCAAACTATATCCGGTCACAGAGATCTGCTATTTTAAAGTAAAGTCAACACATATAGACCCTAAATATAGTCTATATTAAGAACGAGAAAAGTCTTAACATATATATCCTTTTTTGTAAACATATGACAAATGTGTGAGGGTGATGACGTCAGAGCATCGTCCTATGTGCCAGGGCTTAGCCCCGGACAGCCCCAGCCCAATTTAACCCCTGGGTATTTGTGAGGGAGCTCCTATATGGCATTACCCCGCTGAAGCTCACCAAAGTTTAACATATTTCATAGTTCAAAGTTTTGTCAATTGTTTTGTTTATTGGTCAAATAATGGTTTCTAATTGTTTCTGAGGAGTTTGACTGGAATGAAAGAGCACAGAGTACAGAAGCAAAAAAGCAGCATACTGCATTAAACCTGACCTTCACAGAGAGGTTGAAGTTCATGTGGAGAGGAGGCTTCAGTAGTCTGTCTGCACTCTGTTTAGTTTTGCTATCTTACAATCAATATAGTAAAGTGTGTTGCCAATGTAACCGGTTAGAACTCAAAGTTGCGATGAGGTCTTAAAATGTATGGAAAGGGTCTTAAAAAAGGTCTTAAAAGGTATTAAATTTGGCTTCAGGATTCCTGCATATACCCTGGACTCACTAAAAAGAGCCGGAATTCCCATCACTAATACGTAAAGAGATAGTATCTATAAGGGACGGCTCAATTCAAAATTCACACCGCAGTACTTTTCCCACAAAGATTCATGAGATCCCATTCTTGACACCAAGATGTCTGCTTGTATTGAGTTGAATGCGGCTGAGAAGTCTAGGAAGAGGGCTCTTGCATAGGTGTGATGTTTATCTAAATGTTTAGTAATGATATGAACCAGAGTAGCAACAGTACCACCCCCTTGCTTATAGGCAAATTGGTATGGATCAAGTATGTCTTGTCCGTCACAATAGGTTTAGCTGAAGAGGTCATTTCTTTCATGGTTCTCATGGTGTCCCACACTTTTTTGTGGTCTTTGGCTTTAAAATCATTTCCCAAAAGCTCTCTGTGTGCCAGTTTTGATTCCCTCAATTTGACTTTCAGTTATTTCCATAGTCTTTGTTTTTGAAAGCTATTTTCCCGGTTTTTATAACTTTTTGTTAATGTCCTTAGTCACATATGATTTATCACTTGGATAGATTTGTATTTCTTTAGTGGAAACACAGAAGTTAATATAGTCTTTGGTAACGGTAGTTATTTCCTCAAGTGAACCTTCCTGAAAAATGTCCCAATCTGTCCAATCAAAACAGGCTTTCAACTGTTCCCTACTTTCATTTGTCCATGTCCTTATTACTTTCTTTTCTGGTTGACTTCCCTTCAGTTTGGTGTTATACACTGGTGTCATATTCACAACATTATGATCAGAGTTCATTATTGGTGGTCTATATTTAGACACAAAGGCTCCTTTATCATTTAAGAAGCATTTGTCCAGGATATTGTCTTTCCTGCTGTGATCCCTAACATACTGCTGGAATCCAGGTAACACAGTCTCCAGGCGACATTGCTTCTCGTGAGACTCGCAGTGACAGGATGCCGTCTCCTTCTGTCTCCTGAATACCAGGGGTGGGAGTAAGTCATACATGTGCAAGTCTCAAGTTACTTGGGTGTCAGTCAAGCAAGTCAAGTCCTACGAAATCATGATGAATAACCCCAGTTTCCGCATTTAAATCAGTTAAAAGACAGTGGTTATGAAACTAGAGTTTTATTTTCCACATTAACAACAATGGAGAGTGGGGCTCTGAAATAGGGCTGCTCAATTAATCGTATTTTAATCGCAATTACGATTTTGGCTTGCAACGATTATCTTCTTTCTTTCGTGTATCGTCGTCATATGTCCAGCTCAGTCTCAAGCCACGCTCTCGTCTCTGGTCCCACTTGGAAGAGGCCAGCCTCTGAAGGAGGTCTGTACAGAGGACAGGTGGTGATTATGTGGTTGGCAGTCTGCTCAGGCTCGCCACACTTGCATACTGCGCTGTCTACCAGGCCCCACTCCTTCATTGATGATTTGAAACGACCAACCCTAGTACGGAGGCGGTTCAGTAGGGTCCAGTGCCGGCGTGGTAGATGTTCTCCTTCGACTCCATCTCCCGGGTCTTGGATGTGATGGTGCAGACGTGTGAGCTCAGCCGACTCCCATTCCTGCTTCCAGGAAGTTGCTAACCATGCCCTTGTAGACAGGTCCTCAGGGATGGAACCAAGCATCTCTTGTGCTCTCCTGTTGTAGGGGTGACGGGACTTGAGTCTGCTTGGGGTTGCTGCCTTAGTTGTGGTTTCATGCAGGATATGCCAGTCATGTTCTTGGGCTTTCCTTGCAAGTGCAAGGGTAGCGGCCTCTCGTCGGAGGCCGGCCGGGGCAATTCCCGCTAGGACTGGCAGGTAGGACACGGGGGTGGGCTTCAGGCAACCAGTTATGATCCGAAGGGCGTTGTTAATGACAGGATCAATCTTCTTCACATGTGGGCTTCTACACCAGACTGGGGCACAATATTCGGCAGCAGAGAACACCAGGGCTTGTGTGGATATTCGTAGCGTCCTGGCGGAGGCACCCCAGGTTGTACCAGCGAGGCGGCGGATAAGCGAGACCCTTGCTGTAACTTTGGCTCTCACTTCATCCAGGTGTTGTTTATAGGACAATGTCCTGTCCAGCCGAACACCGAGGTACTTGGGGGCTAGTTGGTGCTCCAAACGTTTGTTGTCAATGGACACCGATAGTTCCCTTTTTGCCTCTCTGTTGCACAGGTGGTATGCGGCCGACACAGTCTTCCCAGTACTGAGCTGCAGACGCCACATGCACATGTAGGCAGCCAAGATGCCCATGTCCTGGTTGAGACCCTGTTCCACCGCTGACCATGTTGGTTGACGCAGCATGATGGCCAGATCATCCGCGTAACCATATTTACTGGATGTTATCTCCGGGAGGTCGTGGATATAGATGTTAAACAGCAGTGGTGAGAGGACAGACCCCTGTGGCACCCCGTTCCTCAATCTTCTCAGTCTGCTTCGCTGGCCATCGCTGGTCCGAAGGATGAAGCTGCGGTTGGACAGCATCTCCATTAGGAACTTCACCATATGCCGGTCTGGGATTGTCCTCAGCAGCTTCAGGTGAAGTCCACGGTGCCAGACGGTGTCATATGCGGCCGTTAGGTCGAGCAACACTACCCCAGCTTTGTCTTTGGCCTGAAAGCTGTCCTCGATGTCCTGGGTGAGCAGGGTTACTTGATCTACTGTTGATCTGCCCCGCCGGAAACCAGCCTGTTCCCTTGGAAGCTGTGGGTCTACTACTGGCTCTATGCGGCTGAGGATCATCCTCTCCAGAATCTTTAATGGGACGCAGAGCAGCGAGATGGGTCTGTAGGCCTTGGGGTCTTCCGCAGTTTTGCCTGGTTTCAGCAGAGCGAAAACAGCAGCACGGCGCCAGGTCTTCGGCAGTTTGGACCTCTGGAAGCAGGATGTAAAAAAGGAGCAGAGCCAGGCAGATGTTGTCTCACTCTGGTGGGTCATGAACTCCGGATGGATATTATCATGCCCCGGGGACTTGCCTTGCCTAAGGTTGCTAATGGCCGCCCTAAGTTCAGCTGTTGTAAATTCCCCGGAGATGTCAGCATCGACACTGGGTGCCCTAGAGATGGAAGATACCTCGCGCAGCGTAAAGCGGGCGAAGTTCTTGTCTGCACCTTGGAATTGGCTGTTCTTCAGGAGCTGGGCTGCAATGGCATCTGCTGTCACAGGGCACTTGGGGGGTGTTGTTTTCCTGCCAGTGAGCTGGTTAATAATCTGCCACGCCTTACGGCTGGAATGGGTGAAATCGATTGACTCAACAATTTCAGTCCATCTGGCCCTTCGGGTGGCGTCCAGCTTGTGGAGTAGTGCCGTTGCAGTCGTGTCCACATCCTCCCTTGAGCCAGCCTGTTGATGTTCGCGCAGGAGGTGGTTGCACTCTTCGTCCCAGCCCGGGATGTAGCTCGCATTGTAGCCGCGAGGGATTGTTTTCTTTGCTGCACTTAGAAGCACTTCGCAGAAGGCTGCATATGCTGAGTCCACATCAGTGATGTCTGGGTCCGGGAGGCTGGCTGATGTTCTCTCTGTCTCCGCGGTGAATGCCTGCCAGTTGGCCTTCCGGAAGTTCCACCTACGGGCAGGTTTACCTTCTACCGGCTGCACCAGTGAGGGGGCTTTGATGACAGACGGTCGGTGGTGTGACCGGGGGAACCTATCGATAACCTGTCTCTCTGGAATTGGGTCACTGTTGTGGCATACAGCAAATGCGAGGTCTGGGTTGGTGAAGGTGTTCCATCTTGAAGAGTGGAAACTTGGTGGCTCTTTAGGGTCGAACAAGAGCTGGGCATTGGCGTTGGAGGCCCACTCACACAGCGTCTCTCCGTCTGGTGTCGTGTGGAAGTATCCCCAGTCAGTGTGCTGGCAGTTAAAGTCCCCTGCATAGATGGCAGGTGCCTGGACAAGCGGGAGGGCCGACACGGTCAGTGTAGATGGTGGAGGCTTGTACACATTTACGACAGATGTTGCCTGTATCCTGGTGGACAGCCATTCAACGCTGGCATTTGGTGGAGATTGGCCAGTGGCTATCCACCCAAGATCAGACCTCACAAAAGTCGCAATACCGTGATGTCTGCTGAGGATGGAACCAGCGAGGTGGAACCCGGGCAGCTTTAGGGTGTCTTCAGCCATACAGTGGGTTTCCTGTAGGAGGACGGCTGCAACCTTGTGGGAGTCGGCGAGGTGGCGTATGATCTCGAGTTTGGCGTTGGTGAGGCCCTCGACGTTTAGCTGGAACACTGCCAGACCTTGGTGGTCGACCGTCGGGATGGATACCCGTCCTGGCGTGGACTTGCATCCCCCCGACCTTTTACGCCTTGGTCTGCCAGGTTGACGATGATTGGGTGGCGACATTGGTTTCACGAGCTGGTCTTTCACCATCTCTCGTTACTTGCAGGGGTGGCCGCGTGGAGGCTGTCGTCTTCTCCCCCAACGATTATGAAAACAATTAATCAAAATAAAATGATTATTTTTTTATTTAAAAAAATAAATATATTATTTTTTGTATTGGTTTTTCAATTGAATTATACTGAAAGTTCAGGGTAATCAACTGTTAAAAACATACTTCACCTTTTTTCTTTCAATAAATTGATGTTTTCAAAGTAAATGGATAATCGTTTTTAATAATCGTGATATCAATTATTGACCCAAATAATCGAGATTATGATTTTTGCCATAATCGAGCAGCCCTACTCTGAAATAATAAAACAGGTAATAGGGGGAATAATTGGGGAGTTCAGTGTGTGTGTGTTGTGTGTTTGGTTAGCAGCCTGCGGTCGCTCTGTTCTAGGGATGGGTACCGAGAACCGGTACTAAGTCAATACCGGTACCTGATTGGACGGTATCGGTATACCGTTAAGCCGCTGGACAAACGGTGCTGCTATCGATATCTGTTACGTCTACTTCCTTAGTTTAACTTTAAACCATTCTGGTTGGTTGGGAACCCTCATCCCGTGTGATGTATCCGGTTTGAGACCCCTCTGATTGGCCACTGTAAATGCCACTCCTCATCTCTCTCAACAGCGCTCTTATTATTGTTGTGAGACTCCCGCAGGCATGGCGGACAGAGGGAAGCGATCCAAGGTCTAGGTGCACTTTAAAAAAATGTAGTGGCGATAGTGCAAGGTGCAATCTATGTACTCAACTAGTTGCTTGTAAAGGGGGTGACACAAGCAACTTAATGAAGCATTTGCAAACGAGACACTCATTGAATCTAAAACGGTGCTAGCGATAGTGCTAATAGTGCTAATAGTGCTAGCGGGCTTCAGCCGCGCCGTGTGTAAATGTGACCTGAGCGAAGGCTCGCAGGCAGGTTAGATGCTGCGCACGAGTAATATGTTTTTTTTACCTTGGTGCAGTCTTGCAGGCACATCGCCTTGTCTTTTTTTAGTTTATTAACACCAAATTATTGAAAAGTATCGATAAGAGTATCGAAAAATACCGATACCGATAAGCAGTACCGGTATCGATAAAATCCTAACGATACCCATCCCTACTCTGTTCTAATGAAGGTAAAAACAGTAAAGTAAACAGTAAAAGGCACAGCTCTTTGCAGCTGGTGCTGCTCTTCTCAGATTCTGCTGAGTTACACGTTACTGCCTCCTGGTGCTGCAGAGATTTCATGAAGTGAAGGAGGTTTTCCTTCTACAAAACAGCTGTGGGCAGCAGATACTGTGAGAGTCACAGACATGAATACATAGATCAAGGCAGACTGGTTCACAGACTCTCCTGTTTTGCCGATCCGGTGCTTGAACAAATAGCTCTACACCCCTACACAAGTCAAGTCGAGTCTTTTATCAATGTTATTCAAGCAAGTCTCAAGTTAAAAAATATGTGACTCAAGTCATTTGACTCGAGTCCCCCACCTCTGGTATATACTGTGATTAGAATGTTGCTGTATTACTGTATCAAATATAATACAAATATAATAAACACAAACAGTTGATAAGTAGTATTTTGTTAACTCAAGGTTTATATTAAGTGAGTTTTTATTGTGTTGACTTGTGTATTTATGCTTTTTAGATTGACTTTCTCGCTTTCTCTGTCCGTCTGTTCTAGAAACCGAAAGGAAAAGAGAGACCTCACAGCTGTCAGCAATGTGACAAATCCTTTACAACATCTGGAACTTTGAAGCGCCACCTGCGTATTCACACTGGAGAAAAACCGTACAGCTGTGAAGAGTGTGGGACAACTTTCTCCAGATCAAGTCATCTCAAAATACATCACCGTATTCACACTGGTGAAAAACCGTACAGCTGTGAAGAGTGTGGGACGACTTTCACTACATCAGGTGATCTCAAAATACATCACCGTATTCACACGGGAGAAAAACCGTACGGCTGTGAAGAGTGTGGGACAACTTTCTCTAGATCAGGTGCTCTCAAAACACATCTTCGTGTTCATACTGGAGAAAAACCGTACAGCTGTGACGAGTGTGGGAAAACTTGCACTACATCAGGTGCTCTCAAATCACATCACCGTATTCACACTGGTGAAAAACCGTACTGGTGTGAAGAGTGTGGGACAACTTTCTCTAGTTCAGGTGCTCTCAAAATACATCTTCGTGTTCACACTGGAGAAAAACCGTACAGCTGTGAAGAGTGTGGGAAAACTTTCTCTAGATCAGGTGATCTCAAAATACATCACCGTATTCACACTGGTGAAAAACCGTACTGGTGTGAAGAGTGTGGGAAAATGTTCACTACATCAGATGCTCTCAAAATACATCACCGTAGTCACACTGGTGAAAAACCGTACAGCTGTGAAGAGTGTGGGACAACTTTCACTACATCAGGTGCTCTCAAAATACATCACCGTATTCACACTGGTGAAAAAACGTACAGCTATGAAGAGTGTGGGAAAATGTTCACTACATCAGATGCTCTCAAAATACATCACCGTAGTCACACTGGCGAAAAACCGTACTGGTGTGAAGAGTGTGGGACAACTTTCACTACATCAGGTGCTCTCAAAGTACATCACCGTATTCACACTGGAGAAAAACCGTACAGCTGTGAAGAGTGTGGGACAACTTTCACTACATCAGGTGCTCTCAAAGTACATCACCATATTCACACTGGAGAAAAACCGTACTGGTGTGAAGAGTGTGGGAAAACGTTCACTAGATCAGATGCTCTCAAAACACATCACCGTATTCACACTGGAGAAAAACCGTACAGCTGTGAAGAGTGTGGGAAAACTTTCTCTAGATCAGGTAATCTTAAATCACATCACCGTATTCACACTGGAGAAAAACCGTACTGGTGTGAAGAGTGTGGGAAAACGTTCACTACATCAGGTAATCTCAAAACACATCACCGTATTCACACAAGAGAAAACCCATAGTGGTTTTAAGAGTGTGGGAAAACTTTTTTTTCTGAGTTGAAGTCTGACTAACAGTTGTTTATTTTATTATTGTTTATGTTATTATTATTGTTTATTATTATTGTTATTTACGGTGTTTTCTCTGTTCCAAAAATAAAATGGCCTTAGAAACAGACTCGCGCCCTGCATATTTGTTGTGTTTTGCAGCATATTATAAACATGTCATTCCCTTATTTTCGAATACCACAGGTTGTGTAGTGGTGTATTTGAGGTGTACTGTCCACATCGCAGACCTGACGTTGTGCAGTCAATGTATGCGAAGTGTACAGGACCTTGGTCTCTGAGACTCAAAAAAGCCTTTCTCGCCTACCTGTCCACTTTGCATACCTGAGATTCTGCAGTCATTTATCTGAAGTGTACTCTTCAGATAAATGACTGCAGGATCTGGGGTATTTGAAATGCACAAGGTCATATCTCCACAATGCACTGGGACTGGAAGCTCACACTTGAACCGTGTAGTGACCACGATGTCCATTTGTTTTGTGTCCTTTGTTTGTGATTCACTCGTGGGGCTGACCGAGGAATAGACGCTTGTAGTTTGAGAGAAAAATATAGAAATATCCAGATGCGATTTGAAAAGTAAGAGTTTATTCCAAAAAAGGCACAAATAAATTGATGTTTTTAAACAAACTATTTGTCAGATAAACTGATACTTCAATGTTAAAGAGCAATTTGCAGGTTAGAGACACCAGTGAATAAATGTGTAGGAAAATGATGAATACACTAGATTTTCCCAAAAATATACAGAGATATACACTACAGTGACATCTGCCGTCGTTTTAGTAAGAAATGTTCACTTCCGCATAAAAAAAGCCTCCGCACGTGAAATCCCGCGTTTGACGTAACATAGGGGAAAGAAGGGGGAGAGCGGCCGGTCTAACGTATGAATAAACATGGATCACAATGCTAGTTTTGACACAGAAGAGGTTGAAAATATATATTCGAATGCATACGATTATAATTATAAGCCTGCTAGGCGTCCAAGAGACCAGGAGCCGCCAAGGATTAGAAAAAATAACGGCCATCGGAGAGAAATGGAGCTTTGGTGTGAGGAGAACCAGTGGAGAACAGAGCAGCTGTCTTGGTGAGTGACCGTCGTTAGCATGTTAGCTAACAACAGTCACATCACAACATTGTAAAGTTAGCAATCATATATCAGGCTATAACTAAAGTAGTATTGATAATATAGTAACGTTACTGCCAGGACTGTTTATACTGATCCATAACAGAAACTAATGCGCAAGTATCAGCCGTATCTCGCGTTACCTAATGCAACTCCACACTACGGTGCTGTGTACCGGAGGAGAGACGCGAGATACGGCTGATACTTGACGATCTGGCGGAGAAAGGTTGTGGAGCCTCCGTTGATATGTCGTTGTAAATGGCTTGATGGAAAGCAGGTGTGTAGTCGGGGAGGGTGCACAGCTGATTGCAGCAGGTGAGTGGAGGTTGAGCCGGGAGCCAGGAGTGACAGCCACCACGCACATACAAACAGCACAGACAGGGGGAAACAAACAAACACAAAGGAGACGGCTGGAGCAGTACAGCCACCACAGCGTTACCTAATGAAACTTCACACTACGTCTTACGGTGCCGTGTACCGGAGGGGAGAGAGAGAGAGAGAGAGCAGCGAAGGGGGGGGGAGAGAGAAGTAATACGGTTTCCTGATAAAGCTGTGGAGAGTATGTTCTGCAGGGAGGTGGATGCACAACGCACCCAGGAACGAACGCTAGCTCCGGTCCTTTTTCCGTGAGGGAAACTGTGGACTCGATGCCCTGACAGGCTTGAGTTTGTGCAACCTGCACAAACACAAGCTCACCATGATTACAAATGGTGAAATGCAATTTAAAATTACCGAAAAAATACCAGCTCACTAAATCACAACCGCTCAAACCAACTACAAACTACTACCGCGGATTGGGCAGAGAACGAGTCCGAGAAAGTTAACTCCCCCATGTGACGTAAGATGACGCGTTTAACGTATGACGGTTAAAAAAAATAGCAGTTTTTAGTAGCAGAGCTCAAAACGGCTCCTTTCCCTCTGAATTCCTGCCCTTATGTCTTGTAAAACATATCAAATCCTGCATTAACATTTTTAATTGTAATTTTCAGGCAAGGTTAAGCATAAATGTAGTAAAAAAAAAAACCTGCAAGTTGCTCTTTAAAGGCACAAGAACCAAGCTGTGACGCTCCCAACCAGCAAGGTCAAAAAGCAGTTTGCTCCAGTCAGCTGCACCGGTAGGCTGCAGCACCTCTCCTTTTATGCTGCAGCACCTCGACCTGCAGGAGTAACGCACTCAAATTAAATAATAAATAATATAAACCACAGAATCTCAGGCTCTGAAAGGTACTCTAAAAAGATAAAATAATATAATCTAAGGAAATGGCTCCTACATAACCGGCCTCTAATTGTATTTGAGTACCACAAAAACAATTATCAAATATACATTTAAAAAAAGGAGCCTATACAGTTCAGGATTTCTATTCATTTCATGAATCCAGTCATTTACCAATATGAGTTGTGGTGTTACTCATCCTGTCTACATGATATCATCGTGCCATCAGCGGAAGAAGACTCTTTGCCAGGGTGTCCGCGGGGTCTTAAAAAGTATAAAAAGTTGATCAATCTATTTAGCGAAAATGAAGGCTATTAATTTTCCAAGGTATTACATTTTGTAGCTTGTTTTCAATAAGTATATAAATTGACCAAAGAGGTTGTATTCTACAGTCTGCCTGAATGTAATCATTGCGTAGGTGTGTAGTGTGATTCTGTGTACTTTATTTATGGCATCCTGTTGGATTTGACGTCATCTGAACAGGACATCGCACGCTCACTGCTTGATAGCGCGTGAAGGTCCGTTTACGCCGGTTGTTAAACAACATTGTTATGGGGAAATGCAAGTTTGTGTCCAAATGGTTGGAAGATAAGGAGGAAGGACAATCAATACTGTATATAGTCAATGTGAGGTAAAGTGTGTCGCCAATGTAACTGGTTAAAACTTAAAAAGTGGCGACGAGGTCTTAAAATGTATGGAAAGGGTCTTAAAAAAGGTCCTACATCTGACTTCAGGATTCCTGCATATACCCTGTTTGCTGCCGTCACTCTTCACATTCTAACAGCAGACAGATCTTGGTAATTGGCCTCTCCAGCACACTGGTCTGTGTTTTAACTTTGACAGCTCGAACCAGTCCTTTAGTGTCTGCCATAGCTTCTAGCACTCTTCCCAGGATCCAAGAGCTGCGGGGAGCAGTAGGGTCAACTACCATGACTACATCTCCAGGTTCAACGCTTCTCTTCTCCTTGCATCATTTCTGTCTTTCTTGCATGAGGGGTAAGTGTTCCCGGCACCAGCGTTTCCAAATTAGGTCTGCCATGTATTGCACCTGTTTCCATCGGGTTCTTACGTGCAGGTCGTTCTTGTCAAAAACGCCAGGGGCAGAATTGGCTTGGTTTTTAAAAGCAAGATGTGATTTGGGGTTAGAGGCTCCAGGTCTTGAGGGTCATTTGAGACTGTTGTGATTGGTCCACTGTTCAAAATGGCCTCTACCTCACATAAAAGGGTTTGTAGCCCTTCTTCATCTAAAGCAGTGGTCACCAACCTTTTTAAGCCCAAGATCACCGACCTCGGCCTAGGTGACAGGCGAGATCTACCTATTGCAGAATTGAGTGAAAAAAGACGGCCCAGACAATGCTTCCAATTTGAGGTCTTTTATATCTGGCTCATCTGAATTACTGTTACAATGAAGGCTCCATAATCAGCTCACGGCATATAGACAGGGGTAAAGTGCTATTGGGGGGCGGACCTCACCTCCTCACCGGGGATCCGGGGGGATTCTCCCCCGGGAAGATTTTTTTTTAAATATTGAAGTTGAAAGCATCAATCTGGTGCACTTTGAGAGCAACATGAAGAGATCTATGGATACCTCTCTCAGCACCCATATGAAACAGAATTGTAAACAGATTTTCTTTTTCTTTATGGATATTTTACAAATCACATTAAACTGTATTCTTGTTTTACTGCCATATAGTAGGCTATTTCATACCTTTTTTTCATTTATTCTCTTATTTTTTGTATAACTATAATGATCATATGAAGATGTGCCGCGGAAATAATCTTTTGAATAATTTGTGATAAAACGGTTCTAAACACTCAAGAGTCCTTTAGCTCACCTGAGCCCCTCAGTCTGACAGGAGAGGACTCTCCTCCAGCTTGTTGTGGAAACGGCTCCTCATGTCCGTTAGTGCAGCTAGCTAACCAGATGCTAACATCACGGTCCCCGCTAGCACCGGTACCTCTCTCTCCCTCACTCCCTCTCTCCCTCACTCCCTCTCTATCAGTGGTTTAGTCTACTTTTTTGTAGTGGGTATACTGTAATAATTGTATTCATCCTGTCTCGAAGCAACACCTCATGAACACCATCACACTTACAAATGCATAGACTAGTCTTGAGACTGGTTATGTGTTATCAACATGTCAATGTATTATAAGCATTTTTATGTGACTTTTAACTGCCAGAGACATTAACAATAAAAAAATAAAAGAATGAACAATGATGGAAAAAGCCCACTTATCTTCTAGGGTTGAACAATTAATCGACATTTTTATCAAAATCTCAATATGGCCTACTGCAAACACTGCCTCTGACACAGCTCTCACCACATTTCCAACTAAATCCTGTCCACCCTTCTCCGTGAGCTCCTGGGCTATTTTGTGTGCTCTGGACGTCTCATGTCGTCTAATCTTGTTTCTCAAAGAGGCCAGAGATGTTGATCTGCTTGAATCTGAGGACTGGATCTTAAAGTGCACCCACTCCTCAGACATAGACACTCGTTGTTCTGTGAGGACACCTGTTGATTTTGTAGCGCTAATATCTGCAGAAAAGAGCCAAGATTTACTCAAAAGTATTTAATAAACTGATTACAATATTTACATCATGGCTAACAAATGCATGAAAAGCAGATAAAAGGAGAAAAATGTTCCACTTTTTCAATAGCTAATTATTTGACAACTACTGATAACTAACATATAGTAATATAATGGTGCAAATGTTTTAAATGCACTTTTAACATGACCATGAATTAACTCTCATTTGCATAGTCATTGACTTTATGAATTTCTGTTGTTTAGATCAGCTTTCCTTTGCATGTGTGCTGACATTTACCTAACTTTCTGTCCCTCCACTCTAACCAAGGATGCCTGTTCTTACATTCCAGCTACTGTTATGTTAATGATAACCATGCTAATTCCACTTACCGGGTAAATTTGCGGTAGCGCCGGGCTCGTTCTCTGTCACCTTTAGGACAGCCGCCTGACCTGGCTCTTCTTCTGTAGTGGTAATAGGGGAAAACTTCGGAAAACATTAAAATATTTTCGTCTGTTTTCGTTTCATGTTTGCTTCCTGTTTAGCGCTCCGCGAACTTGAATGATGGAAGGATCAAATTCTGATAACGTTGGAGAAACGTGGGGTTTGTCAGAGCCGAACAAAGTGTGTTGCTGTTGCTTAGCAACAGGCCAAAGGCGACGGAAGCCCCAGACGTCCAAAAGTATTAACACAGAAGGGGGCGAAAGCGTGAAAGCGAAGTCACAAAATGATGTTGTTACGTATCATCGCTCATTTTTAAGAGGGCATACGGAAATCACTGGCATTTTCTAGTGGGTATACGGCGTATACCAGCGTATCACGTAGACTACACCACTGCTCTCTATCACACTAAATGCGCTATCGCCACACACACACAGAGCCGAGCTTGAATGACACAAGCACACGTGTATTTCCATGCAACTCTCTGATTGGTGTGGTGTCTTGCCTCTGTTGCGTTCACTGAACACGGGAAATTACAGTCCTGCCGTTGTCTCTTGTGTCATGATGAGGTTCACGTAAAGCATGGTTAATGTATTATATTATTGAGGTGTCTCAAATATACGTCAATCAAGTGGCACCTGCTAACGGGGTGGTGGATGATAGGTTTACATCTAAAAACGTATTTTTCAAACATTATTATTTTAATTTAATTTTTCTTTCTTTTGTTACTTTTTTTTTAACCGTCCGCGATCTACCCGCACCACACTCGCGATCGACTGGTTGGCGACCACTGATCTAAAGTCTCACAGACTTTATCAGACGCTCCCATACTCCTCCATGGTGGGATGCTCCTGGGGGGTTGAAACTCCACTTTATGCCCTTTTGCAGCATAGTTCCCTGAATTCTGTGCTGGTTCAGAATGGAGAGGGCTTCCTTTAACTCTCTCTGAGCTCCAACAAAATGGGTCCCATTGTCAGATCTTATATGTTTCACTTGACCTCTTCTGCATATGAATCTTCTCAAAGCATCAATGCATGAGTCTGTATCAAGTGAGCTGGCGACCTCAATATGCACAGCTCTGCTTGTCATGCACGTGTACAGCACTCCGTACCTCTTTAATGTGGTACGTCCTCTCTTGACTTGAATAGGGCCAAAGTAGTCCACACCAACATCGGTAAATGGAGGCATGTCTGGCTCAAGCCTTTCCTGTGGCAAGTCAGCCATCTTCTGCTCTCCAACTGTGGCTCTTTGTCGTCTGCACAAAACCCAATCCCCCAATATTTTTCTTGCAGCGGAGTTGGCTTTGATGATCCAATACCTCTTCCTAACTTCAGAGAGGATGTGGTTTCTTCCTCCATGTCCAGTTCTTTCATGCATGTGCCTTAATGTGAGAGTTGACACATGGCAGTTTTTTGGCAGTATGACAGGGAACTTAGTTTCTTCTGGCATCGCTGCCCTCCTCAGGTGTCCTCCCATTCTTAGCACTCCATCCTTTAACACTGGATCAAGCTTGTAGAGGCTGCTTGTCCTTTTGACACCACGTTTTGTTGTTTGCAGTGCTGTCATTTCCTCTGGAAAATACTGTCTTTGGGTTTGGCATATGATGGAGTTTTCTGCCTTCTCAAGATCTTCCAGAGTAATGGTCTGTCCACCCAGTGTGGCCTTCATGGTTTCTATTTTCTGCTCGACATTGCTTTTGTTTTGAGCATCGGTGTTGGAGTCATTTAAAGTGGAAATAAGCTCTTTTCTCCTTTGAACGAGCCGCTTCAAGCCTTCTTTGAACTTCAGGATCCATGCTACTGCAACTTGTAGTTTCCTCCATCTGGAGAAATGCATGAGTAGCTTGCCTGTAGGATTTTCTGTGACTATAACTGTGTTGACAATAGCAATTATTTTGACCTCTAAATCATCACAGGAGAGAGAGATGGATTCCAGGGGAAACAGCGGCTAGTCCTTTTCTGACTTCCAGAGCATTTCTGGGCCACGGATCCATGTTCTGTTCTCCATTAATGTGTCGGCCTTTTGTCCTCTAGAGGCGACATCAGCAGGATGGATCTTTGTGTTCACATGGTGCCATTGGGTTATCTCTGTGGACTCCCTGATGATGGAGATCCTGTTTGCAACAAATGTGTGAAACCTTGTGTGTTGGTTTGCAATGTATTTGAGCACAGATTGGCTATCAGTCCAAAACATAGAGCTTTCCAACTGTAGTTGCAACTCTGTTCTGAGTAATGTGTCCACTCTTGTAGCCAGCACTGCAGCAGCAAGCTCCATCCTGGGGATTGTGATCTTCTTGAGAGGAGCTACTCTTGCCTTTCCCATCATGAATGCCACGTGAATGTTGTTATTGTGGTTTACCAGTCTCAAGTAGCTCACTGTGCCGTACCCCTGCTCACTTGCATCCCAGAAATGGTGTAGTTGTGCTTGGATCTGTTGGCCAAAGTCATTGGGCTTGATGCACCTTTTTACCTTGATGTCAGTCATCTTCTGAAGATCTAGCTTCCATGTAACCCACTGCTAACTAACCAGGTATGTTCTCATCCCAACCGTAGCTAGTGCTACACAGCTCTGGTAATGGCAACTTGGCAGGCAGAGTGAAGGGTGCAAGGAACCCAAGAGGATTCTAGATGGAGCTCATAGATAATATTCCTCTCCTTGTGCGTGGTTGTGGCTTGATGCTGACATTGAATGTAAAATTGTCCTCTTCCACACACCATTGCACTCCAAGTGCTCTCTCAGTTGCGAATGGCGATCGGCCGTATCGAAGTGCAATTGTAAGTGACGCCATTGGCCAAAATTTGTAGGAAAAAAATGACACTGGGATAATTTACATATTGACAGAATGGCAATGAGGATATTAGCTCCCTCGTGTGGTCATAGTGTGATGTGAACACCTTCATGTTGTTGTCAATCAATCAGTTGATATAGATCACCAAATGTATTAATGAGAGCACCTTGCATTTCATTCATAGCATTACTGTTTTCTCTCATTAATTGAGCTTGTATTCCATGTTTAGTGAATTCACAATGACTTATTACAATGACGCATTAACAATACGTGTGAAATTGGACTTTTAAAATGTGCTATATTTATTATGATAAATACGCCTCCTCGCTCACACCCGCTCCCGAGACCACAGCGCTCCCGTCCTCCAGAACCTCCGCTGGCTCCCCGTCCGTCTAAGAATCCACTTCAAAGTCCTCCTGATTACTTACAAAGCCCTCAACAACCAGGCCCCCCCCCCTACCTCACAGACCTGCTGCACCACCACACCCCTTCCCGCTGCCTTTGCTCATCAGAAGCCAACCTCCTATCCATCCCCACCCGCATCAATCACCGGACCTGGGGGGACAGAGCCTTCTCCGTCGCTGCCCCCTCCCTCTGGAACTCACTCCCCCAACCCATCAGAGACTGCACTGACCTCACCACCTTCAAAACACTTACACAATCTCACCTCTTCAATCTGACTTTTAATGTTTGTTTTTGTATTATTTTACTTTAACTATATATATCAGATGTGAGAATTATTTATTCTCCCCTAATGACATTTATTTCTTCTTCTTCTTCTTCTTCTCTTTTTAATGGCGGATCGCACCCAGCTTTTGGTTGCATACCGCCACCTACTGTACAAGAGTTTGTATCATGTCATCCCTCTAATAAACCAGCATATCGAAAAACATAAAACTAAGAAACCATAAAATAAATAAAACAAAGCAAAAACAGAAAACAAATCATCCATGATCTTATTCTAACCTAGTGTTAGATTATTTTCCCTATCCCAGTTTCCCTCAGAAAGGTGAACAGTGCCTTTCTGGTAGCTCTTACTCCTTCTCCTTCTGTTCCCAGAATACCAGCTATTCCACTCCCTCTCTGCCTCTAAAACTTTATCCCTTCATTTTCCTCTTTTAACTCTATAGGTGACACAATGTAATAAAATATGTTCCACATTTTCCCTAACTCCACAGTTCCCACTTGTCACTGTCACTTTTCACCATGACATGCAGCGTACCATTCAAAGCAGTGTGATCCAGTCTGAGTCTAGCTATCATGATTTCCTCCCTTCTGTTTCTTTCTTTATAAATATTTATTGTGATTGTCTTTTGCACTTTTGATACTCTTTGCCTTTCTGGTCTTTCTCCCACCTTTTCTGCCAGATCTCCATCCCTTTCTTCTTAATTGCTGCTTTTCCTTCTCCTTCTCCAAGTTGAACTGGTAATGTGATTTCCTTTAGTAGTGCACTTTTTGCTAATCTGTCAGCACACTCGTTCCCTTTCACCCCCTCATGAGCAGGCACCCAGCAGAACTGCAGATCTATGCCGCTTCTGTGGAGTCTTAACAGGCTGTGATTGATTTCTATGAGAATGTCTTCTCTGGCAGTTGTTGTTGACTGTATGCTTTGTAAACTGGATAAGGAATCTGTGCATATCACCACCCTATCTGGTCTGACCTCTTCCACCCACTGTAGTCCTATTTCTACTGCCAGCATTTCTGCTGTATACACTGAAAGTTGGTCTGACGCTCTTTTTGATATCGATATTTTAAAGTCTGGGATATATATACCAACTCCGACACACTCTTCCTTGTTCTTAGAACCATCTGTGTATATTTTGAGGTAATTGTGATAATTACTGCTGAGGTACTACTTGTTTTGAATCCTACTTCATTTATTTACCACTCTCTTTTCCTTTCTACAATACTCACATCTATATTTACTATTGGAAAGAGCCATGGGGGTACACTACTGAATGGATTTGATGGTGAAAACTAACTCATGCCGTATGTCCTTATTTTTCCTTTACTTGTCCATCCCACGCCCCTGAAACTTGGAATATTCCCAGCACTCTGTTTTGTTTGTGACATTTCCTTCCCCACTTCCTTTTAACCTGACCCAATAAGCAAGGGCAATTTTCTCTCTTCTTAGCTCCAATGGAGTCTCTCCTGCTTCAACTAATATTGCATTAGTAGGGTTTGACTTAATTCCACCGATACACAACCGTAACGCTTTATATTGTAACCTATCCATTTTTAGTAATGACGTTTTTGCTGCTGCTGCATATATTATACACCCGTAATCCAGAGTTGTCCTCATAATTGAGGTGAGATGAACCGTAACTGCAGTTAGCAATAGCCGCTAACTTTGCCATGCTGACTATGGGACAGCACGAGGTGCGGCCGCACAAGGAACGCTCCCTCACCTTGCATAATGAACAATGTAACGCTAAGTTGATGCAGGGGCCAATGTATGCAGTGTTCTTTATAATGTAGTCATATAGACTTCATTGTGTGTATTCCTGTATGCTGTTCATGCGTAATTGTTTATAATAGTTAATTACTTTATGTAATAACGTGTCACTTCAATCGCTATTCTGTTGTGGCCTTTGGCCAATAGAGGGCAGCATCGGCCTGCTAATTGTGCCATTTCTTTGTCTGCGCGGTTTGCTGTGTAACGGTGTCACTACTACGGATGGAGAAGACGGGAGTTGAACTCTGACGTCACTGTCGAGCCGTTAGTGGGCGACTCCGCATACTAAGGGCTTCTCGGCAACTCTGCAGAATCCTATGGGTGACGTCACAGACCCTACGTCCATTTATATATACAGTCTATGTTTATTACATGATTTATTGAATGACGGAATAGGCAGAACTAACGTTATTCGTCATTCTAGTCGGACCCATTAGAGCGGTGCACCAAGGACCCATTAGAGCGGTGCACTCACTTTCACTGTCTGGCTGAAGCGCGAAAAAAACAAACACTTTTCATCTCGGATCATCAGAGGCTGTTGCATCCAAGAAAGACTGATTGAAACCTACGTTTCGAGAGACTACCACGATAATTGAAGGTGAGTTAAACTATTGTATCCGTGTAATTGTTACAAGGTAAGACTTTAGGTCAGTAAGTGTTGTTGTTGACTAACGTTAGTTAACGTAGTGTGCAAAGTAATCAGCGACAGCAAACAGTTTGCTTTCATCATCTGTCATTGCCTTAAATGATGCCGTTTGAAATAAATAAATAATAAAGGGCGGTGCCGGTGTTACCGTTTAACTGGTGACGCGGGGGAACTCGTGACGTTCTATAACGGTAGGAAGGAATGAATGAACTTTATTACAGACTCAGGCTCCAGATAAAAGACACTACATAGATAAAATACAAGGCATTACATATAATAAATTACATACACAGCATAACAGGAATGTGTCAGGGGCGTGTACTTTGAGGAGCCATTGTCGAATAGCCAGGAAATACACATTTCGATCGCCTCTTCTGTTGTTTACATTTATCTTTCGGTATATTTGGCTCCATAGGAACACTTTGATGCACATTCAGTACCAGTGTGTGAGGTTGTGGTTGCGATGCCGATATCCGGACGCATACAGCGAGGACTACAACATGACAATGAGGTGACTGGGGATGTCTGTTCAAAACATTGCAAACGTGAATAAATCATTTCAAATATATATTTGTCTCCGACTTTCATTTGTACATCGTTGTTAATGTGATGTTTAGTAGCTTTGATAGCTGTTCATACCTTCTGACAACCTAAAAGTAAGACACAAGTTGTTTACTCACAGCCCGAATGCAGCATTGAGATCTGTGGCAAGCTGTGATCCTCTCCGATTAAGTTGTGACAGGACATAGCTATTCTCCAGCGAGCAAGGTTTTTATTAAATACCTCCATCCCTCTCATCACAACAAGACTCTACACTATGCAGAAAAAAAACAACATAAATGAAAATAACCTTGCTGGATAGCTTAGAGTGAAACAAACAAACTATCTTCTATGGCCGGTTTATATAGCCTAGAAAATCTAGGATAGAATTAAATATAAATATATATAGCATGTGTATATATATATATATAAAATAACAATTTCATCATATGGATTCAACTTGTGCCCCACTGGACTTTTCTGTGGTTTACTTGTTACTGTGACATCAATATCAGCCATGGAAGATAGTTTGTTTGTTTCACTCTAAGCTATCCAGCAAGGTTATTTTCATTTATGTTTTTTTTTTCTGCACAGTGTAGAGTCTTGTTGTGATGAGAGGGATGGAGGTATTTAATAAAAACTTTGCTCGCTGGAGAATAGCTACAGAAGACCTGTCACAACTTAATCGGAGAGGATCACAGCTTGCCACAGATCTCAATGCTGCATTCGGGCTGTGAGTAAACAACTTGTGTCTTACTTTTAGGCTGTCTGAAGGTATGGACAGCTATCAAAGCTACTAAACATCACATTAACAACGATGTACAAATGAAAGTCGGAGACAAATATATATTTGAAATGATTTATTCACGATTGCAATGTTTTGAACAGACATCCCCGTTCACCTCATTGTCATGTTGTAGTCCTCGCTGTATGCGTCCGGATATCGGCATCGCAACCACAACCTCACACACTGGTACTGAATGTGCATCAAAGTGTTCCTATGGAGCCAAATATACCAAAAGATAAATGTAAACAACAGAAGAGGCGATCGAAATGTGTATTTCCTGGCTATTCGACAATGGCTCCTCAAAGTACAAGCCCCTGACACATTCCTGTTATGCTGTGTATGTAATTTATTATATGTAATGCCTTGTATTTTATCTGGACCCTGAGTCTGTAATAAAGTTCATTCATTCATTCCTACCGTTATAGAACGTCCCGAGTTCCCCCGCGTCACCAGTTAAACGGTAACACCGGCCGTCAGCGAACCGAGCCAGAACACGCTCTGGGAATCTCCATCCACCGGTTTTACCCAATAATAAGTACCTTCCCAGGCTTTGTTGTAGCTGCATTTTCTTTGTCTCAGGCTCCATTTTACACCACCAAAAGTGTATCCCGCCATTTCGTTCTATTTTAAGAGGGACACCTGGTCACCCCACTTATATAGTTGTGAAATGTATCTAGCAGTTATACATTTATATTCTGCGTTGCTGAAGTGTTGTCCTCCCCCTTTGTGTTTGCTCTATAGTTTCAAAATGAAAAAAAGGACATTATGTCCTTTATCGCCCCCCCAAAAAAATATGATGAGGTAGACAGTAACACACAGCAGGAAGTGCAGATTGCCACAGAGACAGAGCCGGAGGACTTTTCAGGAGAGACTGATCTGGAAAGCGAAGGTTCAGAGCAGGGAGAGAAAGATGGGGAGTCACAGAGTGAGGCTGAGGATGAAATCGAGAGTGAGACAGAGGATAGATCCACAAATACTGGAACATCAGGTTTGTGATTTTGAAAAACAAACGTGCCTGTTTTAATCTTAGTTACAGTTCAAATGGTTTGTCGGAGTGTGTGTGATACTAATTCATTTTCCCTCATGTCATAAATCTTTTTTTTAACATTTATATTTTATTAAACATTTTCAAAGACAAAAACATACGGACAAGGACATGGCTCACACACATCACAAATAGGACAGGACAATAACATGAAGGGTGGGGGGCAGGGGGATGACAGTGTCAGTTACATTTTATGTATGCATATGGCGTTGTATTTATACATGATTTGCTTCATAATATAGATATACCTATTTTTTCCTCTTTTATTATAAAACAAAAAAAAGGTGTAATAAATAAATAGATACATATATAAATATATATGCACACATATGTACATATACACACACATACACATCTCTTCCTTTTCTGATTAATTCATCCATTTCCCATTTAATTGAACTTCTTTCATTATTATTACAATTATTTTTCTGTCACTTATTTATATTTATTTATTAATATTATTGTATTTATTGTTGGCAGCCGAGATGGTTTGAGTCCAGGCAAGCCCTTATCTTATCCCAAAGCCTGTTGTCTGGCTTAACCAAATATAACAGGGAGAAAGCAGCTTTGTGTCATAAATCTATTAATATAGATATCTAATTTGTGGTTGTTCATTGCTCTGGTAAATGTGCATATATAATTTATAATGATCTGTTTCAATTATAATAATAATAATAAACATATTTATTTGCGTTATCTTTCTCCACAGATATCAGCAAGTGCACAGAGGAGCCACCAATACAACCACACCCTAAATTGTTTCCAAGGACCTGGATGGGCGACCGGAGAAGGAGTTTCAAGGCTGACTGGTACAAGATTCACCCCTAGCTTGAGTACTCCAAAATGTCAGACTCTGCTCATTGTTACGCCTGCAGACATTTTAGCCCTCCGAATAGCAGACAATGTCTGTGACATTTTGGGAAGGAGACTACAGCCTGGGATGCAGACACCCTTATGTAAAGTAGAGATGTAACTGTTCATTGCCTTTATTTTTATATAAATATGATATGGTGTTAGTGCAAAAATGGTACTATAACTTAAGCTAACAGTAATAACTATAAGATCTATCTGAAATAAATAAGTGTAATGAAACAAATACTTCTTATGCGCAATTACTTCATACTGTCTAGTTCTCTTTTTCGTCCTGCATTTATTGTGCCCCCCTCAGAAAATAACTGGCCCCCCAGTGGCCCCCCCAGTCAAATTGGTCTAGAACTGCCACTGAACAGTGGTTCAAGTACTTGAGTAAATGTACTTAGTTACTTCTCACCTCTGCTATGAACCTACGAAGTAGATTAGTTTTGTTGTGTCTCTCGGTTGTATTGAGTTGTCTTGTTTTGTGTCAGCTGTAGTTGTGTTGATTATTTCAGAGACCCAGCCGGAGAAGGAGCCCTGAGAGCAGCATGGAGGAGAACAAGGAGACCTCTGGAGCTCAGGTCAGTGTGCACTTCATCAGCAGCGAAACTGAGGCTCTGGTAAACTGTGGTAACATGAAGAGCCGTCTGGGAGCCGAAAGAGCCGGCTCTTCTTAGTGAGCCGAGTCAAATGATCCGACTCTCTAAAAAGAGCCGGCATTCCCATCACTAATACGTAAAGAGATAGTATCTATTAGGGACGGCTCAATTCAAAATTCACACCGCAGTACTTTTCCCACAAAGATTCATGAGATCCCATTTTGGCAATTGTTGACACCAAGATGTCTGCTTGTATTGAGTTGAATGCGGCTGAGAAGTCTAGGAAGAGGGCTCTTGCATAGGTGTGACGTTTATCTAAATGTTTAGTAATGATATGAACCAGAGTAGCAACAGTACCACCCCCTTGCTTATAGGCAAATTGGTATGGATCAAGTATGTCTTGTCCATCACAATAGGTTTAGCTGAAGAGGTCATTCCTGTCATGGTTCTCATGGTGTCCCACACTTTTTTGTGGTCTTTGGCTTTAAAAGCATTTCCCAAAAGCTCTCTGTGTGCCAGTTTTGATTCCCTCAATTTGACTTTCAGTTCTTTCCATAGTCTTTGTTTTTGAAAACTATTTTCCTGTTTTTTATAACTTTTTGTTAATGTCCTTAGTCACATATGATTTATCACTTGGATAGATTTGTATTTCTTTAGTGGAAACACAGAAGTTAATATAGTCTTTGGTAACATTAGTTATTTCATCGAGTGAACCTTCCTGAAAAATGTCCCAATCTGTCCAATCAAAACAGGCTTTCAACTGTTCCCTACTTTCATTTGTCCATGTCCTTATTACTTTCTTTTCTGGTTGACTTCCCTTCAGTTTGGTCTTATACACTGGTATCATATTCACAACATTATGATCAGAGTTCAGTATTGGTGGTCAGTATTTGGACACAAAGGCTCCTTTATCATTTACGGTGCATTTGTCCAGGATATTGTGTTTCCTGCTGTGATCCCTAACATACTGCTGGAACCCAGGTAACACAGTCTCCAGGCGACATTGCTTCATGTCCCAGAGCACTATTGCCGGTGCATGGGGGTGGCTGAGTTGCAGCTCGTGAACACAGTCAGCGATGGAGCCGGCCGCCAGTGGCGCTCTGCTGCTGGGAGACACGTAAACAACAAACAGTAAAACACCTGAATTCTCTAGGCAGATAAAAGGGTCTTAACGTCATGCAGAGAATTTCCACGTTGGGATTGCAGGTTTTACATTTGACTGATCGGCACCACAGGTCATTAATATACACACAAATATCGCCTACTCTGGTTTTCCCGAGTTCGCATCCCTGTCTGCTCAAACAAGGGTGAATACTTAGGTGGTACTTCAAAGAGAGATTCAGGCATTGTAGATTGTAGCCAACTTTCCTTGAAACATAAGAAAGAGGCCTCAAGAAATTCATGACTGTACCTTGTGTATGTCCTTAGTGTGTCCTCGTTGTTGCTCAATAAGCGCATGTTTGTGAGAATGATGGATGGAAGTGGTGGCCGGCTGAATCTCCGCCGTAGGCGATTCTGAACGCCTCCCCTTCTTCCTCGTCTCTTTTTCCTGGTGTTTCTAAGCGGCTCCCGAGGGATGTCATCCAATATCGAAGAGCACAGATGGCTTGGTGTATTCGTAGGAGGCCGATCGCATTGTAGCTCTAGCATAGCCTCGCGGCTGTAGCAGCGTAGAGGCCGGGGCTCCTCACCATACCTGTTCGTGCTGTCACTCAGGTGTCTCTTGGAAAGTTGAATGGCCAGACATGGTCTGCAGAAGGCAAATGTAATCCACAGGATCAAAAGCATGGTCTCTCAAAAATGACGTTTCATACAGACACGACAAAGTTTAGACAATAATTAGACCAAAAAAACTAAAACAAAAAACAAGACGAACAGAGCATACTGAGACTCGCAGTGACAGGATGCCGTCTCCCTCTGTCTCCTGTATACCAGGGGTGGGAGTAAGTCATACATGTGCAAGTCTCAAGTTACTTGGGTGAGAGTCAAGCAAGTCAAGTCCTACGAAATCCTGATGAATAACTCCAGTTTCCGCATTTAAATCAATCAATCAATTAATGTTTATTTATATAGCCCAATATCACAAATGTTACATTTGTCTCAGTGGACTTCACAGTTTGTACAGAATATCAGTATGACAATACGACACCCTCTGTCCTTAGACCCTCTGTCCTTAGACCCTCACATCGTACAAGGAAAAACTTCCAGAGAAAACCCACAGTTTAAAGGGGAACACGGGAGAAACCTCAGGGAGAGCAACAGAGGAGGGATCCCTCTCCCAGGACGGACAGACGTGCAATAGATGCTGTGTGTAAATTGAAAAGATAATAAATTTGCAACATAGGTAGTCCAAATGTTTTGAAATGCATGTGTGTATAATAGGAAGATGAATCCACGAGGATATCCATCCAGGACTTATGATCCAGGACCACAGCCACGACTCAAGATCCAGGACTCACGATCCATGACACAGGACCGCAGGATCATCCATGACTCCGGATCCCGGCGTAGATAGACACCAAAAAGAAAGACATTTGGGGAAGCTGGGTTAATCGGAACATGAGAGTACACAGGTATAGACAGAGAGAAGGAAGAAGTAAGATGTCCCCCAACAAACTAAGCCTATATCAGCAAAACTAGGGGCTGAATCTAATCAGCCCTAACTATAAGCTTTATCAAAAAGGAAGGTCTTAAGCGCACTCTTAAAAACGGATAGGGTGTCTGCCGCCCGAACACAAACTGGAAGCTGATTCCACAAAAGTGGAGCTTGATAAGAAAAGGCTCTGGCTCCCATTGTACTTTTAGAGACTCTAGGAACAACCAAAAACCCTGCATTCTTGGAACGCAATGCCCTAGTAGGACAATAGGGTATAATGAGTTCTTTAAGGTAAGATAGCGCCTGCCCATTAAGGGCTTTGTAGGCGAGAAGAAGAATTTTAAATTCTATCCTGTGTTCTATAGGGAGCCAGTGTAAGGCAGCCAGAACAGGAGTAATGTGGTCCCTTTTCCTAACTCTGGTTAGTACACGAGCTGCAGCATTTTGAATCAACTGAAGCGACTTGACTGACTTCTTTGTACACCCTGATGATAAGGAGTTACAATAATCCAGCCTTGAAGTAACAAATGCATGGACTAGTTTCTCTGCATCGTTTTGAGGCAAGATATGCCTGATTTTTGCAATGTTACGTAGATGGAAGTAGGCGGTCCTTGAAATTGATTTTATGTGGGCGTTAAAGGATAAATCCTGATCAAATATAACACCAAGATTCCTTACAGTCTCACTGGAGGCCAAATTAATGCCATCCATAGTTAGTATATCTTTAGATAATTTGTTTCGTAGATTCTTCGGGCCAAGTACAATAACTTCAGTTTTGGTCGTGTTTAACATCAAAACATTTAAGGTCATCCAAGTTTTTAAGTCCTTGAGGCAGTCTTGAATTTTATTTAGATGATTAATTTCATCAGGCTTGATTGATAAATATAGTTGAGTATCATCCGCATAACAATGAAAGTTTACAGAATGATTCCTTATAATATTGCCTAACGGAAGCATATATAGTGTGAACAAAATAGGTCCAAGCACTGAGCCCTGTGGCACTCCATGGCTAACTTTGGTTTGCATGGAAGATTAATCGTTGACACGTACAAACTGAGAGCGTTCAGATAGATAGGACCTAAACCAGCCTAAAGCAGTTCCCTGTATGCCAACTAAGTGCTCTAGTCTTTGCAATAGGATATCATGGTCGATAGTATCAAATGCAGCACTAGTTAAACTCAGTTAAAAGACAGTGGTTATGAAACTAGAGTTTTATTTTCCACATTAACAACAATGGAGAGTGGGGCTCTGAAATAGGGCTGCTCAATTAATCGTATTTTAATCGCAATTACGGTTTTGGCTTGCAACGATTATGAAAACAACTTAATCAAAATAAAATGATTATTTTTTTATTATTTATTTAACACACAAAAAAAAATGTGTATTGGTTTTTCAATTGAATTATACTTAAAGTTCAGGGTAATCAACTGTTAAAAAAATACTAGACCTTTTTTCTTTCAATAAATTGATGTTTTCAAAGTAAATGGATAATCGTTTTTTAATAGTCGTGATATCAATTATTGACCCAAATAATCGAGATTATGATTTTTCCCATAATCGAGCAGCCCTGCTCTGAAATAATAAAACAGGTAATAGGGGGAATTATTGGGGAGTTCAGTGTGTGTATACGTGTGTAGAGGTGCGTGTGGTTAAAACGTAGAAGCCTGCGGTCGCTCTTTAGCTGTTCTTATGAAGGTAAACACAGTGAAGTAAACGGTAAAAGGCACAGCTCTTTGCAGCTGGTGCTGCTCTTCTCAGATTCTGCTGAGTTACACGTTACTGCCTCCTGGTGCTGCAGAGATTTCATGAAGTGAAGGAGGTTTTCCTTCTACAAAACAGCTGTGGGCAGCAGATACTGTGAGAGTCACAGACATGAATACATAGATCAAGGCAGACCGGTTCACAGACTCTCCTGTTTTGCCGATCCGGTGCTTGAACAAATAGCTCTACACCCCTACACAAGTCAAGTCGAGTCTTTTATCAATGTTATTCAAGCAAGTCTCAAGTTAAAAAATATGTGACTCAAGTCATTTGACTCGAGTCCCCCACCTCTGGTATATACTGTGATTAGAATGTTGCTGTATTACTGGATCAAATATAATACAAATATAATAAACACAAACAGTTGATAAGTAGTATTTTGTTAACTCAAGGTTTATATTAAGTGAGTTTTTATTGTGTTGACTTTCTCTCTTTCTCTGTCCGTCTGTTCTAGAAACCGAAAGGAAAAGAGAGACGTCACAGCTGTCAGCAATGTGACAAATCCTTTACAACATCTGCAAATTTAAAGCGCCACCTGCTTATTCATACAGGTGAAAAAACATACAGCTGTGAAGAGTGTGGGACAACTTTCTCTACAGCAGGTGCTCTCAAAATACATCTTCGTGTTCACACGGGAGAAAAACCGTACAGCTGTGAAGAGTGTGGGACAACTTTCTCTACATCAAGTGCTCTCAAAGTACATCACCGTATTCACACTGGAGAAAAACCGTACAGCTGTGAAGAGTGTGGGGCAACTTTCAATCAATTAACTAATCTCAAAACACATCACCGTATTCACACTGGAGAAAAACCGTACAGCTGTGAAGAGTGTGGGAAAACGTTCACTACAGCAGATGCTCTCAAAGTACATCACCGTATTCACACTGGTGAAAAACCGTACTGGTGTGAAGAGTGTGGGAAAACGTTCACTAGATCAGATGCTCTCAAAACACATTACCGTATTCACACTGGAGAAAAACCGTACAGCTGTGAAGAGTGTGGGACAACTTTCTCTAGATCAGGTAATCTTAAATCACATCAACGTATTCACACTGGAGAAAAACCGTACTGGTGTGAAGAGTGTGGGAAAACGTTCACTACATCAGGTAATCTCAAAATACATCACCGTATTCACACTGGAGAAAACCCATAGTGGTTTTAAAGGCCCTGTGAAGTGTGCACCTGTGCATGATCTGTTATGCTAATACGTATAGTAATGACCAAAATTGTCCATTGGAACCCAAATCAAAAAATGTTGGAATAGCAACAAATTCTACGAGTTTTGAATTTTCCGGGGAAATCTGCAGTCGACCTTCGCCTTCGTGGGCGTGGCTTGCGATCTACTGCGTGACGTCACGAGATGGACGCCGCCGCACTGTATACATTCACCACCGTTCGTTTTTTCTCTTTTTCAAAGTCAAATTTCTCAACGTTTTTGAGCTAGTATTTTCCTGGAAAGTGTGTCGGAGTCGACTGGAAGTGATTGCCAATCAAGAAAACCTGACAATGGAGGCGACAGTGAAGAAAGAGGGATGAAAATCACAGGGGAAACGATGCATTGCCGCTGGCTGTAGTAATGTCAAGTCTGCCGAAGTGGCGATGTTTCTGTTCCCAAAAGATGAAGGTGAGCCTGGCTGGTGTCATTGTTTCGTAGATTCTTTGATTGATCATGATAAATAACGGCCACTGGTCGATTCGAGAGAGAGAGAAAGAGAGACTGACAGAGTTACAGGGCTGTTGTTAGCATCTGGTGCTAGCTCGGAGCTAACGGAGATTAGCTGTTTCAACAATAAGGAGAGGGAGAGTGCTCTCCTGTGGGACTGAGAGAGATAACGTCAGCTCAGGGAGGTAAACTGTAGCCTAAGTTATCTCAGTGGGTTTGGTCATCTATGTAAACAAATATTTCCATCTATGTAATATTAGTTGTATAAAATAGGTTAAGAAATCCTTCCAATGTTTTTTGATTATTGAAATATATGTTTCATATGAGTGTTGAGAGCTGTATCCATAAATCTCCTAATGTTGCCCTCAAAGTGCACCAGATTGATCACTTTCCTCATCTATCCTGTCCGAAAAGCTGTCCAAATCAATCATTTCTCTCCCACTAGTATCACTTTCCAGAGTCTCCGCCATGTTTACAATCGCAACTGGGTACCTCTTGTGACGTCACAGCCACTATCGTCTGCAACTTCCGTTAGGCTCAGACGGCAAAATTAATAATTCATTAATTATGAATTATGAAAAATTATTTTAGCCATGAACAGGCACAATGATATGTAAGGAATGACACTGCCATTTCATTTTGGTGCAAAAACATGCACTTCACTGGGCCTTTAAGAGTGTGGGAAAGCTTTTTTTTCTGAGTTGAAGTCTGACTAACAGTTGTTTATGTTATTGTGTTTTCTCTGTTCCAAAAATAAAATGTCCTTAGAAACAGACTCATAACCCTGCATATTTGTTGTGATTTGCAGCATATTATAAACATGTCATTCCCTTATTTTCGAATACCACAGGTTGTGTAGTGGTGTATTTGAGGTGTACTGTCCACATCGCAGACCTGACGTTGTGCCGTCAATGTATGCGAAGTGTACAGGACCTTGGTCTCTGAGACTCAAAAAAGCCTTTCTCGCCTACCTGTCCACTTTGCATACCTGAGATCCTGCAGTCATGTATCTGAAGTGTACTCTTCAGATACATGACTGCAGGATCTGGGGTATTTGAAACACACAAGGTCATATCTCCACAATGCACTGGGACTGGAAGCTCACACTTGAACCGCGTAGTGACCACGATATCCATTTGTTTTGTGTCCTTTGTTTGTGATTCACTCGTGGGGCTGACCGAGGAATAGACGCTTGTAGTTTGAGAGAAAAAATATAGAAATGTCCAGATGCGAGTGAAAAGTAAGAGTTTATTCTAAAAAGGCAAAAATAAATAAATGTTTTTAAACAAACTATTTGTCATATAAACTGATACTTCAATGTTAAAGGCACAATAACCAAGCTGTGACACTCCCAACCAGCAAGGAGAACAGTTTGCTTCAGTCAGCCGCACCAGTAGGCTGCAGCACCTCTCCTTTTATGCTGCAGCACCTCGACCTGCAGGAGTAACGCACTCAAATTAAATAATAAATAATATAAACCACAGAATCTCAGGCTCTGAAATGTACTCTAAAAAGATAAAATAATATAATCTAAGGAAATGGCTCCTACATAACCGGCCTCTAGTTGTATTTTGGAGTACCACAAAAAAATTATCACATTTTTTTTTAAAAAAAGGAGCCTATACAGTTCAGGATTTCTATTAATTTCATGAATCCAGTCATCCATCAATATGAGTTGTGGTGTTACTCATCCTGTCTACATGATATCATCGTGCCATCAGCGGAAGAAGACTCTTTGCCAGGGTGTCCGCGGGGTCTTAAAAAGTAATAAAAGTTGATAAATCTATTTAGCGAAAATTAAGGCTATTAAAAAGTATTAAACGGCATTTTCCAAGGTGTTACATTTTGAAGCTTGTCTTCAATAAGTATATAAATTGTCCAAAGAGGTTGTATTCTACATTCTGCCTGAATGTAATCATTGCGTAGGTGTGTAGTGTGATTCTGTGTACTTTATTTATGGCATCCCGTTGGATTTGACGTCATCTGAACAGGACATCGCACGCTCACTGCTTGATAGCACGCGAAGCTCCGTTTATGCCGGTTGTTAAGCAACATCGTTATGGGGAAATGCAAGTCTGCGTCCAAATGGTTGGAAGATAAGGAGGAAGGACAATCCTTACTGTATATAGTCAATATGAGGTAAGATGTGTCGCCAAGGTAACCGGTTCAAACTCCAAGTGGCGATGAGGTCTTAAAATGTATGGAAAGGGTCTTAAAAAAGGTCTTACATCTGACTTCAGGATTCCTGCATATACCCTGTTTGCTGCTGTCACTCTTCACATTCTAACAGCAGACAGATCTTGGTAATTGGCCTCTCCAGCACACTGGTCTGTGTTTTAACTTTGACAGCTCGAACCAGTCCTTTAGTGTCTGCCATAGCTTCTAGCACTCTTCCCAGGATCCAAGAGCTGCGGGGAGCAGTAGGGTCAACTACCATGACTACATCTCCAGGTTCAACGCTTCTCTTCTCCTTGCACCATTTCTGTCTTTCTTCAGGGTGTCCGCGGGGTCTTAAAAAGTATTAAACGTTGATAAATCAATTTAGCGAAAATTAAGGCTATTAAAAAGTATTAAACGGCATTTATATATATATATATATATATATATATATATATATATATATATATATATATATATATATATATATATATATATATATATATATATACCAACTCCGACACACTCTTCCTTGTTCTTAGAACCATCTGTGTATATTTTGAGGTAATTGTGATAATTACTGCTGAGGTACTACTTGTTTTGAATCCTACTTCATTTATTTGCCACTCTCTTTTTTCCTTCTACAATACTCACATCTATATTTACTATTGGAAAGAGCCATGGGGGTACACTACTGAATGGATTTGATGGTGAAAACTAACTCATGCCGTATGTCCTTATTTTTCCTTTACTTGTCCATCCCACGCCCCTGAAACTTGGAATATTCCCAGCACTCTGTTTTGTTTGTGACATTTCCTTCCCCACTTCCTTTTAACCTGACGCAATAAGCAAGAGCAATTTTCTCTCTTCTTAGCTCCAATGGAGTCTCTCTGCTTCAACTAATATTGCATTAGTAGGGTTTGACTTAATTGCACCGATACACAACCGTAACGCTTTATATTGTAACCTATCCATTTTTAGTAATGACGTTTTCGCTGCTGCTGCATATATTATACACCCGTAATCCAGAGTTGTCCTCATAATTGCCCTATAGATGAACCGTAACTGCAGTTAGCAATAGCCGCTAACTTTGCCATGCTGACTATGGGACAGCACGAGGTGCGGCCGCACCAGGAACGCTCCCTCACCTTGCATAATGAACAATGTAACGCTAAGTTGATGCAGGGGCCAATGTATGCAGTGTTCTTTATATTGTAGTCATAGAGACTTCATTGTGTGTATTCCTGTATGCTGTTCATGCGTAATTGTTTATAATAGTTAATTACTTTATGTAATAACCGGGCCCGGCGCCACGAGGGGGCAAAAGGGGGCATTGCCCCCTCAGTTGTATTCTTTGCCCCCTCACTTTGAGCATCATTCATCCATCAAAAAGTACAATAAATGTTACAATTATTAAATAACTTTAAATAATAATTTTCCCTAATACACGTTACTATGTTTGGATCAGATATGTCAAGCAACGGGTAAAAAAAGCCTCAACCCCAAGTGAGATTGTAGTCTTAATGTTAGCGTGTGTGCTTAGCTGTAAACACAGTCGGATGGGTGACCAAAACGTCCCCGTTTTCCGAGCAGAGTCCCCGTTGTCGGTGGCTGGTACCCGGTTGAAACTCCCGAAAATGTTCCCGTTTTTGAACGTGCGTTAAAAAAAATGGAGCAAGGTGAAATCAAATTTTACATGTCAGCAAAAACAGAGTAACAGTGTTGTGCCTTTTTGTAGCGTTAGCGTATTTCTTCTTCTACTACATTCTTTTTTCTTTAATGGCGAATCATTTCCACTTGGAGCATATATCGCCACCTACTGTTGATTTATTAAATGTTTATATTAAATCCTTGTCCTCAGACCAGTGTTTTTGAGGAGCTTGAAGATCAGCTTTTTTACTTCATTTCTTGATTTACTTTCGTATATTGACTTGAAATCCATGTTGTTTGACATCAACAAAAAACAAGACAGACAACTACAGATAGCACCACACATGATGGTTACTTGTTATTATTTAGGGCTGCCTGTATGGATCAGGTTTATACCAAAGCGAGCCCTTTTACTAGAATAATAATATGTTATGTATTATATCAACCGTATTGGTACAATGAACGACATCTAGTGACGGATTTTGGAACATTTATTTGATTTTTCTCATGGCAGTCAGACTCTAGAGACAAACCAGGTGACTTTATTTGAATCTGTGTCTGTCCATTTGGTGTAGTGTTTAATATATAAACCAAATGTAATATTGGGTCAGTCACTTTCTTATGAAATGCCAGGTTTTAGGCCTTGGTCTGAACATTCAATCCTGGAAATAAAAAAATCAACCAGATTAATCTTTCTTTAATCCTGAACTGACTAGAGGTAAGTAAATATGTATAGGAAGAGGAGTTAAGGGATAGAGGACAAAAGGTTATGGTATAATTGAGGAAATCAATGTTAGTCAGTTAACCAAAGTGCAGCCATCTATCTATCAACTATCTACTATCTATTATTAAAGATCAGAGGAAAAGAACAGAATGAGAGGGGTAAATCCAGAATAAAAATAAAGAAGCAAAGAGAAAGCAGTGAGAAAGAAAAAAGCTTGGTGTGTCAATTCATTTTATTTTTCGTTGTTGGGAGAAAAAAAAAAAATGCTTTAGACAATAAGAAATATAAAGTTGACAGTTGAGTTGCTCAGTTTTTTTAGATTGTAGATACTATTACTTTATAACTAATATACCAGGTTAAGAGGCACATTCAAATAAAGATTGGTCTTTAAATACATGTCGTCTTTTGAATTGTTTGTCTAAAGTCAAGGATCTAGAACTGGTACTTAGTTTTAATGATACAGTCTGGTTATTATGCTGTTTGGAGGAGGCCTCACAGGTAGGGTTGCCAACTGTCCCGTAAAATACGGGATTGTCCCGTTTTTGGAAACGTAAGTACCTGTCCCGTAATGAACTGATACGGGACGCACCTTGTCCCGTATTTTGGGGTGGTGGAAGAATGACCGCTCGTTATGGTGATTCTCAGTCATTCGCTCTCTTGAGGACTGCGTGCGCACCTCTCAGAGCCACACACACACAAGCAGGGGGGGCTATCTTGAGCTGTGGGAGCAGCAGCATGCACGCTCAGCTCATTGGTCAATACTCATAGTCATGCAGCAGAGGAGCCAATCACTATAACGTATCGTATCTTAGCAACCGTTTCACCTCCATGCTGCTCGTCCTGCCCAACATGGAAGATGCTGCCGACGACAAGCACAAACAAAACTACCTCCTCAGAGTCCGAAAGTGATGCAAAAAACAACTTTTCTCCTCCTCCTCCGCCGAAGAAAAAGACGAAAAGAAAGAGTTACTACAGAACTGAGTGGGAAAAAGAATACGTGTGGCTAGAAAGCGTAAGGGACGATGTGCACAAGGCAAATTGTACTGTCTGCCGCCGACAATTTTCAGTTAGTCACGGAGGACTAACTGACGTTAAACAACATGCTGCAGGTGAAAACCACATGAAAACAGAGAAGCAAAGGAGAAGCCAGGGAGCCTTGACACAGTTCCTCGTTCGTCCAGCAACTCCAGAGGCTAACTTGGTATGTCAAATAAGGATGTTAATTTTGTATATGAATTTAAATTAAACCTACATTTACAAACATTTTGTTTGGTCAATTTCATACTGCTAAATGTTCAATGTAATTAAGTACCCCAACACTGATACACTGTGATATTTTTTAAACAATATATGATCAACTTAATCATATAATGATGCAAGTAGATGTAATGACTAATATTTATTCATAATCAGAGGTGGTAGAGTAGCCAAAAGTGTACTCAAGTAAGAGTATTGTTGTTTTAAAACAATATTACTCAAGTAAAAGTAAGAAGTATTTTTCATTAAAACTACTATTCACCTCCGGAGACCCAGAAATTAATTGTGTCCACTATAGAGGACACCAAGGGAAAGGAAGGACTGAAGGATGGAGGGAGGAGTGAAGGGAGGTCAGAAGGAGCTAGGGAAAGAAGGAAGGAAGGAGGAAAGATTGAAGGAAGGAAATAAGCAAGTAAGGTAGGAAGGAAGGAGTGGAAGATGGAAAGAAGTAAGGAGGGAAAGAAGGAAAGAGGGGGAAGGATGGAAGTAAAGAAGGAATGAATGAAGTACAGATTTAAGAAAGGAAAGAAGCAAGGAGGGAGGGAAGGAATATATATATATATATATATATATATATATATATATATATATATTGTATTCAAGAGGTGGGTAGAGCAGCCAACCGTATTCTTATTTTAGAACAATATTACTTAAGTAAAAGTAAAAAGTATTTTTCATTAAAACTACTCTTCAAAGTACAATTTATCCAAAAAGCTACTCAAGTAAATGTAACTCATTACTACCCACCTCTGTTCATAATAAAAAATAATGCATACTATATACAACCTATACACACTCAAACAGCTAGTATATACATGTGTAATACATATCAGGTAGTATTTGATATTATATATAATATTATATTACAATGATTATATGTATAGTGATATTTTCTTTTTCTTTTACAGGTAACTGCTGCTGAGGTAGCCCATGTTTATCACACGGTCAAACATAATTTGAGCTATAACTCATCTGATTGTGCATTCAAATTGACCCTGCAAACACTAAGTGACTCCTCAATCGCAAAAAAGATGTCGTGTGGGAAGACAAAAGCTGAGGCAGTGGTCACTGATGTCCTGGCACCAAAGGCAGTTGAAGAGGTACTCAGCCATTTGAAGAGTGAAGTGAAGCCGCTCCAGTTTTCTCTACAAACTGATGCCTCAAATAGAGGCAATCGTAAGATGTTTCCCTTGGCTGTGCAGTTTTTCACTCCAGAGAAGGGCATTGTTAAAAGGCTGATCGACTTTGTTGAAAATGCAGATGAGTCTGCTGCAGGGATAGCCAGTTCAATCCAAAGTTCTCTGGACAAAATGGGTCTAACTTTGGATCATGTGTCTGCATTCAGTGCAGACAATGCAAATGTCAATTATGGCATCCATAACTCTGTCTTCACAAAATTGAAGGAGTCCAACAGCGAGATCCTCAGTGGCAACTGCCATGCACATGTGGTCCATAACACCGTGAAACATGCCTTGGATAAGCTGTCAATTGATGTGGAAAATATTGTCCTGAAGGTGTACGGTCACTTTTCCATCTCTACCAAAAGGAGAGAGACCCTGAAGGAGTTCTGTGAGTTTCTGGATGTAGAGTTCCATGACATTCTGCGCCATGTGGTGACCAGATGGCTGTCACTCAACCCTGCAATCAGCCGCTTGTTGGAGAACTGGACTGCGCTGAAGTCATATTTCATCAGCCTCGGTGATGAATGTCCAAGGCGGCTGCGAGAGTTGCTGAGGTTGCCTGAAGATGCAGCTGGGGTTGAAGAGGAGGCTGATCTTGCAGAGGTGTATCTCCTCTTCTGCAACAATGTCCTGATGCTTTTTGAAGAGTCGGTCAAAAAACTGGAGAGGGATGCCACCACATCTGCTGACCTATATGCCATCATGGACTCTTTTCTGAGAAAACTAATCAAGAGAAGAGATGATCAGTTCTATGGCTACCTCACCAAACAAAAGCTTCGGCGTCTCATTCCATCTGAAGCTAACCTTGCCAGGGAAGAGTTTACAGCCTTCTTAAACACTGCCATCACTTATCTGCAGAAGTGGTTCACATTCTCTCAGGAAAACTGGCTCTTTTACCTGCAGCCACTCTGTCTGACATCTGGGAACATCTCATATGAAGACATGGAAAAGATCATTGAGAAGCTACACCTAGTTGCCAGGTATGTAACTCACACACTGTACCACTTTGTACTTATTCCCTTTATACTGGCATATTATGCACACCACTTTTGTCTTGTATTAATAAAAAACAAAATTATACATAAATACTTCTCATCATACAAATCATGTCTTATTTAAATGCAAACAAATGCACGGGGCTTTTATGTGTTGTTTTTAATATAACATTTTATCAAATGAATTCAACAAGTGTCTCAGTAGTTTTTAATAATGCTACTGAACTGAATTCCAGTTTCATCTCTATTCGCAGGCTCAACCTCTCCATGGATGAGCTCTTTGATGAGTGTGTTACGGCAAACAGCCTCCTCGATCACCTCACAAAGTCAAAGGATGATTGGGAGCTGAAGGGAACAGCTGAGAGGTGGGTAGCAGTTCTCAGGGGCCGGGCAGCTGACCTTCCAAACATTCTGGCTGTGGTGTCCTTTGTCCTCAGCATCCCTTCCTCTACTGGGTACGTGGAGAGGGTCTTTTCTTTGATGAAAAATAAATGGTCAGATGTGCGGAACAGATGCTCTGTTGAACTAATTAAGAGTGAGCTGATTGTCACTCTCAATTATGAAGAGTCTTGCTCAGAGTTTTACACTGCATCTCTGGTGGATAGACAACTCCTTGCTGCTGCAAAAGGCCAACAAAAATACAAGTGGAAGAAATAGGGTTGTGTGACATCGTCTCTGGTTGTTCCATAGGCAGTTTTGGGGTTTGCCAATAGTATTTTTTTTCTGCTTTAATGTGCGCACACACACACACACACACACACACACACACACACACACACACACACACACACACACACACACACACACACACACACACACACACACACACACACACACACACACACACACACACACACACACACACACACACACACACACACACACACACACACACACACACACACACACACACACACACACACACACACACACACACACACACACACAGGTGGTGTGTTTTTCTTTAGTTTACGATTTTGCACTAATCTACTTTTTTCTTTCAAAGAGGCCAAATATGTTTGCACTACATCTCAAACACACAGTTTTTTGTTCAGAAGGTTTATATTTATGTGTTTTGTTCAGAAGGTGTATATTTATGTTTTTGTTCAGAAGGTGTGTTTTGCACTGATTTATTTAGTTATTTAAAGACAACTGTTTTGCACATTTGAAAAAATAAATGATTGAACGATAATCTGTTTCTCATGTCTCATGTCTATAACCTAACTATAACCTCACACTTTGGGTGTTTGACACAAAATTTAGACTGGAATTGAGGGGTTTAACCCAAAAATGGGGGGTTTTGCCGCGCTGCCAAGATGTGTCCCTTATTTGAAACTCTGGGAGTTGGCAACCCTACTCACAGGTAAGAGCACTATAGCTACCATCACATGTACCTTACCTTGACTTAAATGTATTAAACGTATAGTTAAGTGATATCAAAATATAAATAACTAATGTCATGCAAACATATTAATATTTGCTTGATTCCAGTGTTGAATTTAGCACAATTGTATACAAACGTTAAGGGATTTTAAGATTCTGAAGTATTATGCTAAAAACTCAATAACTTAGATTATTATTTATAGTTTTGCTGAATAGTTTCATGTCTGCTTACCTTAGAAACGTAAAATGCCACGGCAGTGTGCAGATGGGGAGCATGTTAGCTTAGCTTGGTAGCTTCAGCTAGCTCTGGAACTTTCAGCTGGGTGGAAGCAGTTCCCGCCTCGGCTCCGCGTCTTTGCCCTTATTTGGAGCAGGCTGGAGTAGGCGGGAGTTGAACTCTGACGTCACTGTCGAGCCGTTAGTGGCCGACTCCGCCTACTAAGGGCTTCTCGGCAACTCTGCAGAATCCTATGGGTGACGTCACGGACCCTACTTCCATTTATATATACAGTCTATGTTTATTACATGATTTATTGAATGACGGAATAGGCAGAACTAACGTTATTCGTCATTCTAGTCGGACCCATTAGAGCGGTGCACCCAGGACCCATTAGAGCGGTGCACTCACTTTCACTGTCCGGCTGAAGCGCGAAAAAAACAAACACTTTTCATCTCGGATCATCAGAGGCTGTTGCATCCAAGAAAGACTGATTGAAACCTACGTTTCGAGAGACTACCACGATAATTGAAGGTGAGTTAAACTATTGTATCCGTGTAATTGTTACAAGGTAAGACTTTAGGTCAGTAAGTGTTGTTGTTGACTAACATTAGTTAACGTAGTGTGCAAAGTAATCAGCGACAGCAAACAGTTTGCTTTCATCATCTGTCATTGCCTTAAATGATGCCGTTTAAAATAAATAAATAATAAAGGGCGGTGCCGGTGTTACCGTTTAACTGGTGACGCGGGGGAACTCGTGACGTTCTATAACGGTAGGAAGGAATGAATGAACTTTATTACAGAATCAGGGTCCAGATAAAGGACAAGACATTACATAGATAAAATACAAGGCATTACATATAATAAATGTCTTTTATCTGGACCCTGAGTCTGTAATAAAGTTTTCATTCATTCATTCCTACCGTTATAGAACGTCCCGAGTTCCCCCGCGTCACCAGTTAAACGGTAACGCCGGCCGTCAGCGAACCGAGCCAGAACACGCTCTGGGAATCTCCATCCACCGGTTTTACCCAATAATAAGTACCTTCCCAGGCTTTGTTGTAGCTGCATTTTCTTTGTCACAGGCTCCATTTTACACCACCAAAAGTGTATCCCGCGATTTCGTTCTATTTTAAGAGGGACACCTGGTCACCCCACTTATATAGTTGTGAAATGTATCTAGCGGTTATACATTTATATTCTGCGTTGCTGAAGTGTTGTCCTCCCCCTTTGTGTTTGCTCTATAGTTTCAAAATGAAGCGAAAAAGGACATTATGTCCTTTATCGCCCCCCCCAAAAAATATGATGAGGCAGACAGTAACACACAGCAGGAAGTGCAGATTGCCACAGAGACAGAGCCGGAGGACTTTTCAGGAGAGACTGATCTGGAAAGTGAAGGTTCAGAGCAGGGAGAGAAAGATGGGGAGTCACAGAGTGAGGCTGAGGATTAAATCGAGAGTGAGACAGAGACAGGGGATAGATCCACAAATACTGGAACATCAGGTTTGTGATTTTGAAAAACAAACGTGCCTGCTTTAATCTTAGTTACAGTTCAAATGGTTTGTCGGAGTGTGTGTGATACTAATTCATTTTCCCTCATGTCATAATTTTTTTTTTTTAACATTTATATTTTATTAAACATTTTCAAAGACAAAAACATACGGACAAGGACATGGCTCACACACATCACAAATAGGACAGGACAATAACATGAAGGGTGGGGGGCAGGGGGATGACAGTGTCAGTTACATTTTATGTATGCATATGGCGTTGTATTTATACATGATTTGCTTCATAATATAGATATACCTATTTTTTCCTCTTTTATTATAAAACAAAAAAAAGGTGTAATAAATAAATAGATACATATATAAATATATATGCACACATATGTACATATACAAACACATACACATCTCTTCCTTTTCTGATTAATTCATCCATTTCCCATTTAATTGAACTTCTTTCATTATTATTACAATAATTTTTCTGTCACTTATTTATTTATATTTATTTATTAATATTATTGTATTTATTGTTGGCAGCCGAGATGGTTTGTGTCCAGGCAAGCCCTTATCTTATCCCAAAGCCTGTTGTCTGGCTTAACCAAATATAACAGGGAGAAAGCAGCTTTTTGTCATAAATCTATTAATATAGATATCTAATTTGTGTTTGTTCATTGCTCTGGTAAATGTTTATATATCATTAATAATGATCTGTTTCAATTATAATAATAATAATAAACATATTTATTTGCGTTATCTTTCTCCACAGATATCAGCAAGTGCAAAGAGGAGCCACCAATGCAACCACACCCTAAATTGTTTCCAAGGACCTGGATGGGCGACCGGAGAAGGAGTTTCAAGGCTGACTGGTACAAGATTCACCCCTAGCTTGAGTACTCCAAAATGTCAGACTCTGCTCATTGTTACGCATGCAGACATTTTAGCCCTCCGAATAGCACAGACAATGTCTGTGACATTTTGGGAAGGAGACTACAGCCTGGGATGCAGACACCCTTATGTAAAGTAGAGATGTAACTGTTCATTGCCTTTATTTTTATATAAATATGATATGGTGTTAGTGCAAAAATGGTACTATAACTTAAGCTAACAGTAATAACTATAAGATCTATCTGAAATAAATAAGTGGAATGAAACAAATACTTCTTATGCGCAATTACTTCATACTGTCTAGTTCTCTTTTTCGTCCTGCATTTATTGTGCCCCCCTCAGAAAATAACTGGCCCCCCAGTGGCCCCCCCAGTGAAATTGGTCTAGAACCGCCACTGAACAGTGGTTCAACTACTTGAGTAAATGTACTTAGTTACTTCTCACCTCTGCTATGAACCTACGAAGTAGATTAGTTTTGTTGTGTCTGTCGGTTGTCTTGAGTTGTCTTGTTTTGTGTTGATTATTTCAGAGACCCAGCCGGAGAAGGAGCCCTGAGAGCAGCATGGAGGAGAACAAGGAGACCCCTGGAGCTCAGGCCAGTGTGCACTTCACCAGCGGCGAAACTGAGGCTCTGGTAAACTGTGGTAACATGAAGAGCCGTCTGGGAGCCGAAAGAGCCGGCTCTTCTTAGTGAGCCGAGTCAAATAATCCGACTCACTAAAAAGAGCCGGAATTCCCATCACTAATACGTAAAGAGATAGTATCTATAAGGGACGGCTCAATTCAAAATTCACACCGCAGTACTTTTCCCACAAAGATTCATGAGATCCCATTTTGGCAATTGTTGACACCAAGATGTCTGCTTGTATTGTGTTGAATGCGGCTGAGAAGTCTAGGAAGAGGGCTCTTGCATAGGTGTGACGTTTATCTAAATGTTTAGTAATGATATGAACCAGAGTAGCAACAGTACCACCCCCTTGCTTAATATACACACAAATATCGCCTCCTCTGGTTTTCCCGAGTTCGCATCCCTGTCTGCTCGAACAAGGGTGAATCCGGGTACTTCAAAGAGAGATTCAGGAATTGTAGATTGTAGCCAACTTTCCTTGAAACATAATAAAGAGGCCTCAAGAAATTCATGACAGTACCTTGTGTATGTCCTTAGTGTGTCCACGTTGTTGCTCAATGAGCACAGGTTTGTGAGAATGATGGATGGAAGTGGTGGCCGGCTGAATCTCCGCCGTAGGCGATTCTGAACGCCTCCCCTCCTTCCTCGTCTCTTTTTCCTGGTGTTTCTAAGCGGCTCCCGAGGGATGTCATCCAATATCGAAGACCACAGATGGCTTGATGTATTCGTAGGAGGCCGATCGCATTGTAGCTCTAGCATAGCCTCGTGGCTGTAGCAGCATAGAAGCCGGGGCTCCTCGCCATACCTTTTCGTGCTGTCACTCAGGTGTCTCTTGGAAAGTTGAATGGCCAGACATGGTCTGCAGAAGGCAAATGTAATCCACAGGATCAAAAGCATGGTCTCTCAAAATGACGTTTCATACAGACACGACAAAGTTTAGACAATAATTAGACCAAAAAAACAAAAACAAAAAACAAGACGAACAGAGCATACTGAGACTCGCAGTGACAGGATGCCGTCTCCCTCTGTCTCCTGTATACCAGGGGTGGGAGTAAGTCATACATGTGCAAGTCTCAAGTTACTGGGGTGAGAGTCAAGCAAGTCAAGTCCTACGAAATCCTGATGAATAACCCCAGTTTCCGCATTTAAATCAGTTAAAAGACAGTGGTTATGAAACTAGAGTTTTATTTTCCACATTAACAACAATGGAGAGTGGGGCTCTGAAATAGGGCTGCTCAATTAATCGTATTTTAATCGCAATTACAATTTTGGCTTGCAACGATTATGAAAACAATTAATCAAAATAAAATGATTATTTTTGTATTTATTTAAAAATATATATATATATTTTGTATTAGTTTTTCAATTGAATTATACTTAAAGTTCAGGGTAGTCAACTGTTAAAAACATACTAGACCTTTTTTCTTTCAATAAATTGATGTTTTCAAAGTAAATGGATAATCGTTTTTTAATAATCGAGATTATGATTTTTCCCATAATCGAGCAGCCCTACTCTGAAATAATAAAACAGGTAATAGGGGCAATTATTGGGGAGTTCAGTGTGTGTATGCGTGTGTAGAGGTGCGTGTGGTTAAAACGTAGAAGCCTGCGGTCGCTCTTTAGCTGTTCTAATGAAGGTAAACACAGTGAAGTAAACGGTAAAAGGCACAGCTCTTTGCAGCTGGTGCTGCTCTTCTCAGATTCTGCTGAGTTACACGTTACTGCCTCCTGGTGCTGCAGAGATTTCATGAAGTGAAGGAGGTTTTCCTTCTACAAAACAGCTGTGGGCAGCAGATACTGTGAGAGTCACAGACATGAATACATAGATCAAGGCAGACTGGTTCACAGACTCTCCTGTTTTGCCGATCCGGTGCTTGAACAAATAACTCTACACCCCTACACAAGTCAAGTCGAGTCTTTTATCAATGTTATTCAAGCAAGTCTCAAGTAAAAAAATATGTGACTGAAGTCATTTGACTCGAGTCCCCCACCTCTGGTATATACTGTGATTAGAATGTTGCTGTATTACTGGATCAAATATAATAAACACAAACAGTTGATAAGTAGTATTTTGTTAACTCAAGGTTTATATTAAGTGAGTTTTTATTGTATTGACTTTCTCTCTTTCTCTGTCCGTCTGTTCTAGAAACCGAAAGGAAAAGAGAGACTTCACAGCTGTCAGCAATGTGACAAATCCTTTACAACATCTGGAAATTTAAAGCGCCACCTGCTTATTCACACAGGAGAAAAAACATACAGCTGTGAAGAGTGTGGGACAACTTTCTCTACAGCAGGTGCTCTCAAAATACATCTCCGTGTTCACACGGGAGAAAAACCGTACAGCTGTGAAGAGTGTGGGACAACTTTCTCTACATCAGGTGCTCTCAAAATACATCTTCGTGTTCACACGGGAGAAAAAACGTACAGCTGTGAAGAGTGTGGGACAACTTTCTCTACATCAAGTGCTCTCAAAGTACATCACCGTATTCACACTGGAAAAAAACCGTACTGGTGTGAAGAGTGTGGGAAAATGTTCACTAGATCAGATGCTCTCAAAACACATCACCGTATTCACACTGGAGAAAGACCGTACAGCTGTGAAGAGTGTGGGAAAATGTTCACTACAGCAGATGCTTTCAAAGTACATCACCGTATTCACACTGGAGAAAAACCGTACTGGTGTGAAGAGTGCGGGAAAATATTCACTAGATCAGATGCTCTCAAAACACATCACCGTATTCACACTGGAGAAAAACCGTACAGCTGTGAAGAGTGTGGGACAACTTTCTCTAGATCAGGTCATCTTAAATCACATCACCGTATTCACACTGGAGAAAAACCGTACTGGTGTGAAGAGTGTGGGAAAACGTTCACTACATCAGGTAATCTCAAAACACATCACCGTATTCACACAAGAGAAAACCCATAGTGGTTTTAACAGTGTGGGAAAGCTTTTTTCTCTGAGTTGAAGTCTGACTAACAGTTGTTTGTTATTATTGTGTTTTCTCTGTTCCAAAAATAAAGTGGCCTTAGAAACAGACTCATAACCCTGCATATTTGTTGTGTTTTGCAGCATATTATAAACATGTCATTGCCTTATTTTTGAATACCATGTTATGTAGTGGTGTATTTGAGGTGTACTGTCCACATCGCAGACCTGACGTTGTGCCGTCAATGTATGCGAAGTGTACAGGACCTTGGTCTCTGAGACTCAAAAAAGCCTTTCTCGCCTACCTGTCCACTTTGCATACCTGAGATCCTGTAGTCATGTATCTGAAGTGTACTCTTCAGATACATGACTGCAGGATCTGGGGTATTTGAAACACACAAGGTCATATCTCCACAATGCACTGGGACTGGAAGCTCACACTTGAACCGTGTAGTGACCACGATATCCATTTGTTTTGTGTGCTTTGTTTGTGATTCACTCGTGGGGCTGACCGAGGAATAGACGCTTGTAGTTTGAGAGAAAAATATAGAAATGTCCAGATGCGAGTGAAAAGTAAGAGTTTATTCCAAAAAAGGCCAAAATAAATAAATGCTTTTAAACAAACTATTTGTCATATAAACTGATACTTCAATGTTAAAGGCACAAGAACCAAGCTGTGACACTTCCAACCAGCAAGGAGAACAGTTTGCTTCAGTCAGCCGCACCAGTAGGCTGCAGCACCTCTCCTTTTATGCTGCAGCACCTCGACCTGCAGGAGTAACGCACTCAAATTAAATAATAAATAATATAAACCACAGAATCTCAGGCTCTGAAAGGTTCTCTAAAAATTATTATATATAATATTTTGGAGTACCACAAAAACAATTATCAAAATGTTTTTTTTTAAAAAGGAGCCTATACAGTTCAGGACTTCTATTCATTTCATGAATCCAGTCATCCATCAATATGAGTTGTGGTGTCACTCATCCTGTCTACATGATATCATCGTGCCATCAGCGGAAGAAGACTCTTTGCCAGGGTGTCTGCGGGGTCTTAAAAAGTAATATAAGTTGATAAATCTATTTAGCGAAAATGAAGGCTATTAAAAAGTATTAAACGGCATTTTCCAAGGTGTTACATTTTGTAGCTTGTTTTCAATAAGTATATAAATTGTCCAAAGAGGTTGTATTCTACAGTCTGCCTGAATGTAATCATTGCGTAGGTGTGTAGTGTGATTCTGTGTACTTTATTTATGGCATCCCGTTGGATTTGACGTCATCTGAACAGGACATCGCACGCTCACTGCTCGATAGCGCGCGAAGCTCCGTTTACGCCGGTTGTTAAACAACATGGTTATGGGGAAATGCAAGTTTGCGTCCAAATGGTTGGAAGATAAGGAGGAAGGACAATCAATACTGTATATTGTCAATGTGAGGTAAAGTGTGTCGCCAATGTAACCGGTTAAAACTCCAAGTGGCGATGAGGTCTTAAAATGTATGGAAAGGGTCTTAAAAAAGTTCTTACATCTGACTTCAGGATTCCTGCATATACCCTGTTTGCTGCTGTCACTCTTCACATTCTAACAGCAGACAGATCTTGGTAATTGGCCTCTCCAGCACACTGGTCTGTGTTTTAACTTTGACAGCTCGAACCAGTCCTTTAGTGTCTGCCATAGCTTCTAGCACTCTTCCCAGGATCCAAGAGCTGCGGGGAGCAGTAGGGTCAACTACCATGACTACATCTCCAGGTTTAACGCTTCTCTTCTCCTTGCACCATTTCTGTCTTTCTTGCATGAGGGGTAAGTGTTCCCGGCACCAGCATTGTATTCCATATTTTAGTGTATTCACAATGACTTATTACAATGACGCATTAACAATACGTGTGAAATTGGACATTTAAAATGTGCTATATTTATTATGATAAATACGCCTCCTCGCTCACACCCGCTCCCGAGACCACATCGCTCCCGTCCTCCAGAACCTCCGCTGGCTCCACGTCCAAAGTCCTCCTGATTACTTACAAAAGCCCTCAACAAGCATTGTGAGCTACCTAGCGCCACTTGTTTTGATGTACGTTTTTGTTAACGTCGCGAGTTTGTATCTTTCAGTGTTGAGGTGGGCACCGTTAGATTCTGTGTCTTTACGATCATAAACAATGTGTTGGATGTTCAGCTAGGATAAGTAATAAGGGAGCTAGGAGTGATTTTCCGTGCAGTAATAGGTTAGCATTTTTCGCTCGGGGCTAATCCGGAGGCTCACTGTTAGCATTGTGTGTTTTTTTTTGAAAAACAAAATGAAAAAGATCAGTTAAATTAGTTTTTTTCCCGTTATATGGATATAAAATATTCATAGTTCATTAAATATTAAGGTTCCTTAGACGTTGTTTCCTGCAAATGACGCGATTTCGGCCCCGGAACCGGGTCCGTGGGGCCTAAGGTGTTTTAATAGCTCTGCTACATTCCTCATTCCACCACGGCACCACCGTCTTCCTGCCCTCTGTTGTTCTTTTTGGTATGGTTTTATTTGCTGCTTCTTTAAAGAGCAACTTCCAGGTTAAAGACACCTGTGAATAAATGTGTAGGAAAATGAAGAATACATTAGATTTTCAAAAAGATATACAGAAATATACACTACAGTGACATCTGCCGTCGTTTTTGTAAGAAATGTTCACTTCCGCTAAAAAAAAAACTCGGCACGTGACCTCCCGCCTGTGACGTAACATGGGGGACACAAGGGGGAGAGCGGCCGGTGTAACGTATTAATAAACATGGATCCCAATGCTAGTTTCGACACAGAAGAAGTTGAACATGAATATTCAAATGCATATGACGGACCACAACCTTATAATTATGAGCCTGCTAGGCGTCCCAGAGACCAGGAGCAGCCAAGGATTAGAAGAAATAACGGCCATCGGAGATAAATGGAGCTGTGGTGTGAGGAGAACCAGTGGAGAACAGAGCAGCTGTCTTGGTGAGTGACCGGCGTTAGCTAACGTCACATCACAACATTGTGAAGTTAGCCATCATATATCAGGCTATAACTAAAGCAGCATTGATAATATAGTAACGTTACTGGCAGTACTGTTGATACTGATCCATAACAGAAACTAATGCGCAAGTATCAGCCGTATCTCGCGTTACCTAATGCAACTCCACACTACGGTGCTGTGTACCGGAGGAGAGAGAGATACGGCTGATACTTGACGATCTGGCGGAGAAAGGTTGTGGAGCCTCCGTTGATATGCCGTTGTAAATGGCTTGATGGAAAGCAGGTGTGTGCGCGTGCGAGGGAGCGAGCGAGAGGCTCCACCAGGCTCTCCTCTCCCGGCTGATCCTCCCCTATCCTCCCCTGGATATACTCCAGCTTTAAAAGGACTGCTCTGAACACTGGGAACTAAAAAACCACCCTGGAGAAACCCACAGGGATCCCGGGCTCTTCTTTGGATCGGGACCCGGTACTTTGGGAGTCCTCCTCCCCTCCTCCTCCTTTCTGCAGCGCTTTTTCTCCACCTTAATCCAGGTTGTCCTTTTGGCTTCTTTGAGTGTCTGGTACAGCAGGGAGGATTCTGATTCTGATTCTTCTTCTTCGGGTGGCCCTGACCATGAAGGAGGAGCCGCTCCCCACCGGCATGACCCCGGTCCGGTCCAGGATGCAGGGCGTGGGGATCCTGGACGCCAACACAGCGGCGCAGAGGTACAAATATCCCAGAGAAAACACTCTGCATTTCCTCTCATCTCCTCCTGGGTCATGCCACTGTTAGAAGCTCTGGGTGTGCACGCTGCAGGACACACTGCACCGCAAGTTAAACACATCTTTAGTTAGATCATAGATTTAGAGGACAGATCTTTATATGGAGGATGAAAGTACTAAAACACAGAGTGATCACCTTGTCAAATAATACAAAAACAAACATTAAAAGTCAGATTGAAGAGGTGAGATTGTGTAAGTGTTTTGAAGGTGGTGAGGTCAGTGCAGTCTCTGATGGGTTGGGGGAGTGAGTTCCAGAGGAGGGGGCAGCGACGGAGAAGGCTCTGTCCCCCCAGGTCCGGTGATTGATGCGGGTGGGGATGGATAGGAGGTTGGCTTCTGATGAGCAGAGGCAGCGGGAAGGGGTGTGGTGGTGCAGCAGGTCTGTGAGGTGGGGGGGGGCCTGATTATTGAGGTCTTTGTAAGTAATCAGGAGGACTTTGAAGTGGATTCTTTGACGGACGGGGAGCCAGCGGAGGTTCTGGAGGACGGGAGCGATGTGGTCTCGGGAGCGGGTGTGAGCGAGGAGGCGTATTTATCATAATAAATATAGCACATTTTAAAAGTCCAATTTCACACATTGTTAAAGGTCACATGTCATGGCCGTTTCCATTGATCATAATTCCATTGTTGAGGTATACTAAAATTGAAAAATACTGTGCAATTTTCCAAACTCACATTGGTTTCGCATACAGCATCTCTGTAAAGTATGTGTATTCAGCAGTATTCACTTTCTCCACTAAACGGCTCGCTTCAGCGCTCCATCCAGAAGTTCAAAGAAGGCTTGAAGCGGCTCGTTCAAAGGAGAAAAGAGCTTATTTCCACTTTAAATGACTCCAACACCGATGCTCAAAACAAAAGCAATGTTGAGCAGAAAATAGAAAACATGAAGGCCACACTGGGTGGACGGACCATTACTCTGGAAGATCTTGAGAAGGCAGAAAACTCCATCATATGCCAAACCCAAAGACAGTATTTTTCAGAGGAAATGACAGCACTGCAAACAACAAAACGTGGTGTCAAAAGGACAAGCAGCCTCTACAAGCTTGATCCAGTGTTAAAGGATGGAGTGCTAAGAATGGGAGGACACCTGAGGAGGGCAGCTATGCCAGAAGAAACTAAGTTCCCTGTCATACTGCCAAAAAACTGCCATGTGTCAAAGAAAGAACTGGACATGGAGGAAGAAACCAAATCCTCTCTGAAGTTAGGATGAGGTATTGGATCATCAGACGACAAAGAGCCACAGTTGGAGAGCAGAAGATGGCTGACTTGCCACAGGAAAGGCTTGAGCCAGACATGCCTCCATTTACCAATGTTGGTGTGGACTACTTTGGCCCCATTCAAGTCAAGAGAGCACGTACCACATTAAAGAGGTACGGAGTGCTGTTCACGTGCATGACAAGCAGAGCTGTGCATATTGAGGTCGCCAGCTCACTTGATACAGACTCATGCATTGATGCTTTGAGAAGATTCATATGCAGAAGAGGCCAAGTGAAACATATAAGATCTGACAATGGGACCCATTTTGTTGAAGCTCAGAGAGAGTTAAAGGAAGCCCTCTCCATTCTGAACCAGCACAGAATTCAGGGAACTCTGCTGCAAATGGGCATAAAGTGGAGTTTCAACCCCCCAGGAGCATCCCACCATGGAGGAGTATGGGAGCGTCTGATAAAGTCTGTGAGACTTTAGATGAAGAAGGGCTACAAACCCTTTTATGTGAGGTAGAGGCCATTTTGAACAGTCGACCAATCAAAACAGTCTCAAATGACCCTCAAGACCTGGAGCCTCTAACCCCAAATCACATCTTGCTTTTAAAAACCAAGCCAATTCTGCCCCCCTGGCGTTTTTGACAAGAACGACCTGAACGTAAGACGCCGATGGAAACAGGTGAAATACATGGCAGACCTTATTTGGAAATGCTGGTGCCGGGAACACTTACCCCTCATGCAAGAAAGACAGAAATGGTGCAAGGAGAAGAGAAGCGTTGAACCTGGAGATGTAGTAATGGTAGTTGACCCTACTGCTCCCCGCAGCTCTTGGATCCTGGGAAGAGTGCTAGAAGCTATGGCAGACACTAAAGGACTGGTTCGAGCTGTCAAAGTTAAAACACAGACCAGTGTGCTGGAGAGGCCAATTACCAAGATCTGTCTTCTGTTAGAATGTGAAGAGTGACGGCAGCAAACAGGGTATATGCAGGAATCCTGAAGTCAGATGTAAGACCTTTTTTAAGACCCTTTCCATACATTTTAAGACCTCATCGCCACTTGGAGTTTGAACCGGTTACCTTGGCGACACACTTTACCTCACATTGACTATATAAAGTATTGATTGTCCTTCCTCCTCATCTTCCAACCATTTGGACGCAGACTTGCATTTCCCCATAACGATGTTGTTTAGCAACCGGCGTAAACGGACCTTAGCACGCTATCAAGCAGTGAGCGTGCGATGTCCTGTTCAGATGACGTCAAATCCAACGGGATGCCATAAATAAACTACACAGAATCACACTACACACCTACGCAATGATTAAATTCAGGCAGACTGTAGAATACAACCTCTTTGGACAATTTATATACTTCTTGGAAAATGCCGTTTAATACTTTTTAATAGCCTCCATTTTCACTAAATAGATTTATCAACTTTTATTACTTTTTAAGACCCCGCGGACACCCTGGCAAAGAGTCTTCTTCCGCTGATGGCACGATGATATCATGTAGACAGGATGAGTAACATCACAACTCATATTGATGGATGACTGGATTCATGAAATGAATAGAAATCCTGAACTGTATAGGCTCCTTTTTTTTTCAAATATATATATTTGATAATTGTTTTTGTGGTACTCCAAAATACAACTAGAGGCCGGTTATGTAGGAGCCATTTTCTTAGATTATATTATTTTTAGACCCTCCAGAAAAACGCGGGCAAAAATCCATGATTATGCGATTAAACATGCAGGGTTTTTATCTGATTTTATGTGAAATTGCGGGAAGTTGCGAAATATGCGGAAAGTTGCGAAATATGCTAAATATGCGGGGGAAAAGAATAACAATTTTTTTAAATATTGGGCTGTCTTATTTATTCTCTCTCACACACAACCTGCCACTAACGTTAAACCCCTTTACTATTCAATTAAACACATTCAATGTGTATTTATTGTAAAAGCAATTGGGCTATTTTAGTCTATTTTTTCATCTTGGTGTTTTCTCTATCGTGTGAGCTCCACACATTCACTCTATACAGTGTTGTTTACATTCTGCGCGAGCTGATAACGTCGCGTCAAGACGAGTTAACTTTTTTTCTTCTCAACTTTGTGTGGAAAAATGCGGGGATTATACGGCCTTTTGATAAATATGCGGCTTTTTTAAAATCTGCGCCATTTTGCTGATTATGCGATAAATTCTGCGATCGCAGGATCGCGTTTTTCTGGAGGGTCTATATTTGATCTTTTTAGAGTACCTTTCAGAGCCTGAGATTCTGTGCTGTATATTATTTATTATTTAATTTGAGTGCGTTACTCCTGCAGGTCGAGGTGCTGCAGCATAAAAGGAGAGGTGCTGCAGCCTACTGATGCGGCTGATTGAAGCAAATCGTTTTTAGACCTTGCTGGTTGGAAGTGTCACAGCTTGGTTCTTGTGCCTTTAACATTGAAGTATCAGTTTATGTGACAAATAGTTTGCAAAGTGGACAGGTAACCGAGAAAAGCTTCTTTGAGTCTCAGAGACCAAGGTCCTGTACACTTCGCATACATTGACGGCACAACATCAGGTCTGCGATGTGGACAGTACACCTAAAATACATCACTACCCAACCTGTGGTATTTGAAAATAAGGGAATGACATGTTTATAATATGCTGCAAAACACAACAAATACGCAGGGTTATGAGTCTGTTTCTAAGGACATTTTATTTTTGAAACAGAGATAACACTTTAAATAACAATAATAACATAAACAGTAATAATAACAAACAACTGTTAGTTAGACTTCAACTCAGAAAAAAAAGTTTTCCCACACTCTTAAAACCACTATGGGTTTTCTCTTGTGTGAATACGGTGATGTGTTTTGAGATTACCTGATGTAGTGAACGTTTTCCCACACTCTTCACACCAGTACGGTTTTTCTCCCGTGTGAATACGGTGATGTGTTTTGAGATCACTTGATGTAGTGAAAGTTTTCCCACACTCATCACAGCTATGCGGTTTTTCACCAGTGTGAATACGGTGATGTGATTTGAGAGCACCTGATGTAGTGAAAGTTTTCCCACACTCTTCACAGCTGTACGGTTTTTCTCCAGTGTGAACACGGTGATGTATTTTGAGATGACTTGATCTAGAGAAAGTTGCCCCACACTCTTCACAGCTGTAAGGTTTTTCTCCAGTGTGAACACGAAGATGTATTTTGAGAGCACTTGATGTAGTGCAAGTTTTCCCACACTCTTCACACCAGTACGGTTTTTCTCCCGTGTGAATACGGTGATGTGTTTCGAGATCACTTGATGTAGTGAACATTTTCCCACACTCTTCACACCAGTACGGTTTTTCTCCAGTGTGAACACGGTGATGTATTTTGAGATGACTTGATCCAGAGAAAGTTGTCCCACACTCTTCACAGCTGTACGGTTTTTCTCCAGTGTGAACACGAAGATGTATTTTGAGAGCACCTGATGTTTTGAAAGTTTTCCCACACTCTTCACAGCTGTACGGTTTTTCTCCAGTGTGAACACGAAGATGTATTTTGAGAGCACCTGATGTAGAGAAAGTTTTCCCACACTCTTCACACCAGTACGGTTTTTCTCCCGTGTGAATACGGTGATGTGTTTTGAGATGACTTGATGTAGAGAAAGTTGTCCCACACTTTTCACAGCTGTACGGTTTTTCTCCAGTGTGAATACGGTGATGTATTTTGAGATGACTTGATCTAGAGAAAGTTTTCCCACAGTCTTCACAGCTGTACGGTTTTTCTCCCGTGTGAACACGAAGATGTATTTTGAGATCACTTGATCTGGAGAAAGTTTTCCCACACTCTTCACAGCTGTACGGTTTTTCACCTGTATGAGTAAGCAGGTGGCGCTTTAAATGTCCAGATGTTGTAAAGGATTTGTCACATTGCTGACAGCTGTGACATCTCTCTTTTCCTTTCGGTTTCTAGAACAGACGGACAGAGAAAGAGAGAAAGTCAATCTAAAAAGCATAAATACACAAGTCAACACAATAAAAACTCACTTAATATAAACCTTGAGTTAACAAAATACTACTTATCAACTGTTTGTGTTTATTATATTTGCTGCTCGACTACCCCTGGTATACAGGAGACAGAGGGAGACGGCATGCTGTCACTGCGAGTCTCAGTATGCTCTGTTCGTCTTGTTTTTTGTTTTTGTTTTTTTGGTCTAATTATTGTCTAAACTTTGTCGTGTCTGTATGAAACGTAATTTTGAGAGACCATGCTTTTGATCCTGTGGATTACATTTGCCTTCTGCAGACCATGTCTGGCCATTCAACTTTCCAAGACACACCTGAGTGACAGCACGAACAGGTATGGCGAGGAGCCCCGGCCTCTACGCTGCTACAGCCACGAGGCTATGCTAGAGCTACAATGCGATCGGCCTCCTACGAATACATCAAGCCATCTGTGGTCTTCGATATTGGATGACATCCCTCGGGAGCCGCTGAGAAACACCAGGAAAAAAAGACGAGGAAGAAGGGGAGGCGTTCAGAATCGCCTACGGCGGAGATTCAGCCGGCCACCACTTCCATCCATCATTCTCACAAACCTGTGCTCATTGAGCAACAACGTGGACACACTAAGGACATACACAAGGTACAGTCATGAATTTCTTGAGGCCTCTTTATTATGTTTCAAGGAAAGTTGGCTACAATCTACAATGCCTGAATCTCTCTTTGAAGTATTCACCTTTGTTCGAGCAGACAGGGATGCGAACTCGGGAAAACCAGAGGAGGCGATATTTGTGTGTATATTAATGACCTGTGGTGCCGATCAGTCAAATGTAAAACCTGCAATCCCAACGTGGAAATTCTCTGCATGACGTTAAGACCCTTTTATCTGCCTAGAGAATTCAGGTGTTTTACTGTTTGTTGTTTACGTGCCTCCCAGCAGCAGAGCGCCACTGGCGGCCGGCTCCATCGCTGACTGTGTTCACGAGCTGCAACTCAGCCACCCCGATGCACCGGCAATAGTGCTCTGGGACATGAAGCAATGTCGCCTGGAAACTGTGTTACCTGGATTCCAGCAGTATGTTAGGGATCACAGCAGGAAAGACAATATCCTGGACAAATGCACCGTAAATGATAAAGGAGCCTTTGTGTCCAAATACTGACCACCAATACTGAACTCTGATCATAATGTTGTGAATATGACACCAGTGTATAAGACCAAACTGAAGGGAAGTCAACCAGAAAAGAAAGTAATAAGGACATGGACAAATGAAAGTAGGGAACAGTTGAAAGCCTGTTTTGATTGGACAGATTGGGACATATTTCAGGAATGTTCACTAGATGAAATAACTAATGTTACCAACGACTATATTAACTTCTGTGTTCCCACTAAAGAAATACAAATCTATCCAAGTAATAAATCAATTATAAAAACCAGGAAAATAGTTTTCAAAAACAAAGACTATGGAAAGAACTGAAAGTCAAATTGAGGGAATCAAAACTGGCACACAGAGAGCTTTTGGGAAATGCTTTTAAAGCCAAAGACCACAAAAAAGTGTGGGACACCATGAGAACCATGACAGGAATGACCTCTTCAGCTAAACCTATTGTGATGGACAAGACATACTTGATCCATACCAATTTGCCTATAAGCAAGGGGGTGGTACTGTTGCTACTCTGGTTCATATCATTACTAAACATTTAGATAAACGTCACACCTATGCAAGAGCCCTCTTCCTAGACTTCTCAGCCGCATTCAACACAATACAAGCAGACATCTTGGTGTCAACAATGGGATCTCATGAATCTTTGTGGGAAAAGTACTGCGGTGTGACTTTTGAATTGAGCCGTCCCTTATAGATACTATCTCTTTACGTATTAGTGATGGGAATTCCGGCTAATTTTAGAGAGTCGGATCATTTGACTCGGCTCACTAAGAAGAGCCGGCTCTTTCGGCTCCCAGACGGATCTTCATGTTACCACAGTTTACCAGAGCCTCAGTTTCGCCGCTGATGAAGTGCACACTGACCTGAGCTCCAGAGGTCTCCTTGTTCTCCTCCATGCTGCTCTCAGGGCTCCTTCTCCGGCTGGGTCTCTGAAATAATCAACACAACTACAGCTGACACAAAACAAGACAACTCAATACAACCGACAGACACAACTAAACTAATCTACTTCGTAGGTTCATAGCAGAGGTGAGAAGTAACTAAGTACATTTACTCAAGTACTTGAACCACTGTTCAGTGGCGGTTCTAGACCAATTTGACTGGGGGGGCCACTGGGGGGCCAGTTATTTTCTGAGGGGGGCACAATAAATGCAGGACGAAAAAGAGAACTAGACAGTATGAAGTAATTGCGCATAAGAAGTATTTGTTTCATTCCACTTATTTATTTCAGATAGATCTTTTAGTTATTACTGTTAGCTTAAGTTATAGTACCATTTTTGCACTAACACCATATCATATTTATATAAAAATAAAGGCAATGAACAGTTACATCTCTACTTTACATAAGGGTGTCTGCATCCCAGGCTGTAGTCTCCTTCCCAAAATCTCACATTACAGCAACAAAATCCTGCAGTTTTTGGCAAACCGATCAACAAGTTTACGCAACAAGAGTACCAGAAAATATACATACAGAACTCACACCTGTTCTGCACGCGCACTAATCAGTTTCGTCTATTCCGTCACATTTCTAATAAACGTAAAACAGAGATATCTGGAAAACACACAGATTTATATATAAAAATAAAGGCAATGAACAGTTACATCTCTACTTTACATAAGGGTGTCTGCATCCCAGGCTGTAGTTTCCTTCCCAAAATGTCACAGACATTGCGGTTTTAGTGATTTTTGGCAAACCGATCAACAAATAAGTCAAGATTCAAAGCCTTTGACCTCCTTGACTCAATACTAAGCACACCCAGATTGCTCAGTCTCTCATCAGTTATGGTGGATCTGAGAAAAGTTTTGACCAGCTTCAATGTAGAAAAACTACGCTCACAGGAAGCAGAACTGACTGGGATTGCGACTGCTATTTTGCAGAGTCTGAAGAGCTCAAAAACACTTCTTTATAAGGCTCAATGAACTGAACAAGCTCCACTGTACTATCAGGTCTCTGCATCCCAGTCTTTATTTTCCTATCTAAAATTCTGCTGAACTGATGTAGTTCATGCCCCAAGTCCTCAATATTTGCATCATACAAGTGAGCAAATGAAAGCAGAGTTGTCTCCTTCAGAAATGCATCACTTTTGGGGTTAAGAGCTTGGATGCTATTCATCATGTCACAGTTTGTGTTTGAAAACCGTCTATTAAGCTCATTGAGCATCTGATCAATGACAGGGTAGAAAAAGGCTGTACGAAACCCGTGTTTATCTTGTTCTGTCTCTCTCTGTCCGACAGTAGTCAGTACGAAGCTTTCAGCAAGTTTAGAGCTCAGTCGTTTTTGTCGTTTTGCTGCTGGCTGTATTGCAGTATCACATTGCTCAGAAATGTTCAACACTTCATCCCAGAAGTTATCAAAAAATGACTCCTGCCTGAAGTCATTCAATGTCTGAACCAGAGATTCAACTAAATCCACAGCCTTTGAAAGGTCAAGGGATGAAGACTGTAACATGTCAGAGAGAAATGTTGTTTCTGCAAACACTTTACGGAGTGTTACAAGATGCACAATGAATTCTAGATCCAACTGTGCCAGCAGACCACGTGCCTCAATAGATCTCTCACCATTGCATTATTGGGCTATGTCTTGCAGTACTCGCTTGAGGGCCGGTAATCTATCCATAATGTTACGGAGAGATATACTTCTGCATGCCCATCTAGTGTCACTCAATCGCTGGAGTTCTCTTGGAGCACCTTCGTACATCTCTCTTTGGATATCTAGCCATTTGGGGTGGTCATACGAACCAGATGTGAAGACGTATAGCTTTTCTAGTAAGGAGAAGAACTGCTCTGCTTCTGGGACAGCTTTGACTGTATCTACTAAAACTAGATTTAGACAGTGAGCATTGCAATGAACATAAAAAGCATATTTAGCTTGCTCTCTGATTCTAGCCAGGACCCCTGAGTGCTTACCGCTCATGACAGCAGCACCATCATATGCTTGGCCTACAAAGTTGCTTTTGTATTCCAGACCGTGACTTTCCAATATGTGAATTATTTTTTCAGTAAGCCCTGCTGCATCCAGCCTCTCTGCTGACTCAAAATGGAGAAAACTCTCCTGGATAGCACCATTGAAGTAGTACCTGACTACAAGAGAAATCTGTTCTTTTTTTTTTAACATCTTTTGTTTCATCTGCCATGATGCTAAAGACTTCACTGTTTTTCACTTCCTCTGTTATTTCAGATTGAACCATGTCTGCAAGACAACACAGAACTTCATTCTGAATGGTTTTGCTTGTGTACTTTGCATTATGAATGGAAGTCAACCTTCTCTTAACAGCTTTGTCATGGTTAGCAATTGTCTCTAGAATGCTCATGAAGTTCCCTTTATTATCTGAGCCTGCAGACTCATTGTGTCCTCTTTGAGCAATGTTTTGTGTCGCAGTAAGTAGCAGCACTTCGGCTATGGTTTCTATATATTCCCGATTTTCTTGAACCAGCTTCTTATGTTCTTTGTTAAGTACATTTGCCAATGTTGCATTAGATGTCACAGCTCTCTGGTAGTCTTTCCATGCCATCATTGCGTGTACCGCTCAGATTTGGCATGGATTGCAAATCCCCCCTCTTTGTATGTTGCCTTCTTCCAGTTCTTGAAACCTGAAGGGGAATCAAATACAGTGTCTGTGCTATTCGGAGGGCTAAAATGTCTGCAGGCGTAACAATGAGCAGAGTCTGACATTTTGGAGAACTCAAGCCAGGGGTGAATCTTGTACCAGTCAGCCTTGAAACTCCTTCTCCGGTCGCCCATCCAGGTCCTTGGAAACAATTTAGGGTGTGGTTGCATTGGTGGTTTCTCTGTGCACTTGCTGATATCTGTGGAGAAAGATAACGCAAATAAATATGTTTATTATTATTATTATTATAATAATTGAAACAGATCATTATAAATGATATATGCACATTTACCAGAGCAATGAACAAACACAAATTAGATATCTATATTAATAGATTTATGACAAAAAGCTGCTTTCTCCCTGTTATATTTGGTTAAGCCAGACAACAGGCTTTGGGATAAGATAAGGGCTTGCCTGGACTCAAACCATCTCGGCTGCCAACAATAAATACAATAATATTAATAAATAAATATAAATAAGTGACAGAAAAATAATTGTAATAATAATGAAAGAAGTTCAATTAAATGGGAAATGGATGAATTAATCAGAAAAGGAAGAGATGTGTATGTGTGTGTATATGTACATATGTGTGCATATATATTTATATATGTATCTATTTATTTATTACACCTTTTTTTTGTTTTATAATAAAAGAGGAAAAAAGAAGTATATCTATATTATGAAGCAAATCATGTATAAATACAACGCCATATGCATACATAAAATGTAACTGACACTGTCATCCCCCTGCCCCCCACCCTTCATGTTATTGTCTTGTCCTAATTGTGATGTGTGTGAGCCATGTCCTTGTCCGTATGTTTTTGTCTTTGAAAATGTTTAATAAAATATAAATGTTAAAAAAAAGATTTATGACATGAGGGAAAATGAATTAGTATCACACACACTCCGACAAACCATTTGAACTGTAACTAAGATTAAAACAGGCACGTTTGTTTTTCAAAATCACAAACCTGATGTTCCAGTATTTGTGGATCTATCCCCTGTCTCTGTCTCACTCTCGATTTCATCCTCAGCCTCACTCTGTGACTCCCCATCTTTCTCTCCCTGCTCTGAACCTTCACTTTCCAGATCAGTCTCTCCTGAAAAGTCCTCCGGCTCTGGCTCTGTGGCAATCTGCACTTCCTGCTGTGTGTTACTGTCTGCCTCATCATATATTTTTTTAGGGGGGTGAAAAAGGACATAATGTCCTTTATCGCTTCATTTTGAAACTATAGAGCAAACACAAAGGGGGAGGACAACACTTCAGCAACGCAGAATATAAATGTATAACTGCTAGATACATTTCACAACTATATAGCTAGGGTGACCAGGTGTCCCTCTTAAAATAGAACGAAATGGCGGGATACACTTTTGGTGGTGTAAAATGGAGCCTGAGACAAAGGAAATGCAGCTACAAAAAAGCCTGGGAAGGTACTTATTATTGGGTAAAACCGGTGAATGGAGATTCCCAGAGCGTGTTCTGGCTCGGTTCGCTGACGGCCGGCACCGCCCTTTATTATTTATTTATTTTAAACGGCATCATTTAAGGCAATGACAGATGATGAAAGCAAACTGTTTGCTGTCGCTGATTACTTTGCACACTACGTTAACTAACGTTAGTCAACAACAGGGACGTTCACAGACATTTGGAGGGGTTATTGCTCTAAACTGGAAAAAGGGCCTCCCCCGGAAAAAAACATAAGACCTTTTGAAAATTGTAACTTGTTTTTAATGTCAAAGAAACCAAACGATTTTTACATCAACTAAGTTGAACAGTAATTCACATCTCATAACAAAATAAGCTAAGGCGACTACTTGCATTCGGTGACTTGATTTTTAAAATGTTTTGCGGTCCATAACTCATTAAAATATCTAATGTTAGTAACTATTAAAGACAAAATGGGGACAATTATTTTCTAATGTAGTTTGACCATTGTAACTGCTGTGCAGACATAGGCTACTGATAACATAGGGCTTCTATAATTACCTTAAATAAACTCACTAATTAATGAAACCAGTTCAATATGCATTATTCTATTCTTATCATTCTTTATGAGCGCAGTGACGGTAAGGTATCTAATTACTTATTTATTTAGTATTCCATAACTTAATAACAGATATGGTCAAATGAAAGTAGAGACATAGCAGAAATCCTACAATGAAGCTGGACATTGAACTGTTCACCCGTGAGAGGCCGATCAAGAAAAGAGAGCGAGCGGCCCCATTGAGGGAGTTTACAGATGAAAAGACACAGAAAAACAGAAGCACAATAACAACAAGTAGGCTATATTTATGTGTTTTTTTGTAAATAACCGACGGTATCAAGAGGAAGTAAGTCCCCTGGTTTGTCCCTTATAGCCTAACTGCCATGAGACAACTCAAAATCAAGACTCCAAAATCCGACACTGAGGTGGTCTTAATGCACCGGCAGATGACAGCGCTGACAAAGTGTGTTTCCCGCAGCGAGACGCTACAATACTAATTGTGGGCTTATCATGTTGATTCGGCCACAACAGAAAAAAGAAAAACAAACTCTCGCTCTCTCCAGAGGGGCAGGTCAGCCAAAAATGCCAAACGGGCCGTTGCCCGGGCAACATTAGCCCGTACCTGTGCACGTCCCTGGTCAACAACAACACTTACTGACCTAAAGTCTTACCTTGTAACATTACACGGATACAATAGTTTAACTCACCTTCAATTATCGTGGTAGTCTCTCGAAACGTAGGTTTCAATCAGTCTTTCTTGGATGCAACAGCCTCTGATGATCCGAGATGAAAAGTGTTTGTTTTTTTCACCCTTCAGCCGGACAGTGAAAGTGAGTGCACCGCTCTAATGGGTCCTGGGTGCACCGCTCTAATGGGTCCGACTAGAATGACGAATAACGTTAGTTCTGCCTATTCCGTCATTCAATAAATCGTGTAATAAACATAGACTGTAAATATAAATGGACGTAGGGTCCGTGACGTCACTCATAGGATTCTGCAGAGTTGCCGAGAAGCCCTTAGTAGGCGGAGTCGGCCACTAACGGCTGGACAGTGACGTCAGAGTTCAACTCCCGCCTACTCCAGCCTGCTCCAAATAAGGGCAAAGAGGCGGAGCCGAGGCGGGACCTGCTGCCACCGAGCTGAAAGTTCCAGAGCTAGCTGAAGCTACCAAGCTAAGCTAACATGCTCCCCATCTGCACACTGCCGTGGCATTTTACGTTTCTAAGGTAAGCGGACATGAAACTATTCGGCAAAACTATAAATAATAATCTAAGTTATTGAGTTTTTAGCATAATACTTCAGAATCTTAAAATCCCTTAACGTTTGTATGCAATTGTGCTAAATTCAACACTGGAATCAAGCAAATATTAATATGTTTACATGACATTAGTTATTTATATTTTGATATCACTTGACTATACGTTTAATACATTTAAGTCAAGCTAAGACCTGTCTGTCCGCCGCATCTACACACTGTACCACACACACCTACAGCTCCTAAAGCATAATCAGGAACAGCCGTTGTTTATTTTATTATGTGAAGCACTAAATGGGCTTAGAAAGATATCGACTCTTTGTTTGTAGATATCTACTAAACTAAAGCAAATACAGAGAGTAGGCCTGTTATACTGAGTGATTATACACACTGCTCTGCTTTCTGCACGGACCTCACAGCTGTTCTCACTGTAAACATTGCGTCGCGATGAAAGCAGACAGTTACTAAAATAATATCCAGGGGATGCATGCAGAGCTGTCATTGGCTGAGATAAGTCCGGCCGTGCGTCACGCCTCCACCGTGCCCGGAGATGCATCCGTGAAGGAGCCATGGAGGACCGTGGAGGACACATCAGTGTCTCCTCGGTTAGAGCTCCTCCAGAGAGCCTCCTCGACGCTCAATGCTCGGTCCTCGAAGTGCATTTAGAGAAATGCGATGTCCTTCAACATGGCGCGCTGAAATTCATTTCCGGGTCACTACTGGAGAACCGAGGAGTCGAGGAGGGGAATTTGAGTATTGAGAAACCTCTAAGGAATGTGTCATAGTAGAAATATGCAGTCCAAGAAAAGAAGGGAAAATAAAGCTTATCAATTTCTATAACCCGTGTAAAAATCTGAACATTGAAACCTTACAGACAATAGCAGGGACGGCTCATAGAAGGGAAGTATGGTGTGGTGACTTCAATGCTCACAACAGCCTATGGGGAAGCAGTCAAACAGACAGTAATGGGGATGTCGTAGAAGAAATGCCAGAGGAAAGATCAGTTTTTGCCTTAATGATGGACAAAAAACAAGAATAGACGTGAATAGGGGGACACAATTATGTTTGGACCTCACACTGGTGACGGATAGTTTTAAATCATGTGAATGGTATGTAAAAAGTGATTCTACCATAGGAAGTGATCATTACCCAGTTTTTACAATCATCAACACAAACGTATACGTAGATAGGAAGGGAGTGTATTCACCAGGTGGTGCTTTGGTAAAGCTGACTGGGAAACATTTAGGCTTTACTGTAAGGAGTCAGCACAATTGTTAGCATTATATGGAAGTATAGAGGACTGCTCAAATCAAGTCACAATGTACATTAAAGAAGCAGCAAATAAAACTATACCAAAAAGAACAACAGAGGGCAGGAAGAAGGTGTTGCCGTGGTGGAATGAGGAATGCAGCAGAGCTATTAAAGAACGAAACAAGGCATTTAGGTCTTTAAAGAAAGACTTGTCACAAGACAATATTACAGATTATCAAAGGAAAAGCGCAGTAGCCCGTAAAACAATAAAATACAGACGGTGGTGGCGAAGTCGATAGGGACTTGGCTTGGCAACTGGAAGGTCACCAGTTCAAGTCCCGGCAAGACCAAGTGCTACCGAGGTGTCCCTGAGCAAGGCACCATTCCCTACACTGCTCTCCGGGCGCCGTTCAGAATGGCAGCACACTGCTCCTAACACTAGGATGGGTCAAATGCAGAGAAACAATTTCCCCACCGGGATTAATGAAGTTTATCAAAATCCGGAAAAAAAAAAATCCATACACAAAAAAGACGTCAGAGAGAGTTTTGTTCCACCATTGGAAGAGGAGTAAAGGGAGGGGATGTATGGTCTATGTTTAAACGGATGAATGGGAAAAGGAAGTCGGTTAAAATTCCCGCTTTGATTGATGGGGAGAAAGTGGCAGTTTCAAATGAAGAGAAGGCAGAATGTTTAGGTAGGGCATTTGCTGGGGTGCATAGTGGGGAGCACCTGGATGACAAACATAGACAGCAAAAAGAGTGTGTATGAAGAGAAAATGAAAATGTGAGGGAAAAGAGACGGGATGATAAATCAGCTCTTGATGTAGACTTCTCAATAGCAGAACTTAAAATAGCTTTACAAGGTACAGGATACTCAGCACCAGGACAAGATCAGTTATGCCATGTTCCTGCAATTACCTGTGGAAACATTCAAATTAGTTCTGAGACTATTTAATAAAATCTGGAGAAACGGAGTCTTGCCAAGGAATTGGAAAACGGCAGTCATTTTGCCATTTAATAAGCCAGGGAAGGATCCTGCTAATCCCAATAACTACAGACCCATAGCACTTACATCACACTTGTGTAAATGGATGGAGAAGATGATAGTGCATAGACTATCACACGTCTTAGAACAGAGAGGGTCACTGAGTCATTTTCAGAGTGGTTTTTGTAAAGATAGATCCACAATCGATGCTTTGGTTAGAGTAAGCAATTAGGTGGAAAAGACAATGAAAATGAAAGAGGTTATGGCAATAGTATATTTTGATATTGAAAAGGCGTATGACTATGTGGAGGGATGGGTTGCTCATCAAATTGAGTAGAATGGGTGTTGGAGGGAGAATGTATAACTGGATCATGGCTTTTTCATCAGACAGGAAATTCAGAGTTAAAGTAGGGGCAGAGGTTTCAAAAGATTGCAGTATAGAAAATGGTATTCCTCAAGGGAGTTCAATCTGCCCGCTAATTATTTAACGTTATGATAAATGACAATTTTAGTCATTTGGATGGATGCATAAAATCTGCGCTATATGCACGAAGAAATGTTCCATATGTGTTTGAAAAGATAGGGAAAGCTATAAAGAAAGTGGAGAAGTGGTCATACAACTGGGGTTTCAAGCTGTCAGCAATCACATCTTGCTTCATGAAATTTACGAATAAACACAAGATGGAGGCTGAGAAGCTTACATTATATGGAAAGCCGATGAATGAGGTCAATGAATTTAAATATCTTGGGCTATGGTTAGATAGTGAATATACATGGAAAACTCATATTAAACATTTGGAAACAAAATCCAAAAAAGTGTTGAACCTATTAAGAGCAGTGGCTGGATGTGACTGGGGGGCAGACAAACAGGCATTAATTGACATCTATAGGGCAATTATGAGGACAACTCTGGATTACGGTTGTATAATATGTGCAGCAGCAAAAACGTCATTACTGAAAATGGATAGGTTACAATATAAAGCGTTACTGTTGGGAACACGGCGTGCAAAAGTATACGGGTCGTACTGCAGATTGATTTTCCAGTCCTCTGTTAGAAGGTGTCAGCGACGGACGTGCGAGGAAGAACGGCTTTCCACAGGCAGTTCCAATTTAACTACTTTATTGATTTCCAGGGTAGTACATTTTACATGCAATGGTAGTTGGATGGGTGTGTGAATGGGTGTGGTATCTGTAACATAAAGATAAACAGGTATGAACAAACATGTAATACAGAGGGACAATGACTAGTGACACCGTTACACAGCAAACCGCGGAGACAAAGAAATGGCACAATTAGCAGGCCTATGCTGCCCTCTATTGGCCAAAGACCGCAACAGAATAGCGATTGAAGTGACACGTTATTACATAAAGTAATTAACTATTATAAACAATTACGCATGAACAGCATACAGGAATACACACAATGAAGTCTCTATGACTACAATATAAAGAACACTGCATACATTGGCCCCTGCATCAACTTAGCGTTACATTGTTCATAATGCAAGGTGAGGGAGCGTTCCTGGTGCGGCCGCACCTCGTGCTGTCCCATAGTCAGCGTGGCAAAGTTAGCGGCTATTGCTAACTGCAGTTACGCTTCATCTATAGGGCAATGAGGACAACTCTGGATTACGGGTGTATAATGCAGCAGCAAAAACGTCATTACTAAAAATTGATAGGTTATGAAATGCTGGCAGTAGTAATAGGACTACAGTGGGTGGAAGAGGTCAGACCAGATAGTGTGGTGATATGCACAGATTCTTTATCCAGTTTACAAAGCATACAGTCAACAACAACTGCCAGAGAAGACATTCTCATAGAAATCAATCACAGCCTGTTAAGACTTCACAGATGCGGTATAGATCTGCAGTTCTGCTGGGTGCCTGCTCATGAGGGGGTGAAAGGGAACGAGTGTGCTGATAGATTAGCAAAAAGTGCACAACAAAAGGAAATAACACTACCAGTTCAACTTGGAGAAGGAAAAGCAGTAATTAAGAAGAAAGGGATGGAGATCTGGCAGAAAAGGTGACAGAAAGGCAAAGACCAGAAAGGCAAAGAGTATCAAAAGTGCAAAACACAATTATCTAAAAAAATAACCTCTTTGGACCATTTATTTATTATTATTTGAACATTTATATACTTATTGAAAACAAGCTTCAAAATGTAATACCTTGGAAAATTAATAGCCTTCATTTTCGCTAAATAGATTGATCAACTTTTTATACTTTTTAAGACCCCGCGGACACCCTGGCAAAGAGTCTTCTTCCGCTGATGGCACGATGATATCATGTAGACAGGATGAGTAACACCACAACTCATATTGGTAAATGACTGGATTCATGAAATGAATAGAAATCCTGAACTGTATAGGCTCCTTTTTTTAAATGTATATTTGATAATTGTTTTTGTGGTACTCAAATACAATTAGAGGCCGGTTATGTAGGAGCCATTTCCTTAGATTATATTATTTTATCTTTTTAGAGTACCTTTCAGAGCCTGAGATTCTGTGGTGTATATTATTTATTATTTAATTTGAGTGCGTTACTCCTGCAGGTCGAGGTGCTACAGCATAAAAGGAGAGGTGCTGCAGCCTACCGGTGCGGCTGACTGAAGCAAATCGTTTTTACACCTTGCTGGTTGGGAGTGTCACAGCTTGGTTCTTGTGCCTTTATCATTGAAGTATCAGTTTATATGACAAATAGTTTGCAAAGTGGACAGGTAACCGAGAAAAGCTTTTTAGAGTCTCAGAGACCAAGGTCCTGTACACTTCGCATACATTGACGGCACAACGTCAGGTCTGCGATGTGGACAGTACACCTCAAATACATCACTACACAACCTGTGGTATTTGAAAATAAGGGAATGACATGTTTATAATATGTTGCAAAACACAACAAATACGCAGGGTTATGAGTCTGTTTCTAAGGACATTTTATTTTTGAAACCGAAAAACACAGTAAATAACAATAATAATAAAAACATAAACAATAATAATAACATAAACAACTGTTAGTCAGACTTCAACTCAGAAAAAAAAGTTTTCCCACACTCTTAAAACCACTATGGGTTTTCTCTTGTGTGAATACGGTGATGTGATTTGAGAGCACCTGATGTAGTGCAAGTTTTCCCACACTCTTCACACCAGTACGGTTTTTCTCCAGTGTGAACACGGTGATGTATTTTGAGATGACTTGATCTAGAGAAAGTTGTCCCACACTCTTCACAGCTGTACGGTTTTTCTCCAGTGTGAACACGAAGATGTATTTTGAGAGCACCTGATGTAGTGCAAGTTTTCCCACACTCTTCACACCAGTACGGTTTTTCTCCCGTGTGAATACGGTGATGTTTTTCGAGATCACTTGATGTAATGAAAGTTTTCCCACACTCTTCACACCAGTACGGTTTTTCTCCCGTGTGAATACGGTGATGTTTTTTGAGATCACTTGATGTAGTGAAAGTTTTCCCACAATCTTCACAGCTGTACGGTTTTTCTCCAGTGTGAACACGGTGATGTATTTTGAGATGACTTGATCTAGAGAAAGTTGTCCCACACTCTTCACAGCTGTACGGTTTTTCTCCAGTGTGAACACGAAGATGTATTTTGAGAGCACCTGATGTTTTGAAAGTTTTCCCACACTCTTCACAGCTGTACGGTTTTTCTCCCGTGTGAATACGGTGATGTATTTTGAGAGCACCTGATGTAGAGAAAGTTTTCCCACACTCTTCACACCAGTACGGTTTTTCTCCCGTGTGAATACGGTGATGTGTTTTGAGATGACTTGATCTAGAGAAAGTTTTCCCACACTCTTCACAGCTGTACGGTTTTTCTCCAGTGTGAATACGGTGATGTATTTTGAGATGACTTGATCTAGAGAAAATTTTCCCACAGTCTTCACAGCTGTACGGTTTTTCTCCAGTGTGAATATGGTGATGTGTTTTGAGAGCATCTGATGTAGAGAAAGTTTTCCCACACTCTTCACAGCTGTACGGTTTTTCACCTGTATGAATAAGCAGGTGGCGCTTTAAATGTCCAGATGTTGTAAAGGATTTGTCACATTGCTGACAGCTGTGATATCTCTCTTTTCCTTTCGGTTTCTAGAACAGACGGACAGAGAAAGAGAGAAAGTCAATCGAAAAAGCAAAAATACACAAGTTAACACAATAAAAACTCACTTAATATAAATCTTGAGTTAAGAAAATACTACTTATCAACTGTTTGTGTTTATTATATTTGATCCAGTAATACAGCAACATTCTAATCACAGTATATACCAGAGGTGGGGGACTCGAGTCACATGAATAGTCAAATATTTTTTGACTTGAGACTTGCTTGAATAACATTGACAAAAGACTCGACTTGTGGGTGTAGAGTTATTTGTTCAAGCACCGGATCGGCAAAACAAGAGAGTCTGTGAACCAGTCTGCCTTGATCTATGTATTCATGTCTGTGTCTCTCACAGTATCTGCTGCCCACAGCTGTTTTGTAGAAGGAAAACCTCCTTCACTTCATGAAATCTCTGCAGCACCAGGAGGCAGTAACGTGTAACTCAGCAGAATCTGAGAAGAGCAGCACCAGCTGCAAAGAGCTGTGCCTTTTACCGTTTACTTCACTGCGTTTACCTTCATAAGAACAGAGCGACCTTGTACTAGAATAAAAGTAGAAGTACTCAGATCTTGTACTTGAGTAAAAGTACTCAGATCTTGTTCTTGAGTAAAAGTAGAAGTACTCAGTTCTTGTACTTGAGTAAAAGTAGAAGAACCAGATTGTAGGAATACTCTGTTACAGTAAAAGTCCTGCATTCAAAATGTTCCTCAAGTAAAAGTAGAAAAGTATTTTCATCAAAATATAGTGAAAGTAGCCACAGTAAAAGTAGTCGTTGTGCAGATTGGTCCATTTCAGAATAATATATTTGATATGTTTTATAATGATTGATCATGAAAGTGTTCTCAAAGCTGGTAAAGGTGCAGCTAGTTTGAATGACTTTGTATACTGCAGGGTAGCTGGTGGATTTACTCCAGGTGGAACTAAAGTCTGATTTAACACTTCATTATATTTCACATCATTCATCCACATCTGTGAAGTAACTAAAGGGATTAAATAAATGGAGTGGAGTAGAAGTACACCATGTACCTCTGAACTGTAGTGGAGTAGAAGAACAAAGTCGCAAAACATTGAAATACTTAAATAAACTACAAGTATCTCAAAATTGTGCCCAAGTATAGTTCTTGTTGAGTTTATGAACTTAGTTACTTTACACCATGTGGCTATACAGATAGAAATACTAAGCCTTGCACAGAGGCCTGAAAATACATTTTCAAAATGCTCAACAGTGCTGCCAAAATTATAAATTGACTGCTACACAATTAAAAATAAATGCTTTTATATATTTCTATTAGATGTGACTCTTTGGCGTTACTGTTATTATTAACACTGCTGCTTTAGTTGTTCTGACTGCTAAAATCCTCTGTCATTCCGTGGGGTGGGGGAGCCGGGGGCTCGGATCCTTGTCACCTTTTTCATACAGATGAGTTTGCATCCCAAAGCCTCAGTCACCTTAATTCATGTAATAAAAACATCTCAGGTCAGTAACACTCAAAGCTAAATGTGCAATACCATGTTCAGCTATGTTACTATTTATAATGTTATTGTTGTTACATCAGAAGATGTACATATTGGAATGATTTCTTAACTTACAGTAGGCTATTTTTTACAATGTGTGTTGGAAGGATTTATTAAATTACTATGAATATTGTCATTGTTGAAGGCTTTTAGAGAAGGGTGAACTATAAGCCTGAATTACATAACATTTTATACCTAAAAACATAAAAGCCACAATAAATAAATCACAATTATTGTAGTTATTTTTACCTCCCGTATTGCTTTCAACCCACCCGCTTTTATGGTGTTGTTACGTCACTAACTGTAAGCTTGTCACATACAGTCTATGCTCACTCAGAGTAACCTACTTTTAATTTAGCTGCTGGAGAAGAAAGATCAGGGGGGGAGGGGGGGAGAGAGCTGCCGTTTCATTCAAACTGTTTAAAAATCGTTAACAACGGACTATTTTTAACCCAATTTAAATCAATACATACAACTATTTTTTAAATCAATAAAAACATTTTCTAAATCCATAAAAGCATTTAAATTAATATTGGGAGTCATGTCGTTACTTTGTTGAGAATGTGGCCATGTAATAAGCGGGATAATTTGCAGCGACTTGTTCCTTATGGGGAAAATAACACCCGTCATCCAGATCAGGATCCCAAAGCGTAGCGGATGATGATTACATGTCTCTTATTTAGCACAGAGTATGATATCCGTGACATATGGATCTTAACAAAGTTCCGCTGTACATCCAGCGTACTGTATCTGACTTTATTTCACATGAGCTCCAGTGTGGAACCCCACTGCACCCCCTGGTGGATCAATGATCCATTGCAGCTGGCTTCATTATAATTACATTTATCTATCACGGGGGCGGTCTCAAGTCAAGCTGGAGGTTTTCCCTTGAGCGAGGGCAGATCAGGTACCAATCACGGCCCTCGCGTTTCAAACTGTCTGAAATGAATCGCTACGTCTGTAAGACCCTTTTATCTGCCTAGAGAATTCAGGTGTTTTACTGTTTGTTGTTTACGTGCCTCCCAGCGGCAGAGCGCCACTGGCGGCCGGCTCCATCACTGACTGTCTTCACGAGCTGCAACTCAGCCACCCCCATTAACCGGCAATAGTGCTCGGGGACATGAAGCAATATCGCCTGGAGACTGTGTTACCTGGGTTCCAGCAGTATGTTAGGGATCACCGCAGGAAAGACAATATCCTGGACAAATGCTTCGTAAATGATAAAGGAGCCTTTGTGTCTAAATACAGACCACCAATACTGAACTCTGATCATAATGTTGTGAATATGATACCAGTGTATAAGACCAAACTGAAGGGAAGTCAACCAGAAAAGAAAGTAATAAGGACATGGACAAATGAAAGTAGGGAACAGTTGAAAGCCTGTTTTGATTGGACAGATTGGGACATATTTCAGGAAGGCTCACTAGATGAAATAACTACCGTTACCAAAGACTATATTAACTTCTGTGTTCCCACTAAAGAAACACAAATCAAGTAAATTATGTGACTAAGGACATTAACAAAAAGTTATAAAAAACAGGAAAATAGTTTTCAAAAACAAAGACTATGGAAAGAACTGAAAGTCAAATTGAGGGAATCAAAACTGGCACACAGAGCTTTTGGGAAATGCTTTTAAAGCCAAAGACCCCAAAAAGTGTGGGACACCATGAGAACCATGACAGGAATGACCTCTTCAGCTAAACCTATTGTGACGGACAAGACATACTTGATCCATACCAATTTGCCTATAAGCAAGGGGGTGGTACTGTTGCTACTCTGGTTCATATCATTACTAAGATATGTTAAGAGATACTAATGGCGCGTTTCCAATGCAGCGCGGAGCTCGCTTTAAGCGTGCCAAGCCGTGCGGGGCCCGTTTTTGGTTGCGTTTCCACTTGGCCTAGTACCGGCTAGCGGGTCCTAATTCACAGTTTTTTTGGCCCCATAAAATCGTGGTTCTAGGGCCAGGAACAACCAGGCTGAGTCGGGCTGAGTTTGCTAAACTAGAGAGAGAATCGCTGGCAAGGGGGCTACAACTACAACAAGATGAACATATTTGACCATGATTTTAATTGTAAGACACGTTTCTAAATGATGCCGAAGTAACAACATACTGATACCGGTTAGTAAAAACCATGAATTAATGCTTTGACAAATCTGCAGACAGACGGCTTTCGAAAAACCTTTTTTTGCGTGTTTTCTAAATGGAGATCGGCTAAGCTAACGTTATATATGCTCCGACCGTCCACACTCACAACAACGGCCTACAGACATAAATAAACCAGTGACTGTATTCTCCATGACACAGACAGGCTGTGGTTTGGACTTATTTAACTTTTGTCTAGTTTCTGAACAGATATGAAGAGCTGTGAGCTCTGAGTGCTAAGAGCTAATGGCCCTGTTGTTTTTCTGGGGCGCTCATTGAAGATGACGTCACTGCTCCGCCTACACTGCGTTACTATAGTAACTACCCCAGTTCCTAAACTGTAATGGAAGCGCAGCATTAAAGTGAGCCGGGCCTAATAAGGCCTAACCAAACCGAGCGAGGCCGAGCGAGGCCTGCAGTGGAAACGCGCCATTAGAGCCCTCTTCCTAGACTTCTCAGCCACATTCAACTCAATACAAGCAGACATCTTGGTGTCAAGAAGGGGATCTCATGAATCTTTGTGGGAAAAGTACTGCGGTGTGAATTTGGAATTGAGCCGTCCCTTATAGATACTATCTCTTTACGTATTAGTGATGGGAATTCCGGCTCTTTTTAGTCAGTCGGATCATTTGGCTCGGCTCACTAAGAAGAGCCGGCTCTTCCGGCTCCCAAACGGCTCTTCATGTTACCACAGTTTACCAGAGCCTCAGTTTCGCCACTGATGAAGTGCACACTGACCTGAGCTCCAGAGGTCTCCTTGTTCTCCTCCATGCTGCTCTCAGGGCTCCTTCTCCGGCTGGGTCTCTGAAATAATCAACTCAACTACAGCTGACACAAAACAAGACAACTCAATACAACCGACAGACACAACAAATCTAATCTACTTCGTAGGTTCATAGCAGAGGTGAGAAGTAACTAAGTACATTTACTCAAGTACTTGAACCACTGTTATAACGCTATCTGTGTCATTAAATATCAGTAAGTTAACACAGAAAGCAAACATTAGCAAGTGAGACTCTTTAATGTACTCCATATATAAAGTATTTCCTGTATATTGTGTATTATTTAGATACTCTAGTGCAGGGGTGGGGAACCTCTGGCCTCCGGGCCGTATACGGCCCTCGAGACCATTTAGTACGGCTCTCGAGGTAATTTATAAACACACGCAAAAAAGAAAACAATTCAAGAAACCTAGACCGCAAAATAATTAAACAAGCGAGTGCCTGTTTTTCCTGGCACACAACACAACACGAGCCTAACGTGTCATCACGTGGTATATGTCTCGTCTGACAGGGGTGTAGTTCTAACGGAGAGCACCAGAACGCGGTTCCGGGCCGGGACTTAACAAATTGCAGTACCCATAAGGAGCCGTACACATGCCGCAGTTTTTGCGTGGCTGTGTCTTTAGTTGAAAGCCCAGTGGCGATCTGTTCATCTGTCATACTGATCATACAGTCAATAACTTTGTTGTTATTAGCATCTGGTTAGCTAGCTATGCTAACGAATATAAGAAGCTTTTTCTCCAACCAGTGAGGTAAAGGCACATCTTTATATGATCATTATAGTTATAGAAAAATAAGAGAATAAAGTAAACAGGTATACAATACTAATATGACAGTAAAAAAAAGTTGTTTTAATAAACAAGAATACAGTTTGAAAGGGAATTGATTTGTAAAATATCCATAAAGAAAAAAATCTGCTTACAGTTCTGTTTCATCTGGGTGTTGAGAGATGTATCAATAGATCTCTTAATGTTGCTCTCAAAGTGCACCAAATTGATGCTTTTAACTTCAACATTTAAAAAAAATCTTCCTGGTGGTGCATGCCCCCAAACCCCACTAGATGATGTTAGACCCCCCCCCCCCCCCAAATCATGTCCACATGGATAGAATGAAAGAAAGGCGAAATGAATGGGCTGTGATTTTAGTTTTTTAAGCAAACGTTGAGCTCAATAATTTGTACGGCCCTCGAAGGATGTTGTAAAAATTGAAATGGCCCTTGAGAGGAAAAAGGTTCCCCACCCCTGCTCTAGTGATATGTGTCCTGTGTGTAAACTTGCTGCTAATGCTTCATTTTTATTATATCGTATTGCATCTTTTAAATATGTTTAAGTGTAATGTCTGAAAACACTTCTGCTGTGACACAATCATTTCCCAGTTTAAGATAAATCATTATTTAAATAAAGTATATCTATTTATCTATTGAGCTAAACCGTCGCTTAGCATTAGCTGCTAACTGAAGAACCCCGTTCATTTCAATGGGAAAAATGCTACCTCACGGTGAATGGCGATGCTAATAAGCTAGTTGGCATATATTTAAAACCATATGGTAACCGTGACTGAGGTTACCATATGTAAAGCTAGTCACTGACAACGCCACCTCCTGCTAAGGGGCAGGAGGAACCCGTGGACCCTAAATGTAAGTCGTGGACCGATTTTAAAGCTTCCCTTAATAGGCTCAATTATGACAGAGGCATGAATTCCAAAAATATACGCAGCTTTATTTAACAAGTGTTGGAAATAGTTTAAAATGTCAATTCATGTAAAGTGTAAAAATGGCAAATACAATTCAACATGTATATAAGTTACCCTCCTCAGTTGGGCAGGCCTGGTCCGCCGGTGTCGGTACCATATGTGTTCGGGGTACCATATGTGTTCGGGGTACCATATGTGTTCGGGGTCCTTCTCTTACCAATGACGTCACGCATTGTGATTGGCTGTACGGTAATTTACCCAGGGGTGCTCGGCTGGGTAGGATTTTCACGGCAGCCATGACGGCCATGGCCGTCGTAGCCCCTCGGTCTGGCCGTTATGCCCCACAAATAATTGTACGTCCTACGGCCACCATAGCCTGTGTGCCCCTGATACTGTTAAAATCTCGAAGTTGCTTTAAAAGCGACAGAACAGTGATTTCTGAACTGCATTATGCTGCGTTCACAACGGACGTGATGCGAATATCCTCATCGCTCTAACCGCTGGAGTTTCACCGCGGCTGTCAGCTGTTTTTTTTACTCCTGTCATTCAAACAGGACGTGCTGGAGAGGGGGCGGGGCTTATTTCCATGTAAATACTGTCGTGGAAACCAACTACGACAAAATTAACCGATTTTACAGTGATTCAATTGTAATACACGTTTCAAAATGATGCCGAAGTAACTACATATTGATACCGGTTAGTAAAAAACGTAATGCTTTGACAAGTCTGCGGACCAGACGGCAAGCGAAAAACCTTTTAAAATGCGTGTTTTCTGAATGGATCAATCAGGCTAAACCAACTTGTAGCTGCTCCGTCCACACTCACAACAACGTCCTAAAGACAGAATTAAAGCAACACACACACACACACACACACACACACACACACACACACAGTGTGTGTTTATGTGCAGAGTTTGACCCTTGAAGGCTGTTTCTTCTGCTCTGAAATGAAATATATTTGTTACATATTAACAGAATTTTAGATTTGATTTTGGACTTCTGAATGGGAGAAGTAGTAGATGGAAAACATACTAAACACTAATTATTCAAAGTAGAGTATTTTATTTTAAATACGGTAATACTAAGGAGGCATAGGCCTATATGATGATATCATGTTTGACATTATTGTTATTAAAAAAGTGATTCGTTTTCCATGTCATTTGTGTGTTTTTCTCATCAAAAAGTGAAGTTATTTATTTGTAAGCTCCAAATCCAAATGTTTCCCTCAATGGCCTTTGTGCCCTGGCATGTGGCCTTTGCGCCCTGAAAAAATGTGTAACACCAAAGGCCAAATGGCCTTGCCCCTAAAATGACGAAATTCCAAGGGCAAATCACATCACATCTACAGTAGTGATGGGAATTCCGGCTCTTCTTGGTGAGCCGGATCATTCGGCTCGGCTCACCAAGAAGAGCCGGCTCTTTCGGCTCCCAAACGGCTCTTCAGTGTACCACATATTATACCTTTTAATTAAATCAAATGTAGCCCTGTTTTGACTAATGAATGATGTGTACACATATCACTTAAATTAATCAATACATCCTTTGTACTGAAGTATTCAAAAGTAAAAATTACAAGTTTAATATAAATGATTTGCTGTGGCCAAATGTTTTCATTGCATTTACAGACTCTTGTAACTCTCTGATACCACCCAATGAATGCACTGACTTGCTTGTAGAACCACGCTACACAAAACAGATAGCAACATTTAGGCCTATAAAAACTATTTTTTTAAAAAGGGGCTACTGTATCGACATTTTTAAATTATATTTAAAGAAAAGGCCATGACAAAACAGCAGGGCTCTATTTCAGTAACTATTAGCTATAGAAAACAAGACAGCAACAGCTGACATCAAATCTTTGCTGAGCCTAAGGATAATCATAAATAAATAACATAGTTAAAAATAAATATATTGCAATGCTCAAAACAGCAGAATCCAACCGTCTCTAATCCTTGGATATTACATGTCACTGCATGCATGCAGCAGCTGTAGTGCGGAGATCATCATCATTCTAGTGAACCTATCATGCTATATTTGAACAATATATTGTAGGGCCATAACTATATAAAGTATATAAATTCAAAATACCAAAAAGATCCTGCATTTTAGCCATGCCTCATTTAGCTCTATTTGCTCTTTCCAGCGCTGTTTTTGCAGGGGGCTGATTCTGTGAGCTGCAGCTGACCACGCCCCCCTGCAGGAGAGGGGAGCGTGCTCTGAGATCAGCTGCTGGGCTCTCAGAAGAGGGGGAGAAAAAGAGATCTCCCTCCTCCGTGTTTTATTCTTATAGAAGTAAGAAGAGAAGTAACGGGCAGAAACCCTCCTTTTTACGCAGCGGTCCAGAGATAGACATCAAACGGCGACACATATTCAGTGTGCAGTTCCTTTGGCATTAGGGCAGGGATATCTAGATACTTTCCAAGGTGTGACATAATGAATTGTGCTACTTTTAAAGCAAGCAACGATGCTTTCAAATCTGTAATCAAAAAGCGCCTCAAAAACACTATTGAAGCAGTTCCTGCCGTTGCTACGTTAGTTCAGACAGTAACAACGGACTATTTTTCTTATCGGATGCATGTCAATTTAAATAAATACAACTATTTTTTAAATCAATAAAATCATTTTCTAAATCCAAAAAAGCATTTCAATTAATATTGGGAGTCATAACGTTACTTTGTTGAGAATGTGGCCATGTGATAAACGGGATAATGTGTACATTGTATAATGTGCCTTCATGCCGATCTAGATCCCTCCGCATAAAAACTGGCCCGTTCGCGGGCGCGAGCCGGCTCCCGTCGTTCACTTAAAAGAGCCGGTTCTTTGCTCGTTCGCGACCGACACATCACTAATCTACAGATCAAGACGAAGCGAATGGAAGTACTTCCATACTCCTAGCGTGTGAAAATGTTTGTGAAAACGGAGCAGTGGCCAGATTGAAGCATTTTACTTTAAAATGTGAAAAAAATTCTTCCCGGGAAGGCACCCCCGGACCCCCCAAGAGGATGTGAAGTCCACCCCCCAATTAAAAACATGTTCATGCAATACTGAATACATTTGAAGCCTTTTTATATAAGCTGTCCACCATGTCAATACGTTTCTCTGTTTGTAGTGTAGGGGTCTTTTGTAGAGGTTTTTCATTGCCAGCTAAAATCTTGCTTAGGGCAGCAAATGGGTCAAAACCGGCCCTGGTGTCATCCCCACAGCACCCCCCATTTGAAACATGTTCCCACGGCTATGCCAGGGCCTAGTGCTTGGCTTTGGGCATGAAAATTCAGGAAACTCCCCTGAGTATTTTAAGACACATCTCAACTTTGGACAGGAGTTGGGGGACAAACGACACATCAAATCACATCTCCACATCAAGCCGAAGCTAATTAGAATAGTCTTGAATGCCTAGCCTGCGGGGAAATCGCAAAATCACAATGCGTGACGTCAGTGACGTCATTGGTAAGAGACGGACCACGAACACATATGGTACCGACACTGGGCTGCAGTGCCTGCTAATCGTGAGGGGCAAAAACAAGAAAAGCCACACACCAAAACAACGAAAGCATGCAATATTCAAACCACAATCGCTATAAAAATAATAACAGTGAGATATTTAGCATACAGAAAAGAAAGTGTAACACCTACACTGAAGGCAGGCAGCGTTCCACCCGGGCCCAGGCCAACGCCGCAGAGGAACGCAACCTAAAACACAAACAATAAAATGATTATATTGCCATAAACTGCACATGAAGAAAATGAACAAGAAAATACAAAAAAACACTATAGGACAGTGGCTGGCCTGGTCCTTTTGAAAAGGAAACAACATAATATGTTAGTTGCCAGCCTCATTCACCAACTCAATATAAAACGAAAGAGTTAGAAACAAGGCATACTTCCACAGAGTAGATTTCCAACTCAGCTTAATCCTGCCGGGGAAATTGTCACTTAATATCCCGGGTAGCTGGGCCGGTTGTGTACATTAAGCTCTGTAAAATACATAAATAAGTTGCTTAAAACACAATTAAAAACGTCGGTTTAAAACGCAATTTAAAAGCAAATTACTCATAACGCTTTTTGTGAAGCTTGCATCGAGACTCATTCATGGTGTAGTCATGAAGAAACACACTCCTCAATGTCAGTTTCGGTAGTTTAATGACAAGCATGACGACACCCTGAAACAGAGCAACGCAGCAAGATAAGCTGACAAAGTACTACATCCATGCATGTCATCACCAATACAAATATATACAACGACACAGAGTATAGACACACCAAACAATAGTGGAAACAATCTTACATGAATGAGTGGATGAACGTTTCGAGGCGGAGTGAATGAACAATGTTTGAACTAAAATGGCCGCTCGGCACTACCGGGTCAGAGCACGGCATATCCGGTCAGCGACAGCAGTGACGCTGCCCTCTAGTGGCCGGCGATAAACTCTTCAGTATCGTTTTGGGCCAGTGACGTCATCGATCATGAACGAAGCCTCGCTGCCTGTCGATACCACGTGACTGCTTCAGAAAGCGATTCAGATCGGTTGAATCACAACGCTCATATTACCCATGGATGTATAATAAGAACGAAATTACCCCTCCTGTACCCGGGCCCTGCGACACGATGGAATTAAGAGAGCTCAGACCCTCACTTATATAGAGGTTGGAACATGTCATAAGTATAAATAGATAAAAGCATGAATAAAAGTAGGAATAAAAACATTAATACATAAATAAATAAATAAATACAGGAATAAATTGTCTACAGTGTTTTCAGATACATTTCTGAGTGTGTGGTGTGGCTCAGCTGGAAAGCAGTTGACTCACGACCGCAGGGTTCCTGGTTCAACGACTGGTCAATAAGTATTTTTTGTTAGTTTATAAAAAGCTACAGCTAAATGAGATAATGTAGTTTATAAATGTATTCTTTGATATGGTTTAGCTTATCTCAGGCTACAACATGGTTAAGTTTACAAATATTAAGGAATACAAATCCCTCTTTGCAATGTTTACCAGCCTCTTTAGGCTTTTCAATAACAATCATTAAACTGGAATAAATACAACATTGTTAACATGAAAATATGATTTTGTTCGTTGTTTAGAGTTATTCCAAGGCTTTACTCATTGGGAACTCGGTCTCGGTATGAGATAGAGCACACTGTTAAGATGTCCAATCTGCCTGTTTTACACACTTTGACCAACAGGGGGTTTGTGTTCAAATGGTTCAAATGAAGCCCATGATGAAGCCTCATGAGATGAACCCTTTTGCGAACCAATTGGCTGGAAAGCTTCAAAGCTTCATAAGGCTTCATCTCGCCATCACTAGTAAAGAGCTCCAACACAATAACTCAAACCTTCTTAAAGACAACTGGTGTAATAAATAACATAAAGTCAGCTGAGCATTACAAATCAACTGCTTCTCACCCAGAACCGAACTGGAATAATAATTATAGCGGCACACAGTTTGTGTGTGAGTGTTACGTGCCGCAGTGGATGCTCATGTGTGTGTGCTTGTTTGTGTTCTATCTCTCTCTCTCTCACCCTGATTAGCCGCGTTCACACCGGAGTACTTTTCCCACTTTAGTTCCGATATAGTTCCGAAATGTCGCGTTCACACCAAAAAGAGCCTGAACTATAATTAGTTAATGAGAACCTTTTTACCCCCTTTTCCGTCCCTGCTAGAGAGCAGGGACTCTCATGCGGCTCTCTTGTGAGAAAAGAGCTATATTTCTGATTGGCTAGGCGGATTGCAAACCACGCCCCGTAAAACAAAAAAAAAGTGTTGTGAAGCCACCATTTTATTATCCTCGCATTAGCATTAGCCCAGCACAGAAACGCAGAGAGACTAACTTATGACAACACAAAATAAAACATGGGAGCGGTGGAGATGAGGAGGTGTCGGCGTTCTGGCGATTTACTCGGAAGGCTTCAGTAGAAGCTGCTGGGAGTCCCAGCAGCTTCTACTGAAGCCAGTCCCCAACTCCGGGGACTTCCGGCCGGGGATTTTGGGCGGCAGTATACGCCGTAAAGTTTCTTTGCGGCCTGTCAGTAAACCAAAAGCAGAAGAAGAAGTGACGTCAGCGGCTTCATTTGCCTAATCCACCCCCAGGGACTTATTCCGGTGTGAACGCGATCTGTACTTAGTTCATCAGAAGTAAAGAGTTCTGATGAACTAAGTTCTCATCAACCTTTGTGGGAAAAGTACTGCGGTGTGAAAGCGCCTATTGTCTCCAGGTGCAGCCTCTCCCCCAGGTGCTCCCAATGCAGGTGAATGTCACAACCAGGAAGTAACCGGTCGGAGAAGGAAGTGAAGTCGGAGACGCGTGACAGAAAGCTCAGAGAGAATCGGAAAACTCGTATACATACAGAAACGGTAGCATTGGACTGTTATTTTTGGCGGATTTCCATAAACTGTACATTGAGTGTTTCATCATGTCAACCAGCTCAGATGGTAGCCAAAGAGACGATATGGAATGGATGATATCCGAAGCTGCGAGGAAGAAAAGATCTTTGAAAGAAAGAGATAGTTCAGTGAGAGCTAGAAGTTGGTCGGATTGGTCGGGTGAAGCCGACAAGGCTAATCAAAGCAAAAAAGCTAAAATCAGTCAAAGTGTCAGCCAAGCAATGTTGTATAAAGAACTAGAACACGAGTGGAAAGTTGTAATAGAATTCAACCAGGATGGTGGGCATTACCACCCGATTAAACTTACCAAAGCAATTGAAAAAGAGATTGGAAAAATTTAATTGGCTAAATTCATGAACAACAAGCGGGTTTTGTTCTAGGGTCATGTTCTAGGAGTGAAAAAGGTGAATTTTGTGGTATTCATATGCCATACTGTAAATGTTGCATTACAGTTAAAAAAGAAAAGTGATAGAATCAAAGCCATTGTGGAGGCAGCTGGAAAATTCCTAGACATGAAAGATATTAAAGCAGATCAGATCCATGCAATGCTATCTATAAATGGAGCTGGGGAAAATGAAAATCAGGATGAGGGTTAGATCCTTAATCATGGTTCTGCACATACTACAGTGGAACGCAAGAAGCCTCATAGCTAATGGTCAAGAATTCAAGAAATATATATATGAGCTAGAGGTGGTCCCTGAGGTAATATGCGTGCAAGAAACCTGGTTACGAGCTCAATTAGACTTTGTCATTCCAGGATTTAGCTGTATAAGGCATGATAGAGCTAATAGTCAAAATGGTGGAGGGTGTGCCACGTTTCTCAAAGATGGTGTGGCATATAGGGAGGTGCAATCTCCTGATGATATAGAGTGTATTATAGTGGAAATTTGCAACCCTAGGAAACAAGATAACATTAGGATGATCAATTTATACAACCCATGTAAAAATCTAACCACTGATATATTTAAAGAAATAGCAGGCAATAAACATAGGAAGGAAGTTTGGTGTGGTGATTTCAATGCACACAACAGTTTCTGGGGTAGCAACCATACAGACAGTAACGGAAATATAGAAGAAATGCTGGAGGAAAGAACACTAGTATGCCTTAATGATGGACATGGCACAAGATGAGATGTACACAGGGGGAAAGTCTCATGCCTGGATCTGACATTAGTGTCAAACTGTTTGGTTCGTACATGCGAATGGTTTGTTTTGAATAGCTCCACTGTAGGAAGTGACCATTATCCAGTGCTTACTAAAATGAATACTAATGTATATATGCAGGAAGGAGGTGTAATAACCAGGTGGTGCTTGGATAAAGCTGATTGGGGGAAATGTAGGATATGGTGTGAGGAGTCGGTACACCTGCTAACATCAGAGGGAAGCATAGAGGTCATTACAAGCCAAATAACGCAACATATACTGAATGCAGCAGAGAACAGTATACCCAAAACAACAATCAAGGGTAGGAAGAAAGTGGTGCCATGGTGGAATGAGGAATGCAGCAGGGCTATTAAAGAGCGAAATAATGCATTTAGAGAATTAAAGAAAAACATGACACAAAATAATGTTATAGAGTTTCAATGGAAAAGGGCAGCTGCTCGAAGGACAATTAAATATACAAAAAAGAGAACATGGAGAGAATTTTGTTCTACCATTGGCAGAGGAGTAACATTAGGTGATGTCTGGTCCATGTTTAAGCGGATGAGTGGGAAAAGGAAATCCCAGCTTTGGTTGATGGGGAGAGGCTGGCAGTGACAGATAAAGAGAAGGCAGAAATGTTAGGAAGGACACTTGCAGCAGTTCATAGTGGGGAGCATCTCAGTGATATTCATAGGCAGCAAGAACAGCAGTTACTAGCAGAGAATGAAAACGTGAAGGAGAAGAGACAGGATAATAGGTCAGCTCTGGATGTGGAATTTACAATGTCAGAACTCAAAATAGCCTTACAAGGTACAGGGTATACAGCCCCAGGACAAGACCAGCTATGTTATGCTATGTTTAGACAGTTACCTATGGAAACTATGAAAATGGTGCTGAGTCTTTTCAATAAAATCTGGAGAGAAGGAGATATGCCAAGTGTGTGGAAAACAGCAATCGTGCTACCATTCAATAAGCCAGGGAAAGATACAGCTAGCCCTAGTAACTACAGACCAATAGCTCTTACATCACACATGTAAATGGATGGAAAAGATCATTGTCCGTAGGCTCTCACATGTACTGGAACAGAAAGGGCTGCTGAGTAGTTTTCAGAGCGGATTTCGTAAAGGGCGTTCCACAATAGATGCGTTAGTAAGAGTGAGTAACGATGTGGAAAGAACATTGAAAATGAAAGAGATAATGGTAATAGTGTACTTTGACATTGAAAAGGTGTATGACTCTATGTGGAGGGAGGGGTTACTGATCAAATTGGGTAGAATGGGTATGGGAGGGAGAATGTTCATCAATGACCTTTCCTGATAGGCATAAGCAACATCTCTTTCAGGGGAGCTTGTTGGTTTGTTATTTTTGTTTGTTATTTTTGTGCATAAACATGATTCGACTTTTTTTTTGTCATTGGTACACGTCCGTGGCTTTCTTGGTGAGTAACAGCTTCGCTGGGGCTTTACCGGGTCGTTGGGTGAGTGTTTAAAATACCTGTCGTGGCATGCAGGAAGACTAGGGTGAGACAAGGTAGCTAGTATTGGGTAGGCAGTTAGCCAGGGGAGAGGTATTCCAGAGTAAACACAAATATATATATTAGGGCCGGGACTCGATTAAAAAAATTAATCTAATTAATGAGAGGTTTTGTAATTAATTAATCAAAATTAATCGCATTTTTAATCACATATAAATATTTGACCTGAGAACAGTGAGAAGATGTCAATAAAGTGTGCCGTCACACAGAGGTAATTTGAATTGCTTACCGAGGTCCAATGATCCCCAGTCAGGGCAACACATTCGGCTTTCTCCAATAAATTCTCTTTATCTTCCTTTTCATTGTCATAAAGCTGCTGGATTCTTTTTGTCACTGTCTTTCTGCATGGCAGCTCATATGTTGTGTCAGACGATGCAAAACGATTTTTTATTTTTTTTTAAATGTTATAAATAATAAAAAACGTGTTTATTAGGGGAGGGCAGGAATGTCAAATGGGAGGGCCTAGCCCAGAACAGGCTCTCTCTCAGCTGCCCTGCTCGGTGCAGCAGGACACCGCTCTTCTGTTTGTTTTATTGTTGGTTGTAACCACTGTTAGGTAAAATAAATGATTGTTTTGGGCAACTCCTGTGTGGAACTGTTGTCCTTATGTTACAAGCAATATGAATACATAATAAGAGTTATATATAATTAAGTTAATAATGATGATAAACCATGTTTGATTCTGTATGTTGCAGGAAAAGTGTGTGTTTTAGGAGCTTTGTTTTCTGTGCAAAGGTGTTTTTGGAGTGTTGTGGTTTAGGAGAAGTGTCATGGCGCCAATTTAAAAGAAATAAACAACATTAATGATGCACAGTGCAGAAAGAGGCAGAAAACCCACCACCCAAATAATGGGTTATTTTTCAAAGCAAGGAACCTGATAAAAGCTATAAAGACGCCCCACGATCTTCATCACATGTGTGATTGTATGTTTTCTAATGTAAAAAGGTGTTGCAGCATTTGGCCACAAGAGGGCAGCATATACACATTTTCTGAGCCTGGAGGTCGGGTGTTTTAGGGTCACAGGTGAACAGGAAATACATTACATGTTATGTTACATGTCACTTGTTAGAAGTGACTTACATTCTCAATACTGTGGACAATCCCCACAGGAGCAACTTGGGGTGAAGTGTCTCAGGGACACAACGACATGCTGACAGCAGTGGGGTTTGAACCGGCTATCGAAAATCAGCGCATTAACCCACTGCGCCACACCCCTCCCAATACTTTTGAGTGCGCACGGAACATGGAAAGATCACCTCACATCACGGTAAATTGTCTGTAACATCACTATCATCTGTAGCATTAAATGGGATCTTACTTTTACAAAATTCTGCTAATAAATGCCAACTCACAATGAAATAGATGTTTGGATTATACTGTCTGTCAAATGAAGTCGACCACATCAATCCTGTACTGGGTTTGATGGGTTTTTGTAAAACATCTGTACTTTATTTGATTGTAAATGTTTCAACAAGCTGTTTGGTTTTATTTGACTCAACTGCATGTTTGACTTTCAGAAATAACGGACAAACGTTTCTTAGAAAGTCAATCCTGTTTGGCACTCTTACAGCTCTTATTAATCGTGAAAAGAGCGCCATATTCTACTGGAAGTCCTTTTTTCCGGTGCTCCACGCTGGTCCATGATGCGCCCAGTCTGCGTGTCATGCGTAATAGTAATAGTGGTGGTGATGGAGAGGCAACATGTGTCTTTGTTTACTTTTGCACACGATTGTTTATGTTTCAACAAGTTATTTAGATTTTTAAAAGACTCAACTGCATGTTTTATGTCAACAGATTTTAAGAAGCAAAACGAACAAACGAGAACAACTTAATAGAAAATGTTTATTAAAAAATAAGTTATAGCACATTTTAAAAAATACGTTACGTACGTCATGTTTGGCACTTTCACAGCTCTTATGAATCATGAAAATAGTGCCATATAAGTCCTTTTTCCTGACGCTCGTTGGTCCGTCATTTGCCCAGTTTTGCGCGTCATAGTGCTGCTGATGGAAAGGCACCAGCGGGGAGAACATGTGACTGTGTTTACTTTTGCACATGATTGTAAATGTTTCAAAAAGTTGTTTAGATTTTTAAAAGACTCAACTGCATGTTAGATGTCAATGGATTTTAAGAAGAAAACATTAAATATCACTGTTTTTGTAAAAAGAAACATTTATTTCTCATATGTGTCTTTGTAAATGTGTGCATATCAATGTTATTACCATTTTAAAAATAATTAACTATTAGCCTCATGTGTCACTTCAACATTTTTGAAGAAAAAACGATCAAACGAGACAACTTCATAGAAAATGTTTATTAAAAAAATAAGTTATAGCATAATTACATTATAAAAAATATGTTAATAAATTCAGTCATGTTTGGCACTTATACAGCTCGTATGAATCAGGAAAATAGTGCCATATTCTACGGGAAGTCCTTTTTCTCCGTAATGTACCCGTCATGCGTAATAGTGCTGCTGATGGAAAGGCACCAGCGGGGAGAACATGTGGATCTGAGGGTAGAACATCTGGTTACCGCTGAGCGGGGAGAAACTGTCCATGTACCCGTGTTCCTCCTCGTTCTCCGGGCCCTTCAGCTGCCGCTCCTTCTTCCTCTTGGTGCGTCTGTTCTGGAACCAGATCTTCACCTGGGTCTCAGAGAGCTGCAGCAGCGCGGAGATGTTCTGTCTCTCGAACACCGACAGGTAGTGGCTGCGTCTGAAGCTGAGCTCCAGGAGGTGCAGCTGCTCCAGGCTGAAGGCCGTGCGGATCCTGCGGCTCTTCTTCGGGCTGTGGAGCCTCTTCCTCCCCGGACATGGAGCCTCCTCACCTTCATCACCTTCCTCCTCTTCCTCAGGGCTGTGGAGATCTCTGTGGAGATCTCTGCCTTCATCTCTGTGGGGGGAAGATTCTAAAAGGGAAAGGAAATGAAGGATCAGTTAATGAAGTTATCATCCTGTTTTCATTCTGAGAAAGATAAGATAAGAAGTATTGATCCCAAGTTGGGACATGTTTGTGTTGCAGGGGAAATCTACTAGAAATAGCAATGATAATATATAATAATAATAATATATAATAATAATAATAATATTAATAACTCTGACCCTGTTGCTGCTATAAACGCCTGCATTTCCCCAAGAGGTTAAATAAAGTTCCATCTTAGTAGGTAATGTCTAACTCATATCTGCAGAGGTGTAATGTACAGCTCAAGGTATTTTTTTCCTAAAGTACAGAGAGGCGAAGTCCCTCCCTCTCCGGGGGGGGGGGGGGGGAGCTCCATGGGACCTTATTTTAGATAAAGTATGTTTTGAAGTCAATGGAGAGAGAAAGATTATCTTTCGATCCCGTTTTAAATTGTGCCACGAATTACACATATGATGTTTGTCAAACAAAAAGATAATGTTAAAGATAATTTTGCAAGTCAAAAAAATAAAAATGTGTCGTAAAACTGTGAAGTAACACTTTTTTTTGTGTGAAACGCTCAATGAATAAATAATCTAAATAAATCTGCCACTTCCTTCAGACTTCCTTACAGAGCCCCTCCTCCAACACACACGAACGCGCACATGACCAATGAGGGCACGAGATAAGTTTGTGCACAGATGGAAGGCTGACAGGCAGGTAGGCCATCCAGTTACTTTAGCCGGCTCAGATGATTGGTCGAGCTTTTTACAGTACTACGGCTTCCACACATGAAATATTTTTAATGGATTTTTTGTCAAAGCATTTAAGATATTCATTGCTATCAGGATGTTAAGAACATTCCATGGAACATAACAAAAAGTGTTTCTGAAGTGAATTACCTACCCCACCTTTAAGTAAGAATATGAATGCATGACTTTTTACAATTTAGTGTTGCTTTAAAGCAGGGGTGTCAAACTCAATTTCATCACGGGCCACGTAGGAATTATGGTTGCATTCAAAGGGCCGGTTGTAACTTTAAGACTATAGAAAAATACATATATAAATATTTAATATATATAAAATAATACATTATATTACATGATTGCCTCTGCATTGGATTATTATCTGATGGGGTAATAACTTCATAATTAACTCCGTCTGAAAGCAGAAGTCTAGGGCAAGTAATTGCAAGTCTCTTCAGTGGGAATGTCACCATTTAAAAAAAAAGAAAAGCCAGAAAAGTGATATCTTGAAAAGAAAATGACATTTTGAAGAAAAAAAGGGGAAATTCTGAGAAAAAAGTCAAATTTGAGATGCATTGTGGGACATGTAGTTTATGGGCAACGTGCTTCTGTAAATCGCCATGTAATCGTTTAATAAACATATTATATTTTTTCAGAGCTCTAGTGGGGCCACATGAAATGAAGTCGCGGGCCGGATTTGGCCCCCGAGCCTTGAGTTTGATATGCATCACAGCTAAAGTGTAGTTTTTGCAATAAAAGTAGAAATACAAATACAATAGTAAAAGAGAATTGTGCAAGTAAAGACTAAAAAAATCACCAATTAAGGATCAAAATCTAATCTTATCTTTACAAAATGTGCATTTAAAATGAAATACTGTGCAATGTTACAACTCTTCCTCCAACTCTGCATAGTTTGAACACTTTCTAAAAGTATTTCTCACCTGTTGAAGTTTCCTCCTCTACACAAATGTGTCTTCTTGTAAATTTCGCCGGGTCTAAAATGTCCTCCACAGAGAAAGATGTCCTCCGGGTCAGTTTCGCTTCTTGCTTCATCTTCAGGATCAGTTTCAGTTCTGCAGGTACCTCTCATCTCCTCTTCTTCTTCACCCTTTATATAACAGCCTCTGCACACGCCACCATGCACATTAACATGTCACTGAAAAAGACCCGGATGTGTATTGTAGAACAATCGTTTCTCTGACACGCTTTTACCCCAAAAACACTTCAAAATGCAAATGCGTTTCTCAGCTGGAGTCGTTATTTATTACGGGGCATCTGTTTGAAATGTTCCTCCTTTCTTCCCCCTCGTGTCTCTCTTTGTTTCTCCGCTTGTCATTATTTGGAAATGCTTGATTTTCCGCGGGTAGGACACGTGAACGCGTCTTGTGATGCTAATTGATGGACTCCTCAAAGGGAAAGTTAAGAAGCCTTTCTCTCCTCTGTTGATCCCCCACAAAGCACCGCGGTTTAATGATAAAGCCACTAACAAGTTTATGAGCATCTGATCCTGCAGTAAAGAGAGGGGGGTTGGGGGGTAGGGTCAACATTTAAACTAATAGATAGCACAATGAAACTTCCTCACTTCATCACTGACATTAAAGCAAGTCTTTTTTGTATTGCAAGTTTTCTTAAATGTTGCGTTTAGATATGCAAATGAGGCATTGTGTTATTAAATATGTGTTAATTTGCATATTTTCCAGAAGAGACGTGTGAACATGCACACTTAAGGCCAGGTTCTTGTTTTATTTATATATTAAAGGTAAAGGTTTCTACAGATGTTTGTATCACTCCATACATCAGAAATACTGACTTTAAAACGAGTTGAGCATGTTTTTAGTGCTAAAGTGAGTAGAAAGTAGAGTGTGAATATAGAGAGGAATGAACCTGTACTACTACTGGTGGAGATGGGAACACATTTAGATATGAGCCATTATCTTACTAAATATGTGTTAATTTGCATGCATTTCCAAAAGAGACATGTGTTGATAAAGTCTAAAGAGTCTTGCTTTATGTTGTTGACATATTAGAGTGAACGTTTTATACAGAGGGATATCTCTTTATCACTCCATACATCAGAAATTATACCTTTTTAAATGCATTGTCTGCATGTTTTTAGTTCTTAAGTGTTGAAATTCCTGCAGAAAGAGAGCGAGTAAATTAAGTTCAACAACATCCCTGAAGCTCAGTCTCTTATAATTTGACAGTTCTTTCATAAACTTTAAACATATCATGCTATCTGTAGGCAATAGCATAGGTCTCAGATATATAACAATATATAAAAAACATGTCTATGAAGTGTTTCGCTCCAAATACCAAACAGATCACCCATTCTAGCCATGCCTCATATCCCTCTATTTCACTTCCTGTTTCAAAAGTGATGATTTGGGGTATAAAGCTTTAAAAAGGAGGGGTCTGAGCTCATGCGGGACCCGGCAGCTACTGTCTAAACTAAATACTGCCGTGATGAAACGCCATATCATGGATTATCAAGGATTCTCTCTGAAACAGTATGGAGCTCAAAGGCTTTCTCTCTTGCCGGTTATACCACAAGGTGAGTTCCTTTTTACTTCCTGCTTCTTCACACACATGCTCTCCAGTACAGGTTAGCTCTGAGTGTTAGCCATGCTAATGTAAACACCGACCATATTACGTCCAAAACAGTCGGGCGTTGTTTCTGATAGCAACGTTTCTGATAGGCCCGTGGGTCCACATTTCAGATATTACGTCATATCGGACGCAAATCTGGATCAGCTCCGTTGTTCACCCGTTTTTAGAGATTTGGGTACGGAGGAAAAGAGAGGGTTTTATTTTCTGACGCTGCGTGAGTTCCCCGACACACCGGGGACACATGTTTATGTATAAAAGGGTTAAGTAAAAGTACAAATACAAAGTCTTAAAATACTCCACTACAAAGTTGTGATTACAAAATGCTCAAGTATTATTATATCAAAGTATATTTAAAATAAAAAGTAAAAGTACTCTGAGAGATACTTATAGAATCTGTGGACTTATAGGAGGACTTTTAAACAGTTTTTCATGTTAATTTATTTTAAAAAGTCCCAGAATATGAATGCAAAATTACTCCTTACTTATAGTAAAGAGGAAGGCTCATTAGCTGTAAGAATTCCAGCTGTAAAAGTACTAATTATGCAGCAAAATGCAGGTAACAGTTGCATCTTTAAATACACATTATGTGACACCGTGAGATAATAAATGAGAGAAGCAGAAGAAACCGGTTCTGGTCCAAAGTCTGTTTCATATCTCAGACTTTTTTCTTTACTTTCTTAGGAATGATATGCTTTCTCTTAATCTGTAGAAAACACTTGGCTTTTTAACAGCCAGATTTCCTCCTAAAATGTAATGAAATAGAAGTATTGAGCAAGATGTGAAGCACCTGTAAACGTACTTTGAGTAAATGTTCTTTCCCTCTCCGCCTCGTTACTCTTCGTGTGTGTTTAATGATCAGCTTCCTCGGTTCAATCTCCCTCCATTAACTTCACAATCCAGGTAACAGTCCCGTCTTTAGACCCACATTATCGCTTATAGCTTCCTAATACCCTGAGGGGAGAGGGAGAGGGGGGGGGGGGTCTATGGGGTAGTAAATGATCCTGAGGCGGGGGTAAGTGATGAAGAAGTCAATGATCCTGTCAGAGATGAAGATGGCAGCTGCCGGGTCGCAGCGTCCTGCAGAGAGGAGGCCGGGCAGAAGGACAATTAGCAGAAGAGAAGCTGAGTCTGAACTCTCTGACCTCGGCTTTGTTCCTGCAGGACAACGGGAAGTGTGGGGGGGGGGGGGGGGGGGGATGATGAGGTGATGAGGAAGAGAGGATGAAGAGGTGATGAAAATGAGAGGATGAAGAGGTGATGAAGATGAGAAGAAGATATGATGAAGATGTGATGAAGATGTGATGAAGATGAAGATATGATGAAGATGTGATGAAGATGTGATGAAGATGAAGATATGATGAAGATGTGATGAAGATGTGATGAAGATATGATGAAGATGTGATGGAGATGTAATGATGATGAAGAAGAGTTGATGGAGATGTGATGAAGGGATGATGAAGATGTGATGAAGATGTGATGAAGATATGATGAAGATGTGATGAAGATGTGATGAAGATGATGAAGATATGATGAAGATGAAGATGTGATGAAGATGAACATATGATGAAGAGATGATGAGGAAGAGAGGATGAAGAGGTGATGAAGATGTGATGAAGAGTTGATGAAGATGTGATGAAGATGTGATGAAGATGAAGATATGATGAAGATGAGATGATGGTGATGAAGAAGAGTTGATGGAGATGTGATGAAGATGTGATGAAGATGATGAAGATATGATGAAGATGTGATGAAGATGAAGAGATGATGAGGAAGAAAGGATGATGAAGAGATGGAGAGATGATGATGAAGATATGATGAAGATGTGATCATGATGATGAAGATATGATGAAAATGTGATGAAGATGTGATGAAGAGATGATGACGATGTGATGAAGATGAAGATGTGATGAAGATGAAGATGTGATGAAGATGTGATTAAGATGTGATGAAGATGTGATGAAGATGTGATGAAGATGATGAAGGTGTGATGAAGATGTGATGAAGATGAAGATATGATGAAGATGTGAGAGATGAAGAGTTGATGGAGATATGAAGACATTGTGAGTTGCTTGGTGAGCAGCGGTCTCCAAACTGTGGCCCGCGGACCGTTTTGAACCGGCCCTCAGCTAATTCAGAAAGTCTAGTGGAGAACGGCCCGCAGATGAAACTTGTGCTTGTCTTAAATGTTGATGTATAAATCTGTCACACAGTATTGATGTGTTAAGAAGAACACTTTCAAATGAATTCAGTTCAAGTTGAAAACATGTTCTAACAAATCTTAGTCGATAAGAAAAAAGCCCGATGACTTCACAAAAGAGCTTGAAATCTACCCTTCATATTTCCCCTTATTATAATCAAGCTAACAGAATGAGTGAAACCCTCTGGAGAGCTGGAGCTGCATTTTCAAGTATCAAGAATAATTTACCTCCAAAGGATTGACTTTTCAACTTATACATTTACTTATGAGGCGATATACCTCTAGTGCGAGGTATGTGTCAAACTCGAGGCCCGGGGGCCAAATCAGGCCCTTTGTGGATTTAATTTCGGCCCACAGGATCATTTCTAATTCCTATTAGATCTGGCCCTCCGGTATATTGCACCTTCACTCCATCCTGAGGGTCTCCTCAGCTCAGAGCCTGAGCCCAAACATTGATGACCTTGCCCCCAAGATGAGATGCCAAGTATCTGAGCTAGCATCACAGAGCAGCACACTGAGTTTAATGGATGTTTCCTTCTGCACTTTCTCTCTCACGACAACAGGGCATGTTTGGTTTCTCTTTGAGGGAAATAGTTTTGTTGAAGCTGTTGTTGGCCTGTGGGAAAATGTACTCATAAGAACTGACTCTGGAGAAGCTGCAGATAGAGCCATAAGAAATGAATGAACTGATTATTTAATGTTTAATGTTGTTTTTATAGGCAATCATTGAAGCTTTGTTAGTTCCAGGTTTAATAATAATAATAATAATAAATGGGATTTATATAGCGCTTTTCTAGACCCAAAGACGCTTTACATTATGAGTCAGGTCGACAAACAAAACAAGAACAAAAACACAAACAAAAACAAAAAACAAAACAAAAACAGAAAAGCAGTCAGGAGGATATTGGTTCAGAGGGGGGAGGGGCGGGTTTAAGGATAAGCAGAGTTGAAGAGGTGGGTTTTGAGATGGGACTGGAACAGGGTGAGGCACTCAGACTCACGGAGGTCTTGGGGGAGGGAGTTCCAGAGCTTCGGGGCTGCCACAGAGAAGGCTCTGTCCCTGAAGCTCCGGAGTTTGGCCTTGGGGATTGAGAGCAAACCGGCTGAGGTGATTCTGAGGGACTGGGGTGGTTGGTAGAGGATGAGGAGGTCAGTGAGGTAGGGGGGGGCCAGATGGTGGAGGGCTTTATAGGTGAGGACCAGGAGTTTGTAGTGAATGCGGTGTGAGACGGGAAGCCAGTGGAGTTCTTTGAGGACCGGGGTGAATATGTGCAATAAGTTCATTTCAATAAGTTCTGCAATAAACATTGAACCAGTCCGGCCCTCGACTAGCACCCATTTTTTAATGTTGGCCCACTGTGTATTTGAGTTTGACCCCCCTCCTCTAGTGAGTGGCCCAGCCCTTCGTATGTTGTTCTGTGGCCCTCGGTGAAAAAACACCCCTGCCTAGCTGGATAAAGTTGCTTAGGTCTGAAACAGTCACTTATTCATTCCTTCCTCTCACAGATGTGTCTCCGCTGCAGGAGGAGAGGAGGAGGAGAGAACAGGACCATTATCCCTCCAACAATGTCTTTAAGGCTTTTATTGCAGCACCCGGGGGTGCTCGGAGCTCTTTGTGAGGCGACTGCTGGCACACTTTGTCTTTGTGCTGTCTTTTAACTGGTGCTCGTTTAACGGCCCCCACAAAACTTCTAAATAACGTTTGACTTTCAGAACGTACGTGGGGTGGTCTCTGGTCTACACAAAGCTCTTTATGTCACTCTTCACTTTGTAAAACAGGAAATGGAAATGTGGAGGGGTTGAAAAGCAAAGAAGGCATTTGCACATCCAAACATCTAATCTGCTGCTGGGTGTGGACGTCAGGAGCTGCACGGAAATCAATGAAGTGCATAAATACATGTTCTGCAATTTGTCTACATGCATTACAGCAGATTGGGTATTTACATTAAAGCTCTGTTTCTATAAAGTGAAGATTTGTTTACCTTCTTTTGATACGTGCTCTGATAGAATAACTGTATGCTGGTGAAAAAACCCAATAAACAAAGTTACATTTGTGTGTGCGTGTGTGTGTGTGTGTGTGTGTGTGTGTGTGTGTGTGTGTGTGTGTGTGTGTGTGTGTGTGTGTGTGTGTGTGTGTGTGTGTGTGTGTGTGTGTGTGTGTGTGTGTGTGCGTGTGTGTGTGCGTGTGTGTGTGTGTGTGTGTGTGTGTGTGTGTGTGTGTGTGTGTGCACGTGTGTGTGTGTGTGTGTGTGTGTGTGTCTGTCTGTGTGTGTGTGTGTGTGTGTGTGTGTGTGTGTGTGTGTGTGTGTGTGTCTGTTTGTGTGTGTGTTTGTGATCTGTTTGTGTGTGTGTGTGTGTGTGTGTGTGTGTTTGTGTGTGTGTCTGTGTGTGTGTCTGTGTGTGTGTGTGTGTGTGTGTGTGTGTGTGTGTGTGTGTGTCTGTGTTTGTGTGTGTGTGTGTCTGTGTCTGTGTGTGTGTGTGTGTGTGTGTGTGTGTGTGTGTGTGTGTGTGTGTGTGTGTGTGTGTGTGTGTGTGTGTGGCCTAGCATTACTATACTTGTGGGGACCTAAATCTGTTTACACAGTCAGGTGGGGACTCGCCTCGCCAGAGGCCTGTACTACGAAGCTGGTTCAACCTAACCTGGATATGTTTGAGTTAGCCGGTTGGCCTAATCCAAAACATACGCGCTCTCGCTAAACGGTACTACGACGCGGGTTATCAAGTGGACCGTTCGCTCTGTGTGTGTGTGTGTGTGTGTGTGTGTGTGTGTGTGTGTGTGTGTGTGTGTGTGTGTGTGTGTGTGTGTGTGTGTGTGTGTGTGTGTGTGTGTGTGTGTGTGTGTGTGTGATTGGGTGTCAGGATGCAATCAATGTCCTTTTAAATATAACTGTTTTTATTTATTCATATTTTTTTTTTCTTTGTAGGACTTCTGCATCTTCTGCTTTATTTGACTATTTTAATGTGTTCTTAATGTGTTTGCGTATCCGCCTTTTCTTTTAAAAAGACATATCAATGATCACAATGGGCAAAAGTAAATAAATGTGAAAAACGGAACAAGAACAAAAACCAGTGAAAGACTTTGTTTTCAAGTTTCAAGCCTGATTGGGTGTCAGGATGCAATTTAACTCTGAAATATCTAAAAATAATACAAAACAGTTTTCATACGTCAGGTGTCCTCACCAGTCCTATGTTTTTTAATCAGAATTCCTACTTTATTCTAACCACAAGATGCTCATACCAAATATGTGTTTAACTGAAGCTAGAAGGGCTACAACAGAACATGGTGAACACACACATGTCGTAAAGCAAGTTGTATGGAGCTAATTTTGTGGTTTGCAAATACAAAACACCATCTACACGTTTATTGTATATATATATAATAATTTCATTTTTGAGCAGTCGCATGTTGTGACGTGTGAGGTGAAGGACACAAGTTCCTTCTCTTTTTTTTGCATACAAGTGATTCAGCTATTTTATTACAAGAACAAGTAATGGATATTTTTAAAACGCCCAATTTCTGGACGTTTAAGGCGTCTTCTGCACTAACGTAGGACACTGGTTAATAATATTGTGGCGTGTTCGAGTAACCAAGGGATATAGTAGTTGAGTCATTCTGCAGAAAAGGTGGAATCTGGGTGATACAAATCTACTGAAATATATTCTTTCTAAACACATCTAAAACCTGTTAAATAGCAATAACTAACTCTTAACTTGATGAATCCACAACAAGTAGAGCTTAAAGTATTTTTATTATTTTTATACATTATACAAAGCTTATTTTATAGGAACGTCACTGGTGTTACGTGTTACCAGGAAGAAAAGTAACACCAGTGACGATTTGGAGAAAGCGCTACCATTTTAACAAAATGGCTGCCATGTGTCAGACTAAATGTGGCTTCAGTCAATATCAAAATCGTTTAGCTCTTCAATACAATACATTTTCCCATTCAAATGTTCACCCCTAGGGCTATGACATGAGTAACACTAATGACAGACTTGAAAGACGCACGTAACATTTGAAGATAAAATGACACCTTTAACAAACAGAGTAAGAAGTATCTGACTTTCCTTATGTCTTTGTCCACTGCACTGCCTCAAAGGATCTCTTGTTACAGGAGGCACTTCAGAGACAGTACATTATTCAAAAATAAAAGCGTTTTGTGTAGCAGTAACACCAATGACGTAATTTTGGGTGACTGACATTTATTTGAGATTATTAATAATAATTTGCGTTTTTTTTTTTTACCATTTCAGTGTTATATTTAATGCTTGTAATGTTATGTAAATATAATTTTTTTTTACATTAAAACTATAGGCTCCACTTCCAGGCATGATCAAAGTGACAAGGCAGTTCCTTGAACTTGGCATTTTAAATTAATTGCTATTTATGTATAAAACCATTTTTTATTTATGTTTTATTTAGTACCATTGCAAAGACAATCTCTATGTATTCAACATATATAATGAATGTGAGTATTAGGTCAACGTCATGTATTTTGGTGTTGCAAAAGTATGTGACAGTACTTCCACCTTTTCTGTAGAATGACCCAGTTATCAAATAAGTATAAGATGTGCACAGTTATGATGAGTTTTACAGTTATGTAATGCACTGTTGTTGGGGGGAGAGACCGCCCCTTCCATATGAGTGCGTGCATGACGGGACGAGTTGTGTTCGTATGTGGAAAAGTCATACTCAGCGCGGTGAGCGCTGGCTTTATTGCTACTGTATGCCCCACGCAATAGTTGGGACTGTGTGACGTCAGTAAAAAAGGTTTTCCCCCCCAAGCGCAAGTGTCAAACTTCGCCTAGGTTGCTTTGGTATTTGGTGGTGCTAACATAAACAAAGTAGCATTGAGAACCAATTGTAATGTGTTTGTCTGATAAATACGTTTTTTATTTGCAAAACTTAATGCATTTGTTTGTAGATGGTGTTTTGTATTTGCAAACCACACTATGTTTGTTAGTGAATCATAAGGCATTTGTAAAACTTGTTTAGTTTGTTTGTAGACTGGAGTTATGGCAGGAAATTAGCTCCATAAAGTTCCACCTGAAAAAACACAACAAATGTAAATTCATGGAGAAAAAGATGAAACACTAAACCTCTAATATTTGATCCTCTGTACGTTTTGCACATTCCTTCACAATGCCACCTTTTTTTTATGCACTGCTCTTTTGTAAACATATTTTTTGCATATTTTTTGCATATTTTGTATATTTATTATTTTCTTGAAGAACATGGGAAAAGATAAGTTTAACCAGCTTCATAGATAGTTTATTTTTAATAATGTAATGTTAATTTTGAGGTAAGCTGCAGTTCTCACGTCAACCTGCGGTGGCGCTGCTGCGCTGGAGAGCAGACCGGAAGTGGGTGCAACCTGGAAGTCCTCTCCTTTTTGTTGTCATTGATTTGAAACATGGCGTCAGAAGGAGAGGCGGTCATCGCTGCTAAAACAGAAGCGGAGACCGGAGACGGGTCTGTGTCCTTCATTCAAAGTCTTCTTTATTCTTACTAATGTGTAGCACATGATTCTAACTATCTGTGAAAATATGGAGCGATTATGTGCTGATTTCTGGCCGTAAAAGCTGTTAGCATCTTGGCTAGCTAAAGTTAGCATGTCACAGAATAACCGTTACAGCTAAAGCTATGAGGAGAACATCTAAAATATCCAGTGGTGTAAAGTAACTAAGTAGATGTGCTGAACTTAATTACAATTTCACGGTACTCGTACTTTACTTCCGTATTTCCATGTTCTGCTCCTGTGTACTTTTCCTCCACTACATGTATTTAATACCTTTAGTTACTTTACAGATGTGGATGAATGATGTTAAATATAATCAAGTGTTAAATCAGACTTTAGTTCCACCTGGAGTAAATCCACAAGCTACCCTGCAGTATACAAAGTCATTCAAACTAGCTGCACCTTTACCAGCTTTGAGAACACTTTCATGATCAATCATTATAAAACATATCATATCTATTATTCTGAAATGGACCAATCTGCACCATGACTACTTTTACTGTCTTTCACTATATTTTGATGAGAATACTTTTATACTTTTACTTGAGGAACATTTTGAATGCAGGACTTTTACTGTAACAGAGTATTCCTACACTCTGGTACTTCTACTTTTACTCAAGTACAAGATCTGAGTA
>NC_136910.1:57883146-57915646 GCF_949606895.1 Notothenia rossii
AGTCTTATGCAAATGAAGGTACGAGTGAGAGGTGTTGAATATATTCTGTCTTTTCTTTGTGTGTGTGTGTGTGTGTGTGTGTGTGTGTGTGTGTGTGTGTGTGTGTGTGTGTGTGTGTGTGTGTGTGTTGTGTGGTGGTTGTGTGTGTGTGTGTGTGTGTGTGTGTGTGGTGTGTGTGTGTGTGTGTGTGTGTGGTGTGTGTGTGTGTGTGTGTGTGTGTGTGTGTGTGTGTGTGTGTGTGTACTTTTTATTCAAAGGTGTAATTTTTTTTTTTAAATAAGGTGCTCTGGCTCCTGGGCCCGGAAAAGGCAGAGGAGCCAAACGTAAACAACAACAACAGCAAGACAACAGTGCAGCGGGAGCAGCGAAGAGGACAAGAAGGTAGGAGAACTGAAAGAACACACACACACAGACACAGACACACACACACACACACACACACACACACACAGACAGACGTCTCACAGTCTGCATGATGAATAACTTTTGATTCATTCATTATTACGGCATATAAGTCAAAATATGACTTTTATTAATGCACTTTCATTTATTTCTGTATTTTTTTGTTTAGTTTTATTATTTATTTTAAAGACTTATATTCAAAGTTGAAAAACAGGACGGTACAGATTCACACAAAATGTCAGATGAATACAATTACAGATCAAATCAAAATGTAAATCATATACAGGTAAGTAACTTTAAAATAAGAAATGCATTGTGTGTGTCAGCCTTTAAAAAGTAATTGTGAAACATTACATGTAATAATAATAATAATCAATTTGATTTATAAGCACACTTTTCATTTGAGTAAACAAAACTCAAAGTGACCTATCACACTAGAGCCTTAAATTAAACAAAAACAAACCTCTCCTCCTCTTCCTCCCTCCTCCTCCTCTTCCTCTCAGCGACCCCCTCTTCTCAGCGCAGCGTCTCCCCCCCCATGGCTACCCCCTGGAGCATCCCTTTAATAAAGACGGGTACCGGTACATCCTGGCTGAACCGGATCCTCACGCTCCGGACCCGGAGAAACTGGAGCTGGACTGCTGGGCGGGGAAACCCATCCCTGGAGATCTGTACCGGGCCTGTCTGTACGAGAGGGTTCTGCTCGCCCTACACGACAGAGGTAACCAAGAGACTAACTGCACTATTTATTATTTTATTTTTAGATAGCATGGAGTCATTTCTTTTTTACTTCATTTTTGGTTTTTATCATTTATTTGTATTTATGTAACAGGGTTAGCCAAGAGCCTATTTTTCATCTGTAGTCCCTGGACAGGTTTTGTAAATCATTTCATTTCATTTCAAACCTTTATTTAGACAGATTGATCCCTTGAGATCATCATTTAGTTCCACATGAAACATAAAAACAACATACAAACAAACAACGGAGGATATCATATTTACATATTCAACATTTACAAATACCCAGAGTGTCAGAAAGCATTTCATTTAGACGTGCCTTAAATACATTCAGAGAAATAAAAATACTCAATTTCAATTTTGCCTGTAGACTGTTCCAAGCAAGTGGAGCTGCGCACATAGAAGCTGTCTTACCTAAGACAGTCCTTACTCTTGGTACATCTAACAAGACTATATCCTGTGATCGCAGACAATAGCTGCTTGCAACTTTCTGCTTTATCAATGAACAGATATAATACGGGAGTTTGCCCAACATAGCTTTATAGATCAAAGTGTACCAGTGACTGAGCCTCCGTACAGTGAGTGATGGGAAACCTGCCTTGGTCAACCTAAGGACACATTTCATTTTAAAGTAAATACAATGAAATGAAAACATGCACCATACAGAACTGGAATACTTAAATAAAAAATGAAAAGGCAGAACAATAAAACCAAACAAAAAAGAACATGTTAGAAACACAGGCAGTGTGGACAGACACTGGGTTGTTTCAGTTTGGGTTAGATCGTACAAACATATTTACACTTTTGTGAATCTTTTTTTCCATTTTCATTTAGCTGTATCTAAAGGTAAAGAAAACATGAGCGAAAAATAATACAAAAATAAGTAAATCAAAGAATATCCACGTGTATGTGTATTAGGGATGGGAACGATTAATCGAATATTCAAAATTATTCAGGTATGAGAATATGAGTTATGAATTAGGGATGCCTAAGTTGATTACATATGATCAAAAGGAATCATTCAATGTATACGCCAGTGCCATAGCTAAGTGTGTCTAAAGGTGTGTGTTGCTCCGCTCACCGGCCCCTCGCAGCGGGCAGAGCTGCAGGGGCTGATCTCTCTCTCGCGTCCGGTTATACTTCACTCGCGTTTATGTCCAAATCCATCAGATCTAGTTCTAGCTAATGCTATGGCTGCTGCCCCTCCCTACACGCAGACTCAAACCTCATCTTAGACCCAAATTCCAGCTGAGAGGGTCTTCTCTAGAGCTGGCCTGATTGTGAACCGCCTCCGCACCCGCCTCTCTCCTGAGTAGACATGCTCATATTCTTAAAGAAGAATGAGTATTGAATAGCTGCATTCTGTGCATAGGCCCTGTTACAGGTTGTTGATCTCTGTTGTCACGGGTTACGTGTTTTAAGCATGAAAGCTGTAGGCCTATAGCTCTCAACTGTTCGAACTGTGATCACCAGTTCAATACATTTGACAAATTCGACTTGGTTTCTATACTTATTTGAACATGTATTTATTTATTTTTCAAAATTAAAAAAGAAATTCTTTTTTTTTGTAAAAAAGGTTTTCCAAAAAAAAATTATTTTTAGGATATTTACATTTCGGTTAACCGTTTTTTTGGGGGTCGAATATACATTTGCTTTCAAATTCCCATCCGTGATATGTATGTGTATAATAGACGTATAGAAAAATGTATTTAAAGAAATAATAATTGTAGAAATTACCTAAAGAAATAAAACTGAAAATGAACTCGAAAAATATGACTGCCGCTGAGGCCCAAGCTAGAGAATCTTACTCAGAGAATGATCCAAGTCCAGACATTTATTTGTTGATTCAATGTCACCCAAAACTCAAATTAACACGTTTCCAATAATTGCCGTTCCAGGGTGTCTGCGGGGTCTTAAAAAGTATTAAAAGTTGATCAATCAATTTAGCGAAAATGAAGGCTATTAAAAAGTATTAAACGGCATTTTCCAAGGTTTTACATTTTGTAGCTTGTTTTCAATAAGTATATAAATGGTCCAAAGAGGTTGTGTTCTACAGTCTGCCTGAATGTAATCATTGCGTAGGTGTGTAGTGTGATTCTGTGTACTTTATTTATGGCATCCCGTTGGGTTTGACGTCATCTGAACAGGACATCGCACGCTCACTGCTTGATAGCGCGCGAAGCTCCGTTTACGCCGGTTGTTAAAACATCGTTATGGGGAAATGCAAGTCTGCGTCCAAATGGTTGGAAGATAAGGAGGAAGGACAATCAATACTGTATATAGTCAATGTGAGGTAAAGTGTGTCGCCAAGGTAACCGGTTAAAACTCCAAGTGGCGATGAGGTCTTAAAATGTATGGAAAGGGTCCAAAGATCCAAAAATACTTAAAGTTCCAAAAATATCGCAAATGGTTGGAAGATGAGGAGGAAGGACAATCAATACTGTATATAGTCAATGTGAGGTGAAGTGTGTCGCCATGGTAACCGGATAAAACTCCAAGTGGTGATGAGGTCTTAAAATGTATGGAAAGGGTCTTAAAAGGTCTTCCATCTGACTTCAGGATTCCTGCATATAGCCTGCTTTCCTACGGCATGCTTGTTTCACCCTGGTAAAAAAAGATATGCCTAATCCCACCACCGCCTCGCTCCAATATATACATTACCACCAGGTGCCCAAACTGCATTCAAAATAAAAGCATAAGAATTACCAAAAGATAGTTACACTAAATAAATATACATGAACAATAAAAAAATAACACGAAGAAAATAAATGTTTACCTATGAAGTAATCAAAAAGAATATATAGCTCCAACAACCATAAATACAAATAATACATAGGGCATTTTATATATTATAAAACAAACCTTTGTCGTTGTTTCAGCGCCTCAGCTGAAGATCTCTGACGACCGCCTGACGGTCACGGGGGAGAAAGGCTACTCGATGGTGCGAGCGTCTCACGGGGTCCGGAGAGGGTCCTGGTTCTTCGAGGTGACGGTGGATGAAATGCCTTCAGAGACGGCCGCGAGGCTCGGGTGGTCCCAACCCCTCGGTCAGTGGAGACTCAGAAATCACAGTGCATGTCTACAGGGCTTAGCAGAGGATGCTTGAAACATTAGCTCATCGTCCACACGAGTTCAAATAGGTTTTCACAAGAGATATTTGAAAATATATATTTGCAGCTTTAGAGCCAAAATGTTTCTTTACAAGCTGATTTTTAGAGAAACCTGAGATGGTTCTGCACATTTGAATTGGATTTGATTTAAAGAAATGCCCCAGAGGGTTCAACATGTGTAGCTAAACCAAGATGCTACCTATAAACAACACACCAATGTACTCCAAAGCAGAGAGAGGGCTTTGGTGAAAGTGTTTTTGACATCCCCTTCCTTCCTCGTGTTGTAGGTAACCTGCAGGCGCCTCTGGGCTACGATAAGTTCAGCTACTCGTGGCGCAGTAAGAAGGGAACTCGCTTCCACCAGTCCATCGGAAAGAGCTTTTCCTCTGGCTTCGGTCAGGGAGACACGCTGGGATTCTTCATCGAGTTACCGGACGGCACGGAGACCGCCAAGGCTCTGCCCGACACCTACAAGGACAAGGTGAGGACACACTGTCTCCTTCACTGACTCAACAACACAATACACTGACTCTCTCTCTGAGGACACCTACAAGGACAAGGTGAGGACACACTGTCTCCTTCACTGACTCAACAACACAATACACTGACTCTCTCTCTGAGGACACCTACAAGGACAAGGTGAAGACACACTGTCTCCTTCACTGACTCAACGACACAATACACTGACTCTCTCTCTGAGGACACCTACAAGGACAAGGTGAGGACACACTGTCTCCTTCACTGACTCAACAACACAATACACTGACTCTCTCTCTGAGGACACCTACAAGGACAAGGTGAGGACACACTGTCTCCTTCACTGACTCAACGACACAATACACTGACTCTCTCTCTGAGGACACCTACAAGGACAAGGTGAAGACACACTGTCTCCTTCACTGACTCAACAACAAAATACACTGACTCTCTCTGAGGACACCTACAAGGACAAGGTGAGGACACACTGTCTCCTTCACTGACTCAACGACACAATACACTGACTCTCTCTCTGAGGACACCTACAAGGACAAGGTGAAGACACACTGTCTCCTTCACTGACTCAACAACAAAATACACTGACTCTCTCTGAGGACACCTACAAGGACAAGGTGAGGACACACTGTCTCCTTCACTGACTCAACAACACAATACACTGACTCTCTCTCTGAGGACACCTACAAGGACAAGGTGAGGACACACTGTCTCCTTCACTGACTCACCGACACAATACACTGACTCTCTCTCTGAGGACACCTACAAGGACAAGGTGAGGACACACTGTCTCCTTCACTGACTCAACAACACAATACACTGACTCTCTCTCTGAGGACACCTACAAGGACAAGGTGAGGACACACTGTCTCCTTCACTGACTCAACAACACAATACACTGACTCTCTCTCTGAGGACACCTACAAGGACAAGGTGAGGACACACTGTCTCCTTCACTGACTCAACGACACAATACACTGACTCTCTCTCTGAGGACACCTACAAGGACAAGGTGAGGACACACTGTCTCCTTCACTGACTCAACACAACAATACACTGACTCTCTCTGAGGACACCTACAAGGACAAGGGAAACTCTAAAAAGTTTTGTGAAGCCGTCATTGTATTCGCTGGCATTAGCATTATTAGCATTATTAGCATTATTAGCCCCGCGCACCAACGCAGAGAGACTAACTTATGGCAACACAAAAGCAAACATGGGAGCAGTGGAGATGAGGAGGTGTCGGCGTTCTGGTGATTTACTCTGAAGGCTTCAGTAGAAGCTGCTGGGAGTCCCAGCAGCTTCTACTGAAGCCAGCCCCCATAGATCTACACTGACTCCCCACATGATGTAATTCTGACTTTCTCTCTTTTCAGGCGCTTATCAAGTTCAAGAGCTACCTGTACTTTGAGGAGAAGGACTACGTCGACAAAGCGGAGAAAAGCCTGAAGTCAATGAGCCACAGCAAGGTGAGGAAACCTCTTTAATGTTTAATGTGTTTATTTAAGGCAAGATCTGGCTTTGTATCATACTGTATATCCTAGGCTTAGATCAGGGGTCGGCAACAACCGGCACGCGGCACCGTAACCAGTGGCCCTCTAGGAATAAGTGTGCAAAATATTTGAATGAGACCGCCGCTAGAGCGTGTCTCCCCGTTACCTGCAGAAGGAAGCCATGCACGCAACGCAGCCCCGCTCTCTTTATCTCCAGGTGACTTTCTGCCGCTTTCCTCCGTGGTGCCGTGCTGATCGTTTCACCACGGAGGAAAGCACTTCACTAATTGCAGTACCCATAAGGAGCTGTACAAATGCCTGCTTGCTTATTGTATAGTTGTAAGTGCACTGTCTTGATGGAGCATATGTGTGGGCTGGACCTGTATCAGGAAAGGAGCAGTCAGAGAGTAGATTAGTTGTCGATTCTTGTTCTGTTTTCTGTGACTATCTGCCTCACCCTGTCAGACTTTCAGTTGCGCGCTACTAAAGAGACGTGTTACCATGGAAACCAAACAATGGTGTAGCTGTATTAAAGTCCGAGTGGAAACAGTCCTGAGTAAATCTGATTTTGTCAGCAATGCGGGAGTATATATGAAACCGGGAGAGGGCAGTGAAACCGGGAGTCAAGGGTTGGCAAGTATGATCATAGCATGTGTGCTCTGGAGAATCACAGAACGGACGATCGTCCTTATTATTATGCCGTTTAAACCAATGATTTAAGTGTTTGTTAAATTCTGCATCATGTAAGTTGCGCTGACAGGTCCACACACTGCTTCCCCGCAGCGAGGCCCCCCCCCCCCCCGCCCTCCTGCTGATAGTTCACGCGCGTCAAGCTCCAAACAGGTTGCCGACCCCTGGTGTAGATGTTGTATTTCGTTTTTTGTTGTTGTGAATAATGATTACTATCTTAAAAAACCTGTTTCCTTTAACCCGTGTTTCCTGTTTTCCAGATGGTGTTCTTTAAAAACGGAGTGAGTCAAGGTGTTGCCTTTGAGAACCTGTTTGAAGGCATGTACTTTCCGGCCATCTCACTCTACAAGAGCTGCACGGTCAGTGGAGATCAGATTCAACACTTTATAAACGAGTCTTCCTGCTTAAGTGCTAAGCGTTGCCTTCTCTTCCTGCAGGTGTCCGTTAACTTCGGGCCAAATTTCAAACACCCTCCGAAGGACCTCAAGTACCAGCCGGTGAGTTTCTAAAACTGAATCTGAAATCAAAAATAAGCATTGTAGAATATTGTCATACAGTAAAACTAACTTTAAAACAATATCCTGTCAGAACTTCTGAAACGACATTTCCTGGTTAAAAAAAAAAATGAAAGTCAAATCTTTAGTTTTAGAAATGTAACAGGCTTTATTTTCCAGTAGATGGCGATGTTGGATTAAATAAAAACAAAACATGATTTAAATATTATTGTAGATCAAATATTTTTCCTACTGTATATCAAAATAACTGTATTTAAAACAAAGTACACAAAATAAACTAAGACTAGCACATGAAATGAAAATCTCTAATTTAAATCAATAGTGTTTATTTGTATTGTGGTAGTTTAACACTTGAACCACCAGGGGTCGCTGTATACCTAAAACCGCCAACGGGACAAATGTACCCGCTATTAGAATGCATTGATTTTCAAGGTACAATGTTTCTTTAATTTCTCATACTAGAACACGGGGTTAAGAGTGAGTTTTGATCGGTGATGAAACTTAACCAATAGAATCTGTGGACTCTCAGCTTTCATGTCAAATCTAGTTTGTGCAGACAGCATGAAGTATAAAAGATCGCTAACGTGAGTTATGTGCAAAGTGTCTCTCTCTCTCTCTCTCTCTCTGTCTCTCTCTCTCTCTCTCTGTCTCTGTCTCTCTCTCTGACTCTCTCTCTCTCTCTCTCTCTCTCTCATTCAATTCAAAAGCTTTATTAGCATGACCATATTTACATACAGTATTGCCAAAGCTATGTATAGTTGTAACATCTATACAAAAATGCACACAAATAAACAGTTGTAAACAAACTGCTAAGAACATGTTTTTTTATTTTTTACAAGAAATACAGATTCATTTCATTCATATGATACATGAATACAAAATAGAATATGATATATATACTTAAGACCTGGTGTATCTGCTCACTCCGGTTCCCTCAGACTGTGGCAGGCTCGCTCTCTCTCTCTCGCTCTCTCTCTCTCGCTCTCTCTCTCGCTCTCGCTCTCGCTCTCTCTCTCTCTCTCTCTTATATTATATTCAATTGAATAACCCTCAATATGTCAATTTTGAAAGCATTTCATATCATTTTTATTCACAGGTAATATAAAATTGTATTTCCGTAATCATTATTTCTCCTCCATCATAATTTAATTTAGTAATGTGTGAGTAAGGGTTTGAATATCCTACACTCAATAAATACAACATTATTATCAGGGGTGCACATAACACATCTGAAATGCGTACCGTCGGACTTGTGAAGCTTTTCCAAGCAACCCCCCGGTAACTCACGAAGAAAGTTATGTGCACCCCTAATTATTATATTCAATTGAAAACCCCTCAATATGTTCAATTTGAAAGCATTTAATACAATTTTTATTTTCCAGATAATATTTAATCTTTATTCTGCATTCATTAATCACGTCGCCTCCTCCCTCAGATGAGTGATATGGGCTGGGGCGCGGTGACGGAGCACACGCTGGCGGACATGTTGTATCACGTGGAGACGGATGTGGACGGACGGCGTTCCCCCCCGTGGGAGGGATGAAAGAAATCAACACACACACCTTGCCCCCCCCCCCCCACCTTCAGACGGTAACATAAAAAGCACCAGGGAACTGTAGCTCCTCAAAGAAGCTGATTTCCACTCCAAGACAGAAAGTGTTTAAATATGCTGTGATTTCACCAAGCTCATTTCTTATTGGCTGCATATGATCAGCTGACATTCCTTTACGAACATCTGACACATTATTTCTGGTGCTTTCCTTTCAAATCTGTATTTTTTGAAGTTATAACGTCATGTTTCTCTGCAGCCAAACTCCATCTGCAGAAACATTGTTTGTGTATTAAATCTGATTTTATTTGTTTTACAATGTGTGTCAATTATTCTCTGTTTTATACTCTGGGTTGAATAAATAAAAAATAAATGCTACATGAACAAAGTAGAACTCCTGACATTCTTGGGTTGTAAACATTAGATATTTTTGCTTACAACTTACACTGATTTTTCAGGAGGACTCTTTAAAGTAGAGACACTACATACTGATATACACCTGAACATCAGCAGGAGAGGACTCTTTAAAGTAGAGACACTACATACTGATATATACCTGAACATCAGCAGGAGAGGACTCTTTAAAGTAGAGACACTACATACTGATATACACCTGAACATCAGCAGGAGAGGACTCTTTAAAGTAAAGACACTACATACTGATATACACCTGAACATCAGCAGGAGAGGACTCTTTAAAGTAGAGACACTACATACTGATATACACCTGAACATCAGCAGGAGAGGACTCTTTAAAGTAGAGACACTACATACTGATATACACCTGAACATCAGCAGGAGAGGACTCTTTAAAGTAGAGACACTACATACTGATATATACCTGAACATCAGCAGGAGAGGACTCTTTAAAGTAGAGACACTACATACTGATATACACCTGAGCATCAGCAGGAGAGGACTCTTTAAAGTAGAGACACTACATACTGATATACACCTGAACATCAGCAGGAGAGGACTCTTTAAAGTAGAGACACCACATACTGATATACACCTGAACATCAGCAGGAGAGGACTCTTTAAAGTAGAGACACTACATACTGATATACACCTGAACATCAGCAGGAGAGGACTCTTTAAAGTAGAGACACCACATACTGATATACACCTGAACATCAGCAGGAGAGGACTCTTTAAAGTAGAGACACTACATACTGATATACACCTGAACATCATCAGGAGATGACTCTTTAAAGTAGAGAGGTGAACATGTCAAGTATTGAATAGAAACACAAATAAAAATAACAAACGTTTAATATTTTATAAAAGAAATCACAGAATCTGAATAAAACGTTTTCTGCTAAAACAGTGCAATAGTGAAATCAGTTTTAATGTCATAGTAGTTTCATACAGTCCGTTGTGCTACTGCTACTGAAGTAATTAGATTTAAAATGTTAAAACAGGATGTGAGGGAATGACAACAATGTGTTTAAAATGAAGCAAGTGCTGATATAGTGCATTTGTGGGAGAAAGGACAGATAATGGCAGGAAACGGGTTCCCCTCCATGTTTGTTTTCTGCTCCAGTGTTTGTGTTTCAGTGTCTTTGAGTTTCTTTTTCACATCGAATTGCTCACCAGGTCGGACTTCATGTAGCTCTCATTGGAATGAAAACTCTGTCTGCTGTCATCGGACGCTTCCTGAGGGTGCTGAGAGAGATTCAGATTCATTATACACACTTAGAGGAGAGACAACTGCAAATACAAGGTACCTGTATTCAAGCTTTTACCAGAGAGGCATCAGTACACACATCCTTTACTGAAGTAGAAGTACAGATACTCGTTTAAAAATACTCTGGTTAAAGTAGAAGTACTGACTAAACTTCTTTACTCAAGTCAAAGTAAAGAGGCTTTGAAATGTACTTCAGTAAAAAGTACCCATAACTAGCAGCTGTTTTAAAGAGTACCTGACCTCCCTTTATGTTAATAGAACAATAATGTCATTGTTAGCTAATGAATGTTTCCATGGTGACCAACGGCAACATGACAACGTTTCCATTGGTCCCTCTTCTTTAGACAAGACCAGGAAATGATGGATACACGGATCGTGTTCAAATCAATAGGCACGCAATGACTCTAAATAATAATGATCACGCCACCAAACACACATTCACACTAAAGGAACCAGCCTGTTTGGAAAATGAGAGAAGTAGAAAGTACAGGTATTTGAGTTCAACATGTAAGAAGTAGAAAGTACAGGTATTTGAGTTCAACATGTAAGAAGTAGAAAGTACAGGTATTTGAGTTCAACATGTAAGAAGTAGAAAGTACAGGTATTTGTGTTCAACATGTAAGAAGTAGAAAGTACAGGTATTTGGGTTCAACATGTAAGAAGTAGAAAGTACAGGTATTTGTGTTCAACATGTAAGAAGTAGAAAGTACAGGTATTTGTGTTCAACATGTAAGAAGTAGAAAGTACAGGTATTTGGGTTCAACATGTGAGAAGTAGAAAGTACAGGTATTTGAGTTCAACATGTAAGAAGTAGAAAGTACAGGTATTTGAGTTCAACATGTGAGAAGTAGAAAGTACAGGTATTTGAGTTCAACATGTAAGAAGTAGAAAGTACAGGTATTTGAGTTCAACATGTAAGAAGTAGAAAGTACAGGTATTTGAGTTCAAAATGTAAGAAGTAGAAAGTACAGGTATTTGAGTTCAACATGTGAGAAGTAGAAAGTACAGGTATTTGAGTTCAACATGTAAGAAGTAGAAAGTACAGGTATTTGAGTTCAAGATGTAAGAAGTAGAAAGTACAGGTATTTGGGTTCAACATGTGAGAAGTAGAAAGTACAGGTATTTGTGTTCAACATGTAAGAAGTAGAAAGTACAGGTATTTGTGTTCAACATGTAAGAAGTAGAAAGTACAGGTATTTGTGTTCAACATGTAAGAAGTAGAAAGTACAGGTATTTGGGTTCAACATGTAAGAAGTAGAAAGTACAGGTATTTGTGTTCAACATGTAAGAAGTAGAAAGTACAGGTATTTGAGTTCAACATGTAAGAAGTAGAAAGTACAGGTATTTGAGTTCAACATGTAAGAAGTAGAAAGTACAGGTATTTGTGTTCAACATGTAAGAAGTAGAAAGTACAGGTATTTGTGTTCAAGATGTAAGAAGTAGAAAGTACAGGTATTTGTGTTCAACATGTAAGAAGTAGAAAGTACAGGTATTTGTGTTCAACATGTAAGAAGTAGAAAGTACAGGTATTTGGGTTCAACATGTGAGAAGTAGAAAGTACAGGTATTTGTGTTCAACATGTAAGAAGTAGAAAGTACAGGTATTTGGGTTCAACATGTAAGAAGTAGAAAGTACAGGTATTTGGGTTCAACATGTGAGAAGTAGAAAGTACAGGTATTTGAGTTCAACATGTAAGAAGTAGAAAGTACAGGTATTTGAGTTCAACATGTGAGAAGTAGAAAGTACAGGTATTTGAGTTCAACATGTAAGAAGTAGAAAGTACAGGTATTTGAGTTCAACATGTAAGAAGTAGAAAGTACAGGTATTTGAGTTCAACATGTAAGAAGTAGAAAGTACAGGTATTTGTGTTCAACATGTGAGAAGTAGAAAGTACAGGTATTTGAGTTCAACATGTAAGAAGTAGAAAGTACAGGTATTTGTGTTCAACATGTAAGAAGTAGAAAGTACAGGTATTTGTGTTCAAAATGTAAGAAGTAGAAAGTACAGGTATTTGAGTTCAAAATGTAAGAAGTAGAAAGTACAGGTATTTGTGTTCAACATGTAAGAAGTAGAAAGTACAGGTATTTGAGTTCAACATGTAAGAAGTAGAAAGTACAGGTATTTGAGTTCAACATGTAAGAAGTAGAAAGTACAGGTATTTGAGTTCAACATGTAAGAAGTAGAAAGTACAGGTATTTGTGTTCAACATGTAAGAAGTAGAAAGTACAGGTATTTGAGTTCAACATGTAAGAAGTAGAAAGTACAGGTATTTGAGTTCAACATGTAAGAAGTAGAAAGTACAGGTATTTGTGTTCAACATGTGAGAAGTAGAAAGTACAGGTATTTGAGTTCAACATGTAAGAAGTAGAAAGTACAGGTATTTGTGTTCAACATGTAAGAAGTAGAAAGTACAGGTATTTGTGTTCAAAATGCAAGAAGTAGAAAGTACAGGTATTTGTGTTCAAAATGCAAGAAGTAGAAAGTACAGGTATTTGTGTTCAACATGTGAGAAGTAGAAAGTAAAAAGTCCTCAGAAAAATAAGTAGTGGAGTAAAGTACTGATACCAGAAACATGTACTTAAGTACAGTAACGTAGTATTTGTACTCCACTTCTTCCCACCTCTAATTATTAGGTAAATATTGTACTAATCCTGTTGCTGCTATAAACGCCTGAATCTCGCCACGGGGATAAATAAAGTTCCATCTTTTCACACTACAGACGTTCATCCCCTTCCTCTCCAGATGAATTTTGTTAAACTGAAACTTAAAAAGTATCGATGATTATCTGGAAAATGCATCTGTTTTTCTGAGAAACTCACAAGAAGTTACCTTTGAATTGATCGAATATGAAGCATTGCTGCAGATTAAACTAACCAGCGGAGGTGTTACGTGCCAGGCAGGCTGTACTTTGTGGTTTTCCTTCCCTCCTGTGTTTCTGTCTTCTCCCTGTCTTCTGCACAGCTAATCAGCAGCTGATCGGTACCTGCCTGTGCACCTGAGTCTGATGGCTGATTGGATCCCCTCACCCTCAGCTGGCCTATCAGCAGCCAGGGCCGACCATAAAGGAGGCACCCAGGAAGTCTTCTCTCTCTCCCTCTGGGCCTGTTGCTGATGAAGGAGCCTGCAGTGTTTAGCAACTCCTTATCTTTGTATTGTCTGACCTTTGTGAAAGTGTGTGTGTTGAGAGGTGGAGGAGTTCGGTAAGTCTGGGGTACCCTGTACATTTCTCACCACGTAGCTAACTAATGTTCAGACACACTAGGTTAGCGGATTGTTGCCACCCCTGGATTCTGTTTTGTCAAATTCTTTGTAGTTTAGTTAGTGAGGGTTTCAAAGGATAGATGTAGAGATAGGCCTGGTTCTGTTATGCTTGTTTCTTTTGTTTGGCACAATCCTTTGACTACTCCTCCTCCTCCTCCTCCTCCTCTTCTTCCTCTTCCTCCTCCTCCTCACCAACCGAGTGTTTCAATTATATGTCTGTTCGATTCTGGGTTTACGCAAAATAAACCTTTTGTCAACTGTTACGCTGACTCCCTCATTTTTATTGGTTGTATGTTATTGTCTCCAGGTCCCCTAGACCTTAGTGGGGACGTAACAGATGCAAAAATAATATGCGTATAATAAAGTCTAGAAATACCTGAAAAAAACCTTTTTAAAAAGTAGGAAAAAAGTAATAATAATAATAAAAAAATTAAAAAAAATCTAGAAAGAATCACGGAAAGTTGTTCACAGAATTTGCCACAAAACAAAACGAACATTTATCTGAAAAATGTCCAAAAGACAGGAAACAGCAACTTGCTAACAGAATAATAAGTTATTGATTAAACATTAAGCGTAGCAGTGACGTTAATGCAGAATGCAGTTTCCTCACGTGTCTGCGGAAGAGGCGGTCCATCAGGCTGCGTCTGGGGCTCCCGGGAGTCTGAGTCCAGTCCAGGTCTGAAGATCTGGATCCTTCAGGGCCGAAAACATTCAGCTCTTTGAAACATCCGGTATCTATCACCTGCAGAGAGGAGGAGGCATGCAGGTGCTTTAACCTCCTGCTGTGTTCGGGTCAGATCGGACCGATTTACTGCTTTCATCAATCAGAACTTTTTTTTTTAACATTCGATTGCATCAAGGCTTCATGATCTCCTTCACAGGAGATGTTTGAACATATGACATGGCTGATCAACACTTTCATTGAATTTTGGATGATTTAGTCAACTTTGTAACACACACACACACACACACCCCCAGACAGACAGACAGACACACACACATCAATTTGACACATTTCCCGCTCTTATGCGCCCCTCCCCCCACATGGATCACACCTGGCACACACCAATACATGTTCAGTGTCTGTTCTTTGTATACTTACTGCAGTTGTTCATGTACACCAGTAGTCTGATATACAATATGTACAGTTTGAAAGCGTGTTAAATGAAATGTGGTGATGATTCATGGTTTTTGTGTTAATGTAATAGCAGTTAAAACAGGACCGGTGAAATTTGACCGCGAACACCAAAGTAAGGGGGGGGGGAACGAAGACAATAGGAGGGTTAACTCAGTGAAAGGACTTCTACCACACTGTCAAAGGGAAGGGTTTGTATTGGTCGTGTTAATAAAGCAAAAGTACTACACTCTTCAATCCATTGAAAATGTCAGAATATTATGAACAAATGATCTGAGAGAACGTCCTAACTATATGTGAAAACGTTCATTTTTGAAAATGTATGTTAATTTCAGATAATTATGTGAAAACATTTCAGTTTTTATGTTAAAAACAAATCTCGAGGAACTTGTAAACTATGTCCTAAACATTCCAAAAGAATACGTGAAAAATGTGTGAAACTGAACAAGTCTGCAATCTCAAAGTAAACTGTCAAAATACGTCTCATACGGTGGTGGTGGCGAAGTACTTAGGGACTCGGCTTGCCAACTGGAAGGTCACCAGTTCAAGTGCTACCGAGGTGTCCCTGAGCAAGGCACCGTTCCCTACACTGCTCCCCGGGCGCCGTAATAATGGCAGCCGACTGCTCCTAACACTAGGATGGGTCAAACGCAGAGAAACTGTTTTGTTACATAGTACCTGTACGACGTAACGACAATAGGTTGAATCTAATCTAATCTAATCTACAAGTGACAGTAATGCATTGAGACACTTAGTAAATGAGCTACACTGTGAAAAGACAAGGGTCAAAGCAACATTCCTGCATTTGAATCTGATTTGAATAAAGTTTAAAAACCACACAGAAAATATCTGAAATATTTGACACCCAGAAACACTTCTTTAAAAAAAAGGACTTCAATGTTTATTGCTGCCAACAAAGTGTCAGAGTACAAGTACCTCGTTCTGCCAGTTGATGGACACGCTGCCCGTGTTGAACTTGCAGTAAAACTCGCTGTCGGTCTCACCCAGAGTGACCCCCTTCACCGTGGAGAACTCATCGATGTCCTGCACGTCGCTGCAGTACACCAGTCTGGGCTGCAGGGGGCAAACAGATCCAATTCAAAGAGTCAAACACCACCACACACACAGTGAGCAGGAATACAGCTTTTAACCCGTTAATACTCAGAAAACACCATTTATCCTCCACTGGGGGGGGGGGGGTGAAGGACAGCAAGTTAACTACTGGACTAATGAATATATATTTGAGGTACTTCAAACGGAGGTATTTCATTGATTATTTCTATTTTCTATCCCTTCTGTCCTCCTAATGGAGTGAGACACCACCACACAGTGAGCAGGAATACAGCTTTTAACCCTTTAATACTAAATAAAAAAGAAGTATTAAAAGTCCCCTATTGTACTGTGTTTCATCAGGTTTCAGATATATCCAGAGCCTGTCTCTGATTGGCTCAAACACCAAACAGATCATTGCAGCATTACCCATAATCCCCTCTGTTTCAGCCCTGTTTCCAAAGTGCTGATTCTCTGTCTGTTACTTTAGAATGACTTCGTATCCAAAAATACAATATTAATTATTAACCTGGTTATTAACTACCTTTTACTAACAGCTCAAATAAGCGATGTATTCATTAGCTGCACATTATCAATCCAGTATTATAATAAATCTGCATAATGAGTGATGCATTGTGAATATAATCATTTTAAACGTTTCCGTCAATTAAAAATGTTATTCATTCTTCCACCACTGCAAGTACATTTATGACATTTAAATTATATTACAATCATTATTTTAAATGTGTCTTTATTTTGTGTATAAGTAGCCTACTGCCGAATTACAAAGTTGTTTTTTCACCAATAAACGTTCCTTTGAAGCTATATAAGTGTGTGGGTTGATTGAAACGTAAACAAAGCACATTTTCCCAAAACGACTTCTGTATTTTTACTTAGCAACGCTTTTACCTGTCATAAAGTTGAAAAAGATAAAAACATGAAGTCATCAGTTTTAAAGAGACCTAACATGTATCTGATCTTCTTTAGTGGTTTCTTTTTAAAGTACTTGCATCAGGTTTGAACGGCGGCTCGACGAGTCCGGCCTCCAGCATCCGGAAGTTTACTTTCCTGAAGAAACGATGATCCTGAACGTCTTCCCCCCCCGAAGCCAAACAGCCCAGACGCTCCTTGGGGTCTTTGTTCAGCAGCTGAGGAACAGAGACGTATATTTAGATATATGTATATATATACATATATATATATATATGTATATATATCTATATATAGTCATTTCTACAAAGACCAGAGGTGAGAGGAGTACTTAGATCTGGTGCTTCAGTAAAAGTAGAAGTACTCAGATATTCTATTTGAGTAAAAGTAAAAGTACTCAGATCTTGTACTTGAGTAAAAGTAGAAGTACTCAGATCTTGTAAAAGTAGAAGTACTCCGATCTTGTTCTTGAGTAAAAGTAGAAGTACTCAGTTCTTGTACTTGAGTAAAAGTAGAAGTACTCAGATCTTGTACTTGAGTAAAAGTAGAAGTACTAAGATCTTGTATTTGATTAAAAGTAGAAGTACTCAGATCTTGTAGTAAAAGTAGAAGTACTCAGATCTTGTAGTAAAAGTAGAAGTACTCAGATCTTGTTCTTGAGTAAAAGTAGAAGTACTCAGATCTTGTACTTGAGTAAAAGTAGAAGTACTCAGATCTTGTTCTTGAGTAAAAGTAGAAGTACTCAGATCTTGTATTTGAGTAAAAGTAGAAGTACTCAGATCTTGTAGTAAAAGTAGAAGTACTCAGATATTGTAGTAAAAGTAGAAGTACTCAGATCTTGTACTTGAGTAAAAGTAGAAGTACTCAGATCTTGTTCTTGAGTAAAAGTACTCAGACCTTGTACTTGAGTAAAAGTAGAAGTACTCAGATCTTGTAGTAAAAGTAGAAGTACTCAGATCTTGTTCTTGACTAAAAGTACTCAGATCTTGTACTTGAGTAAAAGTAGAAGTACTCAGATATTGTATTTGAGTAAAAGTAGAAGTACTCAGATCTTGTAGTAAAAGTAGAAGTACTCAGATCTTGTAGTAAAAGTAGAAGTACTCAGATCTTGTACTTGAGTAAAAGTAGAAGTACTCAGATCTTGTAGTAAAAGTAGAAGTACTCAGATCTTGTTCTTGAGTAAAAGTACTCAGACCTTGTACTTGAGTAAAAGTAGAAGTACTCAGATCTTGTAGTAAAAGTAGAAGTACTCAGATCTTGTTCTTGACTAAAAGTACTCAGATCTTGTACTTGAGTAAAAGTAGAAGTACTCAGATATTGTACTTGAGTAAAAGTAGAAGTACTCAGATCTTGTAGTAAAAGTAGAAGTACTCAGATCTTGTTCTTGAGTAAAAGTAGAAGTACTCAGATCTTGTAGTAAAAGTAGAAGTACTCAGATCTTGTTCTTGAGTAAAAGTACTCAGATCTTGTACTTGAGTAAAAGTAGAAGTACTCATATCTTGTACTTGAGTAAAAGTAGAAGTACTCAGATCTTGTGATGGAGTAAAAGTAGAAGTACTCAGATCTTGTACTTAGTGAAAGTAGAAGTACTCAGGTCTTGTTTTTGAGTAAAAGTAAAAGTGCTCTGATCTTGTACTTGATTAGAAGTACTCAGGTCTTGTACTTGAGTAAAAGTAGAAGTACTCAGCTCTTGTACTTGAGTAAAAGTAGAAGTACTCAGGTCTTGTTCTTGAGTAAAAGTAATAGTCCCAGAGTGTAGGAATACTCTGTTACAGTAAAAGTCCTGCATTCAAAATGTTCCTCAAGTGAAAGTAGAAAAGTATTCTCATCAAAATATAGTGAAAGACAGTAAAAGTAGTGATTGTGCAGATTGGTCCATTTCAGAATAATAGATATGATATGTTTTATAATGATTGATCATGAAAGTGTTCTCAAAGCTGGTTAAGGTGCAGCTAGTCTGAATGACTTTGTATACTGCAGGGTAGCTTGTGGATTTACTCCAGGTGGAACTAAAGTCTGATTTAACACTTGATTAGATTAGATTGATTTCAGACTCACGGAGGAACAGAGGTTTTTCACAGATTTCCCGAACTTCTCCCCGAACTCCAGCGGTTCGTTCTGGATCCTCCTCTCCATCTCCGCGGTTTTGGGATGTTCTCCTTTTTGTCGGAGGGGGGGCTTCCCCGCCGTCATCTCGTAGATCAGACAGCCGAGACCCCACCAGTCCACGCTCAGCCCGTAGTGTTTGTGTCCGATCACCTCGGGGGCTGAAACCAGGAAAACATCCAGAGTTTCAGGGGTCAGTGGAGGAAGAGAGAGGAACCCGAGGATGTTCAGGGTGAGTGTAAATATCTGATATGTTTCCTTTATTGTTAGAAAATCATGTTAAACTTTGTTTGTATCTATATATAATATAATTATAATACCTGAAGATATAAGATATATACCCAAAGATCTTGAAGTGACTGTTATTTTGTATATATTGATTGTTGTGCTTTTATGTAAGTCTTAATGTGTGCATATCTGTCTGTTGATTGTGTATATATCGGTATTTGCATACATATTTATATGTTTTTGTATTTGGGATTGTGGGAAATGGTATTTAGATCTCTCTGTCTGTACACACAAACTGAAAGATTGACTATAAAGTTGAGTTTGACTTTGAGGTAATCTTATATTCCTTAGAGCAGGGGGGTCAAACTCAAATACACAGTGGGCCAACATTAAAAAATGGCTACTAGTGGAGGTCCGGACTGGTTCAATGTTTATTGCAGAACGTATTGAAATGAACTTATTGCACATATTAAACCTGGAACTAACAAAGCTTCAATGATTGCCTATAAAAACAACATTAAACATTAAATAATCAGTTGATTCATTTCTTCTGGCTCTATCTGCAGCTTCTCCAGAGTCATTTCTTATGAGTACATTTTCCCACAGGCCAACAACAGCTTCAACAAAACTATTTCCCTCAAAGAGAAACCAAACATGCCCTGTTGTCGTGAGAGAGAAAGTGCAGAAGGAAACATCCATTAAACTCAGTGTGCTGCTCTGTGATGCTAGCTCAGATACTTGGCATCTCATCTTGGGTGCAAGGTCATCAATGTTTGGGCTCAGGCTCTGAGCTGAGGAGACCCTCAGGATGGAGTGAAGGTGTGCGTGCAATATACCGGAGGGCCAGATCTAATAGGAATTAGAAATGATCCTGAGGGCCGAAATTAAATCCACCACGGGCCTGATTTGGCCCCCGGGCCTCGAGTTTGACACGTGTGGTTTAAAGTGATGCAATTTGCAGTTTAAAATATGGTTTAAAGAGGTTTTAATCCAATCAAACACCAAATACTGTCTTTGATTGTCAACAGAGGCGAAAAGTAGAGAGAGACCTGAGCATGTTTTGTTATTTTACAGTCAGTGTCTTAACTGCATGTCATTCGGGTGAGTATGCTGTATTAATATGTATTTCCTTAAAAAAGACAAAAAATGTATTTATTTGTCATTAAATGTCTTTTTTATCTGATTTATTGTTGATATTGTACTTCTTACACTTTTAACTGCACTTCCTTTCGTAGTGCCTGCTCTGTAAAGATACAACTTCTTAAAATGCAAGAAAAAATAGATTATAAAATATAAATTCAACATATTGACCGATCTAAACGTACCCATGTACCCTGCGGTGCCCACCTTGCCCTTCACCAGCGAGCCCTCGCTCAGCCTCACAGCCAGGCCCAGGTCAGAGATGCGGATGTGTCCTGAAGGAAATAAACAACAAATATATTAATAGGAATCACCCAACCGGTTTATTTTTCCACCGTTAAGAAGACGGACTTTCCCTTCAGCTCTCAGTCAGCCCCTCCTCCAGAGCTGCTCAACCACAACATTTCATTCAGTACATTTACTCCAGCACAACACCCGAGTAGTGATAAGAAATATGTACCAAAAAAACAAAGAGAAATGTCTGGAAAATATCTGAAAACGCTCCAAAAATAACGTGAAAAATGTCTGAAGATTCCAGGAGAGAAATGTCCAAAATAAACGTTTCTAATTAAAGTACATTTGGAGCTAATACTTCTAGAAACCTGAGTAGATTCTGAGTGTTTCTTCCCATTTTTGTGTAAAGAAACATTTTAAAATACACAGAAGATTGTCTGGAAAATGTCTGAAAACGCTCCTAAAAATTACGTGAAACATGTCTGAAAATTCCAGAAGTAAGAGAGAGAAATGTCCAAAATAAACGCTACTAATTAAAGTATATTTGGAGCTAATGCTTCTAGAAACCTGAGTAGATTCTGAGTGTTTCTTCCACTTTTGGTGACAAAAATATGATTTAAAAAACACAGAGAATTGTCTGGAAAACGCTCCAAAAATTATGTGAAAGATTTCTGAAAATTCCAGGAGAGAAATGTCCAAAATAAACGAACCTGAGTAGATTCTGAGTGTTTCTTCCAATTTTGGTGCAAAGAAAAATGTAAAAATGCACAGAAGATTGTGTGGGAAGCGTTTGAAAACGATCCAAAAGTTACGTGAAACATGTCTAAAAATTCCAGAAGTAATAGAGAGAAATATCCAAAACAAACGTTACTAATTAAAGTATATTTGGTGGTAATACTTCTAAAAACCTGAGTAGATTCTGAGTGTTTCTTCCACCTCTTGTGACAAAAATAAGATTTAAAAAACACAGATAATGATGTGGCATAACGTCTGGAGAATGCCTCGGAGCTCTCCAAAAATGTTTGTTTAAAAAATACACAAAAGATTTTAAAAAATGCGAAGAATTCCAGAAGAAATATTAAATAATTTCTGAAATGTTTCCAAAAGCCTTATTTAAAAAGTACCAAAAACAAATGATGATGAATAATGAAACTATTTGTTTATAATATTCCTTTACTTCTACTTTCAGTAGGTAACATTTTGAATTCAGGGCTTATTAATTAAGTAATTAAAGAAGGCAGATGGATCTACTTTCAAAGAACACTTGGTGGAAAGTGTCTGAAGGAATCTGTCAAATGTGTGTGAAAAATGCCAAAAGAAATATACAAACAAAGTCCAAAAGCATACATGGAAATAAGATCCAAAAAAGAAATGATGACGAATGAAGAATCTGTTTTGTTTATTTACTTCTGTCCCTAACTATACCGGACTTTCCCTCGTAAGAGAGTATTTTAAGACCATAGCTTTTCTATTTATACTAAAGCTTCCTCCTCCTCTGGTTACGGCTCTTAACAGGAATGTGTAATAATTGAAAACCCGCAGAACCAAAGGTAGATCCAGGTCTCCTAACCCTAACCTAGGAATGCAGGAACAGGTGCTTTTCTAAAAATAGAAACCACACCTGAGCGGAGTTCACTTCCTGAACCTTTGTTTGAACCGAAGGCAGAGGAGGACTGGCTCGACTCGAACCTTATCTTCAGAATCAAAACACAGACAGCGTTTCATCAGCAGATCCACGCCATTAGATAAACATTACACGGTGTTCTAGAGATATGTATTGGCCACCAGTAACTAAGTACATTTACTCAGGTACGGTACTTAAGTACACTTTAGAGGTACTTGTACTTTACTTGAGTATTTCTGCTAATAAATATATTATTCTGAAATGGACCAATCTGCACAACGACTACTTTTACTGTCGCTACTTTCACTATATTTAGATGAGAACACTTTTCTACTTTTACTTGAGGAACATTTTGAATGCAGGACTTTTACTGTAATAGAGTATTCCTACACTGTGGTACTTCTACTTTTACTCAAGTACAAGATCTGAGTACTTCTACTTTTACTCAAGTACAAGATCTGAGTACTTCTAGTTTTACTCAAGAACAAGATCTGAGTACTTCTACTTTGACTCAAGTACAATATCTGAGTACTTCTACTTTTACTCAAGTACCAGATCTGAGTACTTCTAATTTTACTCAAGACCTGAGTACTTCTACTTTGACTCAAGTACAATATCTGAGTACTTCTACTTTTACTCAAGTACCAGATCTGAGTACTTCTAATTTTACTCAAGACCTGAGTACTTCTATTTTACTCAAGTACAATACCTGAGTACTTTTACTTTTACTCAAGTACAAGTTCTGAGTACTTCTACTTTTACTCAAGTACAAGATCTGAGTACTTCTACTTTTACTCAAGTACAAGTTCTGAGTACTTCTACTTTTACTCAAGTACAAGATCTGAGTACTTCTACTTTTACTCAAGTACAAGTTCTTAGTACTTCTACTTTTACTCAAGTACAGGATCTGAGTACTTCTACTTTTACTCAAATACAAGATCTGAGTACTTCTACTTTTACTCAAGTACAAGTTCTGAGTACTTCTACTTTTACTCAAGTACAAGATCTGAGTACTTCTACTTTTAGTACTTCTACTTTTACTCAAATACAAGATCTGAGTACTTCTACTTTTACTCAAGTACAAGATCTGAGTACTTCTACTTTTACTCAAATACAAGATCTGAGTACTTCTACTTTTACTCAAGTACAAGATCTGAGTACTTCTACTTTTATTCAAATACAAGATCTGAGTACTTCTACTTTTACTCAAGTACCAGATCTGAGTACTTCTACTTTTACTCAAGTACAAGATCTGAGTACTTCTACTTTTACTCAAGACCTGAGTACTTTTACTTTTACTCAAGTACAAGACCTGAGTACTTCTACTTTTACTCAAGTAGAAGACCTGAGTACTTCTACTTTTACTCAGGTACAAGATCTGAGTACTTCTACTTTTACTCAAGACCTGAGTACTTTTACTTTTACTCAAGTACAAGACCTGAGTACTTCTACTTTTACTCAAGTACAAGACCTGAGTACTTCTACTTTTACTCAGGTACAAGATCTGAGTACTTCTACTTTTACTCAAGTACAAGACCTGAGTACTTCTACTTTTACTCACGTACCAGACCTGAGTACTTCTACTTTTACTCAAGTACAATATCTGAGTACTTCTACTTTTACTCAAGTAAAATATCTGAGTACTTCTACTTTTACTCACGTACCAGACCTGAGTACTTCTACTTTTACTCAAGTACAATATCTGAGTACTTCTACTTTTACTCACGTACCAGACCTGAGTACTTCTACTTTTACTCACGTACCAGACCTGAGTACTTCTACTTTTACTCAAGTACAATATCTGAGTACTTCTACTTTTACTCAAGTACAAGATCTGAGTACTTCTACTTTTACTCACGTACCAGACCTGAGTACTTCTACTTTTACTCAAGTACAAGATCTGAGTACTTCTACTTTTACTCAAGTACAATATCTGAGTACTTCTACTTTTACTCAAGTACAAGATCTGAGTACTTCTACTTTTACTCAAGTACAAGATCTGAGTACTCCTCCCTCCTCTGTTTCTCACTGACAGTGAAGGCATCACGATGCCTTCACTGTCTCTTACGTACCGTTGTCGTCCAGCAGGATGTTCTCTGGCTTCATGTCTCTGAGGAGGAAGCAAAGCACTTTGTTTAGAGGTGATGAGAGCAGAGATATCGAACATGTCGTGTCCTGAGAGATAGAGACCGTTTGTGCTGCACAGAGAGGAGGAAATGAACCTGAGTCTTTTATCTAAAGGCACATTACAAATGCAAATAGAAATGAAGTGTTTATAAAAGACACTGTTGTTCAATTCAATTCCCCAGCAGTAAAAACAAGACCAGCTGGAATGATGACGAGTAACTGGAAACTCCAGTCCATTACTTTAATTGTTTGTAATTGAAGAAGATCGTATTGTTTTTTTAATGCAAAATGATGTCATGGATCAACCTGTTTGACTTTCTGCTGCCTCTCCAAGAACTGCACAGTATGAAGTACAAATACTTAATTACTGTACTTAAATATCTTTCTGGTATCACTGTACTACATTTCTACTTCTTAATTTTTCAAACAGGCATGGTACTTCAGTTTGAACCTCTGGCTGCTCCTTAGCTTCTCTTTGGTTAACTGGACTCACAATGTACATTTTACGATTATATGTAATTAATACGCCATTCCTCACACACTTAATGTAAACAATATCCTGCTTTATATTTGTGTTTAATGTCAGTCGGCCCTTCAGTAGTGTCACTTGTATATTTACTACTTTTTTAATGCTGTTTCATTTCTATTTTGAGATGTTTAAACTTTAGAAGGTTTAATTTCTACTCTTTTAATTCCTATTTAAGTGCGTTGCCTTGTTGTCTTTGATGCTGCTGCAACGCAAACATTTCCCAAATTCTGATCAATAAAGTACATCTTATCTTATGATCTTATCTCAGATCAGTATATTCAGTCATTGCGTGTCATACAGAAAACACCATCACACATTTTGAAGTGACTTTTATTTTGTTTAACTTGATTTTTATGCTTTTATTGTTGTCTTTCATGTGTGCATATGTATAAATGTGTCTGTTGATTGTGTATATATATGTATATACATCGTTTTAAATATATTTGTATTTTTCATTCGTCTGGATTGTGGGAAACAGTATTTCGATCTCTAAGTCTGTACACACAAACTGAAAGATTGACTTTGACTTGACTTGAAATACTACCACTCCTAACACTTACAGAGAAATGAAGTGGAGTAAAAATACGTGGTTATAAATGGAAAAACAGTAAGCTCAAAACTCTACTCAAGCACAGTGTAAATGTTACTTTTCCACCTGTTTACTGTCCCTTGTAGTGAAGTATTCCGACAGTATATTATAGATATCAGAATCAGAATATACCTACTGACACATGCAGTCTGTGGTTTGTACTTGTTTAACTTTTGTCTAGTTTCTAAACAGATATGAGGAGCTGTGAGCTCTGAGGGCTAACAGCTAACAGCTAACGGCTGTTTTTCTGTGGTTCTCATTGAAGATGACGTCACGGCTCCGCCTACACTGCGTTGCTATAGTTACTGCCCCAGCTACTAAACTGTAATGGAGACGCAGCATAAAGTGAGCCAGTCCTAACAAGGCCTAGCCATACTGAGCGAGGCCGGGCGAGGCCCTGTATTGGAAATGCGCCATAAGAAGCAGGCGTACAAAAATAAATAAATCCCCCTGCAGACCCCCACTCACCTGTAGACTATTGACTTCTTGTGCAGGTGCATGATTCCACAGCAGACCTCCGCAGCGTAGAACCGGACTCTGTTCTTGTCGAGGCCCGGCTGCCCGATGTTGTGGATGTGGAACCTCAGATCCCCCCCGCTCATCATGGTGAGCACCATGCAGAGCGAGTTCTTCGTCTCGTAGGCGTACCCCAGACTCACCTGGAGACAAACAAAGAAATAATGTAGAGATTTATTCCTCCTCGTAGGGAAATTCAGGTGTCAGAGATCAGCACAAATGTCATTGTGTTTCTTATTTATTTAAAATTGGCTTGGTTAACTCTTTGGGTCACTTTTTTGGCTCGTGTTTTGAATGTTAGATTAGAGTTCTAAGGAATAAAAACAATATTTATATGGCGTAACTTAAAATGAATAACACCGTTTTATTCTGTAACCGGATGTTCACGACATTGTCAACACACTAGACTTCCTGTATGCTCAAACGGTGTTAGCATTAGCATGTAGCTAATATTATGTTTTGTGTACGTGAATTTAAGGATAAATGACACGTGGTGTTGCACACTAAACACACTGTCTGTAACCCTCACTTATTGACGCTGCAATACTATTATTAGGGAATGTTTAAATGACCAACAGATATTAGAATATTGTAACACTAACATCAGAAAACGACGGCAACCCAAGTAGGACATTTGACACAGTGGCTTTTGGCAAAGCTCAAAAATAAAAGTTGAGAGAGATGACTTATTGTTATTACAACGTGACTTCACTATTATTTAACAACTCTTTTTATTGGGTTCTTTTATTTGGGGTTAAGTAAATTGTCAGAATAAGTGAGAAATGGATTTAACTTCTGTTAGACAGCTATCATACTGAATAAATATTTACTGTGAATGTATGCAAAAATGTATGGCATATAGCTGTCTAACAGAAGTTAAATCCATTTCTCACTTATTCCGTCAAGTTTTCTTTTCGAGCTTTGCCAAAAGCCACTATGTCAAGTGTCCTACTTTTGCTTTTCCTACGGTTGACGTCCGGAGTTGTCCAATATGGCGGACCATCTCACACATGCGCACTGCAGATCGGGCAGAGCTACAGATCGGGGAGTGACAGTGACAGTCGTTTCCTCCGGAGCATCACGTGAAGCGACGTCCTTTTGTGATGACGCCGCACAGCTGAACGTCTGACAGCAGCAAGATCAGTGCATGCGCTGCATCATCCAATCAGTGAGCGATACACAGTAAGGGGGCGGGGCGAGGGTATGAGGATTTCACCGGAGCATGTCATTCATATATAAGGTAAAAAGAAGTGGACCAAGTATTGAACCTTGTGGCACTCCGGTGCTTAAGTCTAGAGCTGGAGAGTCGATTATTGACGATAACATGCTGACGCCTACCAGCGAGGTATGATTCAATCCAACTGAGTGTTAATGGAGAGCAGTTCAAAGCTGACAGATAAATTAAAATATCACCAGACTTATCTTTTTAAGGGACAGTTGACCGACACATCTAAAATACTCTTACCTGTTTCCTCTTATCTGTGGTGTTATTTATCAGCACAAACATCTTGAATGCATTTTAAAACACTGAACAGAGAGAGTTTGAGATGTATAATCTCACCACGAATCTGCTGTCCAGCGTCTCCAGGATCTGCTTCTCGTTCAGAGCCATGGCTTCCCCCCTCCTCTTCTTCACGTGAGTTTTCTCCAGCTTCTTGCAGGCGTACATCATCCCAGTGGCTCGAACCTGACACGCCCACACCTGAGACATATCAAGGTGTAGTTAAGTAATTAATGGTATGGTATTCAAGATCAATTTAAAGTTACAGATAAAGTTATTATATTTCAATTTATTTTATTTGATATTTGATTATATTTGTATTATGTTTAGATTTATTTGAATTTATATTTTATTATATTTTATTTTATTTTAAATTTTATTATTATTTATTTATTTTTCTCACTTTTTACATTTTAAAATATCTTTAATTGCAAACTTGACTAACATAAACATTACATAATTGTATCCGGGACATTACCTCTCCAAAGCCTCCCTTCCCCAGCACTCTGTACTGTCTGAACGTGTATTTGGTGATTGGCCGCCTTGAAAAGGAAACACAGCATTTTGTCGTCACTGATTGATTTAAAAACAGAAACAGTGAAAGTGTCTCGGAGTCAACAGTAAGAGCAATGAAGCGTTTTAGAGAACAAGCAGAAAAACCAGCTTCCCAAGTCATGTGTCATTGTGCTTTGTCTGTCTGTTTCCTTCTTTACAAACACACACACACACACACACACACACACACACACACACACACACACACACACACACACACACACACACACACACACACACACACACACACACACACACACACACACACACACACACACACACACACACACACACACACACACACACACACACTGACCTCTCCAGCATCTTCCACTGCACGAAGCGCTCAAAGAACATGCTCTGCTGGTACTGACTGAAGGGTTCTTCGCTCAGGTAGTTGTGTAGATCTCTAATGCATGAAATGAAGGGGTTAATTTACAAATCAAACCTGCTCCACCTGTCACCCTGTCAGAGCCTTTCTGACTCACAGACCATCATAACCTGAGAGGCTCCAACAGCATCCTCTGGGACCCAAAGCGTGCTCTGAGAGAGAACCTGAACTGCTACCATCTGATGGAGATCTCTAAAGTCAGCCTGAAGCATCCTCTGTGCTCCAGTCAGTCCTCTCAGTGAACACAGAGCTGAGTCCAGATCAGATCCAGCTGAAGGCTCTCTGAGCAGCTCTCACTGGTCCTGCTGTTATGTTACATGTTTGTTTTTCATGTATTGAGTCTTGATGTTTGTCTGTTGATGTTACACATGGAGCTGCTGTGATGCAAGTCACATTTCAGACTTGATCTGAGTATTAAAGTATTATCGTATCGTATATATATAAGGTCGATATGGCTCTTTAAGAGAGACATTCAAGCACTTTTGAACCCACATTTCCACACTCTCAAAGCCTTTATCGTCTCATGTAATTGTTACTTTAAATGCGATTGGAAGAATGAAGTTTACAGAACTATTTTACAACCCACAGTAATGAAGGTTTGTAATTCACCTTGTTTATTTGACAAGCTGTTTATAAAACCTTTCTATGTATCAGTGTTGTAGTCAAGTCACCAAGTCACGAGTCCAAGTCACTCTCGAGTCACCACTATTCGAGTCCGAGTCCAAGTCCGAGTCACCTAAGGAGAGTCGTAGTCGAGTCCGAGTCATCGTGCCCAAGAATTCACGAGTCCAAGTCCGAGTCGCGTCAATCAGTGCCGAGTCCGTGTCGAGTCACGAGTCCCGAAAATCGGCACTCGAGTCCGATTCCAGGACTAGTCCTCCATCTTTGCTGTGTGTTGTGTCTTGATATGTGTCTGTTGATGTTACACATGGAGCTGCTGTGATGCTAGTCACATTTCAGACTTGATCTGATTATTAAAGTATTATCGTATCGTATATATATAAGGTCGATATGGCTCTTTAAGAGAGACATTCAAGCACATTTGAACCCACATTTCCAAACTCTCAAAGCCTTTATCGTCTCATGTAATTGTTACTTTAAATGCAATTGGAAGAATGAAGTTTACAGAACTATTTTACAACCCACAGTAATGAAGGTTTGTAATTCACCTTGTTTATTTCACGAGCTGTTTATAAAACCTTTCTATTAAACCTTTCTTTAATTAGTTTTTGATCTGTATTTTTGAAAATTATGTAACTTTTGTTTTTATCTTTTTTCATCATATTGTTTATTATATTATAACTTACTATTTGTTTTTAACGCATGTCAGATATGCAAAACTAAGCTGTCTGTGGCTCTTTCCTGCAGTAACGCTGCACATTTCCCCTCTGTGGGACTAATAAAGGGATTCTGATTCAAGTCACCAAGTCACGAGTCCAAGTCACTCTCGAGTCACCACTCTTCGAGTCCGAGTCCAAGTCCGTGTCACCTAGGGAGAGTCGTAGTCGAGTCCAAGTCATCGTGCGCGAGAATTCACGAGTCCAAGTCCGAGTCGCGTCAATCAGTGCCGAGTCCGTGTCCCGAAAATCGGTACTCGAGTCCGAGTCCAGGACTCGAGTCCTCCATCTCTGCTGTGTGTTGTGTCTTGATATGTGTCTGTTGATGTTACACATGGAGCTGCTGTGATGCTAGTCACATTTCAGACTTGATCTGAGTATTATCGTGTCGTATCATCGTTAATTTAATTTAATGCGCACGTATGTTAGCAGAAAGAGAGAGAGGTGAACTCACTCCCTGCAGCTCAGGAAGACGTCGGTGCAGGAGTCGACCTCCAGGCGGCGGATGCAGCTCTGCTCGTGTTTCTGCACCACGTACACACACTTTATCGACTGCAGACAAAGCATTAAGACGGTCAAACAATCGTTTCACGGCTGTCATGTGCATGTCAGCTAAGTGTAGATATGGCAATGACAAACTGAAGTCACAGAATTATATATTAGATCAATAATTTGCAAAGTGCAAAACAGATGAATGTTTATGGATTTTCTTTAAAAAGTTCAGGTGCTAATCGTTTTATGGCCTGAGGGATGAATGAGTAAGGAGAAGGCTTTTTAAATGCCAGGAATTTATAGCTAGTGCTCACAGTGTTGTTGACATTAGAACTGAACTTTGTGTGTGTGTGTGTGTGTGTGTGTGTGTGTGTGTGTGTGTGTGTGTGTGTGTGTGTGTGTGTGTGTGTGTGTGTGTGTGTGTGTTTGTGTGTGTGGTGTGTGTACTATAAACAAGAGATATGATGTATAAACACAAAGCAAAAAAGGGTCCAAGAAGAAATGTCCCTTTATTTTATATTTATACATTTTAATTGTTTATATATTTTTTTAATAACACATATTTCATATTTTAATAATGTATCTATTATTTCCTTTCTTGATCTATTTTTTTTTGCGTTATTTGTAGTAAAGATGTTTGTATGTGTGTGCCGTTTCCAGACCTTTCTCATGAGGTATTTCTCGATGATGTTGACACCGAAATCTTTCCTCTCTTCGTCTGACTTCATCTCGAAGTCGTCCTAAAATAAATGAAGAAGAAGAAACAGATGTTCAGAAGAAGAGAGGATAACAGGTCGGTTCCTTAAAGGTGTTTTTTTTGTTTTATAGCATGTCAATTATCTGCAAAGGCTAAAATCCCAAAGTGACCTAAACATCAGCAGGAGAGGACTCTTTAAAGTAGAGACACTACATACTGATATACACCTGAACATCAGCAGGAGAGGACTCTTTAAAGTAGAGACACTACAGACTGATATACACCTGAACATCAGCAGGAGAGGACTCTTTAAAGTAGAGACACTACATACTGATATACACCTGAACATCAGCAGGAGAGGACTCTTTAAAGTAGACACACTACATACTGATATACACCTGAACATCAGCAGGAGAGGACTCTTTAAAGTAGAGACACTACATACTGATATACACCTGAACATCAGCAGGAGAGGACTCTTTAAAGTAGAGACACTACATCCTGATATACACCTGAACATCCGCAGGAGAGGACTCTTTAAAGTAGAGACACTACATACTGATATACACCTGAACATCAGCAGGAGAGGACTCTTTAAAGTAGAGACACTACATACTGATATACACCTGAACATCAGCAGGAGAGGACTCTTTAAAGTAGAGACACTACATACTGATATACACCTGAACATCAGCAGGAGAGGACTCTTTAAAGTAGACACACTACATACTGATATACACCTGAACATCAGCAGGAGAGGACTCTTTAAAGTAGAGACACTACATACTGATATACACCTGAACATCAGCAGGAGAGGACTCTTTAAAGTAGAGACACTACATACTGATATACACCTGAACATCAGCAGGAGAGGACTCTTTAAAGTAGACACACTACATACTGATATACACCTGAACATCAGCAGGAGAGGACTCTTTAAAGTAGAGACACTACATACTGATATACACCTGAACATCAGCAGCAGAGGACTCTTTAAAGTAGAGACACTACATACTGATATACACCTGAACACCAGCAGGAGAGGACTCTTTAAAGTAGAGACACTACATCCTGATATACACCTGAACATCCGAAGGAGAGGACTCTTTAAAGTAGAGACACTACATACTGATATACACCTGAACATCAGCAGGAGAGGACTCTTTAAAGTAGAATCATTATAAACTGAGTAATTAAATCCAGTGTACCGCGTAATTACTTTGACAAACCCACAACACCCATGACTTCTTTTCAGTGACTTATTTATAAATGTTTCCGTCTCCTTCTTCCTCGGATTGTTGGTGATCTGCCAACGTTTCTGTTTCATCATAAATCTGAGTTTTAAGGAGCGCCTGCCACACACTTTAAATGTCATTTCCTCA
>NC_136910.1:57920646-57923146 GCF_949606895.1 Notothenia rossii
CAAGTACAAGACCTGAGTACTTCTACTTTTACTCAAGTACAAGATCTGAGTACTTCTACTTTTACTCAAGTACAAGATCTGAGTACTTCTACTTCTACTCAAGTACAAGATCAGAGTACTTCTACTTTTACTACAAGATCTGAATACTTCTACTTTTACTCAAGTACAAGATCTGAGTACTTCTACTTTTACTACAAGATCTGAGTACTTCTACTTTTACTCAAGTACAAGACCTGAGTACTTCTACTTCTACTCAAGTACAAGATCAGAGTACTTCTACTTTTACTACAAGATCTGAATACTTCTACTTTTACTCAAGTACAAGATCTGAGTACTTCTACTTTTACTACAAGATCTGAGTACTTCTACTTTTACTCAAGTACAAGACCTGAGTACTTCTACTTCTACTCAAGTACAAGATCAGAGTACTTCTACTTTTAATACAAGATCTGAATACTTCTACTTTTACTCAAGTACAAGATCAGCATACTTCTCCAATCTCAATTTTTAAGTAATGATTTGGATGAGGAGAGAAGGGGTCAGGAAAGTAACTACTGTACTTGCACTTTAAAATAATAATAATAATAATAATAATAATAATAATGTATATATTTTTAAATAATAATAGTACAATAAAAATCAGTTAATAGTATTATACATTAAAATAAATAAATATATAATAACAACAAAAATAATAAATCAAGAGAGCCTTGGAGATGAGATCACTTGTAACCCGTGATGTTTAGCACGTCCTCACTTCACCCAACACCTGGGTCCTCCTCACACAGGCAGAGCACAGTGTGTAGAAGAAACATTATGCAATATTTGGTAAAAAACAATTGGAATAATTATCCGGAAAAAAGTTATATTTAGCATAATAAAATTAAGTAAAAAGAGGAAATGCGCTTTTAATAAATGAATAAGTATCATTTGAGCAAAAAATAAGATTTGGCATTAAAAATGTAAGTACAAATGTGAAAAATAAAGTGGAAAACCCTTATTAAATAATTGAAAAAGTACACAACCATGATGAAAAATAAGAAGTAGCATCATAAAGGTTAGTGTACATATTAAATAAAAAGGAACACGTGTGTATTAAAGTCCAAAAAGTACATAATTAGGGGCAAAAATAAGAAATAGCAGAATTTAATAATATAGAAAGAGGTAATTAGCCCGATTAGGTGCATGACAATGTTACAAAATAAGAAGTATCTTGATAAGGAAGCAAGACAACATGTCAAAGTAGTCAAATAGCAGCCAATAATAAAAATAATACAATTTATTTTTGCACCTTTTGGTTTCCTAAAGCAGTTTCTCTTACCTTCTCTGGCTTTAATGAGCGCGCTGTTTGCCACCATGCTTTCAATCTCCATGTGTGTTTGTAAGTGTGTGTGTGTGTGTGTTGCTGAAGCTGTCCCGGTATGTATGTCCCCTCAGACCCACAGCGTATGATCCTCTGATGAGATATTAATAAAGAGTCATTGCGGTGTGCAGTCGGTAGAACAAGTGTCCAGTTTGTTGAGTGTCTGCTCTGAGGCTGTTCAACCTGCGCTGCCTGTCTGTCTAATGAATGACACACACACACACACACACACACACACACACACACACACACACACACACACACACACACACACACACACACACACACACACACACACACACACACGCACGCACGCACGCACACACACACACACACACGCACGCACGCACACACGCACACACGCCCTCTGACAGGTGGAACTAACAATCATCATCGTCATCTGAGGAACAGGTAGGAGGAGGTTAGGAACACCTTATGAATTGGTTTTCAGTTTGCTAATTGATTGCATAAAATGCTGTAGTAATAATAATACGAATACCAAAATAATATAAAGTACACAAAAATAGAAAAAGAAGAGAAATATCCTCCATTAATGCATGTAATGACCTCTAGTGGTAACATGTCGCCAGTGCAGTATTGAAAATGAAAGGAGTACAAACCTTTTAAAATGTTCTCTAAGTATTGAAGGATTATTTGAATTATTTGAAGTATTAAAGTAACGTGTTATGGCGGGAAAGTTAAATCTAGTATATTCATTTTAAAGTCACCTTATATATATTCATGTGTGTTAAATTTGAAGGGACAAAGTATATTTTCCCTCCCCAATATATTGAGGTGAAGTCTTTGTGTTCAGAGAGGGATGGGAGCAGGGGACATCCTAATTTGGGGATAGCTCCAAAACTCTGGAATGTTTCCCTCATAAAAGAAGAGGGTGCGTTACACATGCTTAGGGCAAATGTGTGTGTTTTCATTGCAGTAAATATATGTGCTGCATGATTACTGTTCAACTATACCTCTGTTTTTATTCTTTCATGTGCGGGTACTAAATGGCTACAAACATTGTGGAGAAATTAGCTTAAACATGTTTTATTACTCTATATGAAATGGAAGCAGCTTTTATGACAGGGACGAGAGAGCTGGGGGAGGGGACATTCTTCTTAAGATCACCAGCATGTC
>NC_136910.1:57928146-57930099 GCF_949606895.1 Notothenia rossii
GTACGTAGGAAGTTAGTAAGGAAGGAAGGAAGCTAGCAAGTGAGTAAACAAGCAAGTAAGTAGGTAAGTAGTTAAGGAAGTAAGTGAGGAAGTAAGTCAGAAAGTAGGTAAGTGAGTAAGTACACTAGTAAGCAGGTTAGTGAGTAAGTAAGTAAGTAGGTAAGTAAGGAAGGAAGGAAGGAAGGAAGGAAGGAAGTACATTAATAAGTATGCAAGTAAGTAAGCAAGTATGCAAGGAGGTAAGTAAGTACGTAGGAAGTTAGTAAAGAAGGAAGGAAGCTAGCAAATGAGTAAGCAAGCAAGTAGGTAGGTAAGTAGCTAAGGAAGTAAGTGAGGAAGTAAGTAAGAAAGTAGGTAAGTGAGTAAGTAAGAAAGTAGGTAAGTGAGTAAGTACAGTAAGCAGGTGAGTGAGTAAGTAAGTAAGTAGGTAAGTAAGTAAGGAAGGAAGGAAGGAAGGAAGTACATTAATAAGTATGCAAGTAAGTAAGTAAGTAAGTAGGTAAAGGAGTTAGGAAGGAAGGAAGGAAGTAAGGGAGGTAGTAAAGAAGGAAGTATGCAAACAATTAAGTGGGAAAGTGAGTAAGTGACGTAAGCCAGATAACTAGGTGGGAAAGTGAGTGACTAAATAGCTGTTGTGCCAGTGACACGCAGCTCCATCATGTGGATCCTTCTGATGGAGCTGTGTGTCACTGGCACGCAGCTCCATCAGAAGGATCCACATGGTGTGCTTTCTGATTACACTTCCTTATATTTAATGCAGCCTCAGAGTTTAGGAAGGGAGATCTCAGGCATCAGGTTGGAGCCTCTGACAGATACACAGTCTGTCTCTTAGACGAGGACAGATTTCAGCGTGCAGTCAGATGAGTTCCTGCGGTGTCTCGGCTCTGAGGCCCGATTGTTGTATTTCCTGCAGAGCGATCATGTGTACGCTCGCTAAGAGAGGAGCTCTTCATCTCCTAAATGCACCAGATCCATGGAGAAAGATGTGGAGGGCATTAAACTTCTCTTCCTCCATTCATCCCTTCATTCTGCTGCAGCCACACAGAAGTCTCTCACACACAGAGAGACTTCAGATGACTCTTCATCAGGCAGCAGCCAATCAGAAGCCAGCATGATGGCGCGATGTAGTACTACAGTATTACAGAATCACTTCATACAAATAAGTAGCTCTTCTCAGATTTTTAACCGAAGCAAAATGAAATTATAAGAATACTAAAAATAATAAAGTCCTGCAGTCAAAATCGCACCCTAGTAAAAGTAGCATTGAACTTGTATCAGATTTTAACTTTGACCTTTTTTACTTACTCACTTGTTAACTGACTTACTTAATAACTTACCTACTGTCTCACTTACTGTCTTACCTACTAACTTACTTACTTACTAACTTAATAAGTTACCTACTAACTTACTTACTTACTTACTTAATAACTTACTAACTTAATAACTTACTAACTTAATAACTTACCTATTTACTAACTCACTTGTTAACTGACTTACTTAATAGCTTACTTACTGATACTTATACTTACTTACTAACTTACTTTCTTACTTACTGTCTTACCTACATACTTACTTAATAACTTACTTATACTTACTTACTTACCTACTGTTTTACCTACTTACCTACTTACCTACTTACTTTCTAACTTAATAACTTACTAACTTACTCACTACTTACTAACTTACCTACTTACTTACTGTCTTACTTCCTTACTTACGTACTAACTTACTTTCTTCCTTACTTACTTACTTATTCCCTTACTCACTTACTGACTAACTCACTTACTAACTTATTAAACTTCCTTCCTTACGTACTTACTTAGTATGTTACGCACTAACCTACTTACTAACTTACTGACTAACTCACTTACTGACTAACTCACTTACTTACTAAACTACCTTCTTACGCACTTACTCTGACGTAGACTTTGTTTGTCTCCTTGAAAGGACACA
>NC_136910.1:57930299-57947799 GCF_949606895.1 Notothenia rossii
ACGGAGGCGGAGCTAAGACGCAAGGAAGGGAAGCGAGTGAGGGAAAGGAGGAGTCAAGGAGGGGTATTGGGATGAGGCTCTGGAATCACAGCTGACTGCAGGAGAGAGGAAAACCATTTTAGAGTTTGGCTGCAGCTCTGTGATTGGCTGCTGGAGATTGAGGTGGAATGTAATTGGTTAAAGAGACGCCCGTGATGAGCTGATTATAAGCAGCTGCAGACTGAATGTATATATCCAGTCTTCCTGATAGAACTTGCGCTGAGCTTCATGTAACCCCGGTGGAAATGCAGTGAAATGAAAATCAGCTTGAAGGAAGTCCCCGTGTGACAGACAGATTCTACGTTCAAAAGCTCATCATGCACTCTTTTTTTTATCGTGCTGATAGTCATTATCGTCTCTTATCCTCATTTGTTGTTGGCGTTGACCTCCAGCTGGTGATAGCGGCGAACTGTTCCTGAGGCAGAGCTTCAGTTTTACAGCCGTGCAATAACAGTAAAAGTATACTGATGTTGTTTCGATGAACCGGACCACCTTTGTGATAAGCTAATTGGTAATTGGGCTGTTTGGCCATAATTGCTGATGTAACGTTTTATAATGGAGGAAAGATTCCAGGCCATCGAGATAACAATGAAGTTAATTATTAAGGTGTTTTATCTCAAAGGAAAAACAGCATTATTGGAGGAAACGCTGCTTATAACTAAATTAAATAAATGATATCGTAGATCTGTAATAACAATAATACATTTGATTTATCGAGGGCTTTTTAAGGTACTTAAAGAAACCTTAACTGGTCACATTAATCCAAACTGTGTGTGTGTGTGTGTGTGTGTGTGTGTGTGTGTGTGTGTGTGTGTGTGTGTGTGTGTGTGTGTGTGTGTGTGTGTGTGTGTGTGTGTGTGTGTGTGTGTGTGTGTGTGTGTGTGTGTGTGTGTGTGTGTGTGTGTGTGTGATGCAGAAAAAGCTAAATAACACACAAGGGGACGGGTGATAACCAGAAGAGCATGACATGAGACCTTTAAAGATTTGTGTTCAAGCCAAGCCAATAATAAAATAAAACGTCCTTGAAAGAATCTGTCACATTAGGATGTCCTTCCTCACTGCGTTGTAAAATTACACTCTTAACATGGGAACAGTTTAATGTTCCTTTATGGTGGAGATTCATGACATGTTACTTGTTAGACGCTTTTATTCAAAGAGACTTCCATACTAAATACTCTGGGCAATCCCCACAGGAGCAATTTGGGGTGAAGTGTCTCAGGGACACAACGACATGCTGACTGCAGTGGGGTTTGAACCTGTGACCCTCTCACCCCAACACCAACACACAACCCACTGCGCCACACGCCTCCCCACTCAAATACTATTCAAATACTTCCCACTCATTTTTCTTTTTTAAGTGCACATTAAAGTCTGTTTTATTCCCCGTTTGAGCGTTTCCCTGCGTCTCTCCCCAGATGACGGGCATCCCTCTGAACGTCTCCATCCGCCTGCAGCTCAACCTCTTCATGAAGACGGTGTCAGGAATCACGTAAGGAAATATTCCCCGATCCGCCATAACGCCATTAATGTGTGTTGTGTTTTTCATTTATGCATTGCTTAATATGACAATCTGGACACTTCCTGTTTGTATCACCCTCGGTTAACCCTGGGATGTTGCTGTTGTTGTTTTTCAGAGAAACTGGAAAGATCGCTGACGTGGTGATGCCCATGATCTGGTTTGAGGAGGTCAGTTTAACATTATTAAAATATAGTAAAAATCTATTATGAAGTGTATTTACATATAGATTTGTTACCATACACTAGGGGTTTCACAACTACCAATACTTACTAGTCGACTAGTCGTTACGTCATAATAAAGACACACAAAGAGAGGTTTACAACTGTATTTTATATTGGAACTCATACAGTAACATTAAACACTGCATTTTAATTTGTGTTACATGGCTGAGTAAATAACAAACAGTAACTGGACTCACCAAAATCGACAGCAAAAAACTCTTGTTTACATAAATGCCACGTAAATCCAGTGCGCAACACTTTATTCGCTGTCCTCCACGATAACGTCCACCTTTCCATATTTTTGGTTTGAACACCAACGCATCGACATGTGAGGGAAGGAGGCTTGACCGCTTTCGGGTGACAGTGTTGCCTGCCAGGGAAAAAACCCTCTCACTCGGGGTGCTTGTGGCTGGAATAGCCAGGTAGCTCCTCGAAAGCGGGGGAAGCGGTGCACGTTTTCTGCCCACCACTCCAGTGGATTATCCATTGTGGGGATATGCGGTGTCCGCTGGCAGTAATCCCGTAGCTCATCATCCGCATCACTGTTGACCCGTGTTTTCTTGCTGTTCGTTTGCCTCTGTTCAGTGCTGACGCCGGTCCGTTGCTCACTGGTGCTAGCATTACAGCTAGTGCTAGCTGTCGGCAGCGGGTGTCTCATCTTCAGATGGTTGCGCATAGCAGATGCATTTGTATTGTACTTCAGTACAGCTGTACACAACTGACACTTCACTGTGGAGTTGGTTACATCTTCGTTGAAGTACTGCCATACATAAGAATGTCGGACGTGTTTTGGAGCATTTTGCAGCACCTCGTTTACCTCCATTTTTTTCACGACTAGTTGACTAGTGCCTACAGCGCCGACTCGTGGTAAAGGTAGTCGACTAGTCGACTAGTCGATTAGTTGGTGAAACCCCTACCACACACATGTGCCCTTTAAACAAGAAGTATCCACTTTTTCCATCCCATGTTTTAATCATTGTTTTCCTTGTTTGTGTAATATTTGTGTTCAGAAAATGTTATATAAAAAGCATTTGATGCTAGCAGTTATTATATTAAATTTAATATTGAATAATCACTTTCTTGCACAATTAATATACAATTAATATTATATTTCTTACTGGAAATTTGTGATTCCACATGAAAATATATATTTTTAAACCTTATAATGCTATTTTATTTCTATTTCAGAAATATTTTGTATTGTTTATTTCTTGTGTCTTAGTTTCTCTCATGCACATTGCCTTGTTTTTATGCTGCTGCAACGCAAACGTTTCTTATAAGTACACGGTAACAAAAGTTTTTATATAAAATGTAAAAAATCAAGCGATAAGCATTGCATTATCTTAAAATATAATGTTGAATAAAAAATCGCGAGTCCTGGATCTTGAGTCGTGGCTGTGGTCCTGGATCATAAGTCCTGGATGGATATCCTCGTGGATTCAACTTCCTATTATACACACATGCATTTCCTAACATTTGGACTACCTATGTTGCAAATGTATTATCTTTTCAATTCACACACGGCATCTATTGCACGTCTGTCCGTCCTGGGAGAGGGATCCCTCCTCTGTTGCTCTCCCAAAGGTTTCTCCATGTTCCCCTTTAAGCTGTGGGGTTTCTCTGGAAGTGTTTCCTTGTATGATGTGAGGGTCTAAGGACAGAGGGTCTGAGGACAGAGGGTCTGAGGACAGAGGGTCTGAGGACAGAGGGTCTAAGGACAGAGGGTCTGAGGACAGAGGGTCTGAGGACAGAGGGTGTCGTATTGTCATACTGATATTCTGTACAAACTGTGAAGTCCACTGAGACAAATGTAACATTTGTGATATTGGGCTATATAAATAAACATTGATTGTTTGATTGATTGATTGATTGATAAACCTATGTTGCCTTAGTGTGACCCTGAGGCCCAGCATAATGTGTATGACGTGTTCTTTCCTCAGAGCGGGTACATCGACGGCCCGATCCTCTCCACCTTCCACACCAACCTGGTGGTCCTCCCTGCGGTCATGGAGTTCATGCAGTACGGCTTCATCGCGCTCGGCGTCGCCACCATCATCATCGCCTCGCTGATGCACCGCAAGTTCAAGGTAACGCTGAGACTAACCGGCACCCTGCTGTGACGCTTTCTAACTGCACGGGGCACGGCAACGCACAAGCGCATGGTCCCCCGCTAACGCAGAGGAAGAAAGAGCAAAAAACATTTGTGTAATAACTTGTAGTTTTTGAACCCGCTAGCGGACAGGAAGAGTTGTCTTGAATATGGGTACGAGACAACCTTAGTCTTTGAGTGAATTAAACCAGAAGAAGTTAGTGACGTTTGTCAACTGGGTTTTTCACTTTATTCTCAAATTTATAATGTCTTGAAATATCCAAACTTTTATTGAAACTAGAAAATATTATAGTTAATACTCAATGTATTTTGTCGCTTCAATTTCAGGACCTACTTCTTGAAATAATACTTTAACTTTATTTCTTAAATATTGCTTCATGATGATGACATTTCCTCATATTTATATATATGTTATATATTTACTTGTATTAATAAGTACACAACTCTTGTACTTTAGTAAAAGTAGAAGTACTCAGGTCTTGTACTTGAGTAAAAGTAGAAGTACTCAGATCTTGTACTTTAGTAAAAGTAGAAGTACTCAGATCTTGTACTTGAGTAAAAGTAGAAGTACTCAGGTCTTGTACTTGAGTAAAAGTAGAAGTACTCAGATCTTGTACTTGAGTTAAAGTAGAAGTACTCAGATCTTGTACTTTAGTAAAAGTAGAAGTACTCAGATCTTGTACTTGAGTAAAAGTAGAAGTACTCAGAGCTTGTACTTGAGTAAAAGTAGAAGTACTCAGGTCTTGTACTTGAGTAAAAGTAGAAGTACTCAGATTTTGTACTTGAGTTAAAGTAGAAGTACTCAGAACTTGTACTTGAGTTAAAGTAGAAGTACTCAGATCTTGTACTTGAGTAAAAGTAGAAGTACTCAGATCTTGTTCTTGAGTAAAAGTAGAAGTACTCAGATCTTGTACTTGACTAAAAGTAGAAGTACTCAGATCTTGTACTTGAGTAAAAGTAGAAGTACTCAGATCTTGTACTTGAGTAAAAGTAGAAGTACTCAGATCTTGTTCTTGAGTAAAAGTAGAAGTACTCAGAGCTTGTACTTGAGTAAAAGTAGAAGTACTCAGGTCTTGTACTTGAGTAAAAGTAGAAGTACTCAGATTTTGTACTTGAGTTAAAGTAGAAGTACTCAGATCTTGTACTTGAGTTAATAGAAGTACTCAGATCTTGTACTTGACTAAAAGTAGAAGTACTCAGATCTTGTACTTGAGTAAAAGTAGAAGTACTCAGATTTTGTACTTGAGTAAAAGTAGAAGTACTCAGATTTTGTACTTGAGTAAAAGTAGAAGTACTGATCAACTGAGTTCATTCATCCAAATCTGTGAAGTAACTAAAGGTATTAAATACATGTAGTGAAGTAGAAGTACACCATGTACCTCTGAACTACAGGAAACATGCTGGTATATTGATTTCCAATCAGCCAAACATTGCGTAAATCCTGATGAATTCCTGTGTGTTTGGAAAGCCTCACAGGTACAAACACAAAAGGTGTTTTTCCTCCATTTCTCCAGGCTTCTGTGAAACAGGATCGCACACTTTGTATCATCATATATATATATTTACAAGTTGGTTTTGATGTTTGCAGAGGGCTCGTACAAATGTGAAAATGACTTCCGAAGGACTGGACAACCCCGGGGTAAAACTGCCGGCTCCTAAAAAATCTATCAATGATTATCAATCAAATTTTAAGTTCATTTTATTTCACTGTGATTACACAAAGCGTGACATTTGGGGATCAGTTGATTTAAGTTTAGTTAATCTAATCAGTGCAGTTTGAATATTTTATCTATTTAACGTTTTTATTTTGAGGAATAACATTTTATTTATTGATTTTTAGCCACAATTTCGGAGATAACAATTATTTGAATAAAGTCTAATCAGTGCAGTATTAATATTTTATTTATTTCCTTTTTTAATTTAATTTGAGTAATTTAATTGATTGGTTTCACAATTTTGGAAACATCTTATGCATTTTTTTTTAAATTAAAAACTTATTTTAATTTGGAAAAATGCAAAAATCTGACCATATTTTATTTTTAATGATATTAAATAAAATATATTTTATATCCTACAAGTCTGACAGTACAAGCATTGTGGACATGACTTATTTCACATCACTTTTAAATATCTTTACAGCCTAAAAATGATTTAATTCAGTTAAAAAGCAAAGTTGCAGCTCAACTCATTCCTAATGTTAGATTTTAGAGCCTTTCCTGCATGATAATCAGTTCCTTCACAAAGCTGTGGACATCCCCTCTCTCTCTCCTCTCTCTCCTCGCTCCCCTCGCTCTCTCCCCTGGATTTAAACGTTGATGTTTAAACGGACGCAGCTAACCAATCACGTTACTGCACGGTAAAATAAGAAATCCTTTGCATGAACTCTGAACTCTGCACATCCACGATCTAAAATATTTACAGCTCCAGTTTTTCACTCCTTAATCAAACCCGCAGCTTCTTGTACATTTTATATTATTATTTCTTGGTATTGTCCGATTGGCTAATGTGTAAGGTGGTCTTTTAGGCGTCCTATAAAGAGTGGGCTAAAGGTGACCAAGACAAAAAGGAGAAATGTGACATAAATAATGCAGGTGGGTGAAAACACACAGGTATATTTATTTATTGTTAAGTTTCTCATTGTTTTTTTATTGTTCTTAATATTATTATATATTTTTTTCTACCATTTAATAATTTCTTGGTTTTTTTTCATCAATTTTTCTCGTTTATTTCTATTTTATTTTTTTGTAATTTCTTTCTCAGTTGTTTTAATTTTCTGTTTTTTTTGTAATCTATTTCCTTTTTTCTAATTTTCTCATTCATTTTTTTTCCAATGTATTTTTTTCTTGTTTTTATAATTTTAATTGTTTGTCTTTTTCATTCTTAATGACACAACTATAGAATTATAAAAATTAATAAAAATATACGTTTATAAATGCGCTTTAGTTAAGCCCCTTTCACACTGTCCCGAAATTGACACCAGATGGACACGGTAAAGGAAATGTTCAAATTCGGCTCTGATCGTAACAACATCGGGCCATTCGTGAGGGCATCTTAAGCCATCGTATGACCGCTGGTGGAGTTTCTCAGGCTCCGGCAGCAACTTCGTGAGCAGTGGCAAAATCTTTGGCATGCCAGCAAATTGCAGAAGGACCTTGCGAAGGTTCATTTTCGTGTTGAATTCGTGAGTCCATTTTGCCCTTCGTAAGGCCATCGTGAGGGCATCTTGTCAAATCGTGGCATCTTCGTCTTTACTTCGTGTGATCATCATTGCCATCGGGCATTTTTCGCCTCACGAAGACAATACGAAGGAAACAAGAAGCTGCCCGATTGTCTTAGGAAGGCAACACGACTACGTGAAGCCCTCGCGATGCCGTCGTGTAGCCATCGTGTTATAATACAATTTGTGTTCCGTGAAACTGAAAAGGATATTACATTGTTTTTGTTACTTTCGTTGCAGTTGTAAATATGTCTTAAATGTAATATAGGTTAACTTCCTGTTTTATTTAGATGCTTTTATTTTGAAGGTGAGTTTACGCTGTTGACAGGAAGTTGTTGTTGCTATGGAAACAACATGACGGAGTGTGTGGTTCGGGTGCCATCGCGTGGCCTTCTGTAGCCATCGAACTTGCTTCGGCTGTTGACCAAGTTCGGGGCCACCTTCGTGTGTCCGTCTGGACATTTACTCTAAGGACTGTTTTTAATTTCACCGTAACTGCGTGTGTCGTACATCTCTGGTCTTTGAACATTTCGACTGTTTTTGCAACGATGCTCATTTCTCAATTCTGTATTTTGCACTGAATGGATTAAAGTAATGTTATGTTGTTTATACAAAAGGAAACGGAACAGGTAGGGGTACATTTTACACTCTGTATCTTTGTGTCTTCTTTTATGTTTGCAGGTTAAGGAGCTGCACGACCCTTCAGTCGTTTGAGCTTTTATTTCAACGTTTTAACACTTCCTCAATCTTTCTTCTTCTGACACAGAGAAATGAAGGTGAAGATGGCTTCACAGCCGATGAAAACCCAAACACTTCAACTGGAGAGAAAGACCCTCTGCTACAGGACCACCACTGACACACACACACACACACACACTCTCACACACACACACACACACACACTCACACTCACACTCACACTCACACTCACACTCACACTCAGACACACACACACACACACACTAGTATCTTGAAACCCTAGGTGCTCGGCTCGTTGTATTTCAATGCAATATTTGTACTTTTCTGTAAAGTTTATGACGCTCTCACTTTCACTCCGATGAACGTCTTTGGGGGGTCGAGACTTCTTGTGTCTTTACGGCATAAAAAGGTGAAGATGTCGCCACTTTAAAACCACTTTTAATACTAAAAACGTTCACAAAGAAAAAAAAAAAAACACTATTTCCAGTGTTCTCACTTGTCTCCGCTCAGTGTTCGATGGTCTGAAGCATCTCAACGTGTTTTTGTATCGACGACAAGGGAACTACGGTGCAGAGAAGCTGTGGATTTTTACTACCAATGTGCCTTCATCAAGGAGAAAACACTGCTCTGTATTTCCTGTGCTTTGAGGACCTCAGAGTTTATTAAAAAATGCAGAATGAAACACTCCTCTGTGGATCAGGGAGTCGAGCAGAGCGCACACATTCCTGTTTGTTTACTACTGTCTTCTGTAAAGGTGTGAATGCATTTTCTTGACGTAAATTATGTGTAAAATATAAAGTGAATGACTGAAGAGAAACCTGGAGGTAATAAATGTGCCTTTTGTTTGAAATCTTGTGATTGAACGCGTGATTTCTGTTTCATCCGGGGGTCAAAGTGGCAGATATATGAAATGCTCCTTCTAATGTTCAGGTGTATATCAGCATGTAGTGTCTCTACTTTAAAGAGTCCTCTCCTGCTGATGTTCAGGTGTATATCAGTATGTAGTGTCTCTACTTTAAAGAGTCCTCTCCTGCTGATGTTCAGGTGTATATCAGTATGTAGTGTCTCTACTTTAAAGAGTCCTCTCCTGCTGATGTTCAGGTGTATATCAGTATGTAGTGTCTCTACTTTAAAGAGTCCTCTCCTGCTGATGTTCAGGTGTATATCAGTATGTAGTGTCTCTACTTTAAAGAGTCCTCTCCTGCTGATGTTCAGGTGTATATCAGTATGTAGTGTCTCTACTTTAAAGAGTCCTCTCCTGCTGATGTTCAGGTGTATATCAGTATGTAGTGTCTCTACTTTAAAGAGTCCTCTCCTGCTGATGTTCAGGTGTATATGAGTATGTAGTGTCTCTACTTTAAAGAGTCCTCTCCTGCTGATGTTCATTTATTTATTACACTTGCAAAAGAACACGGTTTTACAAGGCATTATTCATCTTATGTAAAATAAAAGAGAACAATTCAAATCACATTTCAATCAAATATTTGAGCATATTTTGACAAAATATTATATATATATATATTTTGCTTTTCACATGGTTTTGTACAGCTCTTTTACCACCTCACTGTGACCAGGTTCCATCAAAACAAAACCGTTGAAACCAATAATTGTTTGACAATTAACACGTAGTTCCTGCATGGAAAATGTATTAGTGAGGATAATTAGTAAATGTTAAATGTACATATATATTTTCTTAACCGTCAGCTGATGAAAAATAATTACAAAAAAGTCAAAAACCAGCTGGTATGTTGATCATGTACAGACAGTAAGGCCACACTGAGCACATCTCCAATGTACAGTTTGTATAAAGTCATAACATCACAGCAGCACTGATACAGCATCATGATTACATATAAATAAACATTGAATATTATCCAATCAACTGGAAGTAATTGTTTGAAATGGGGTCACATGAGGTATTTATTCATTCTCCTATATTACCTAACTCACATGTGTCAAACTCAAGGCCCGGGGGCCAAATCAGGCCCTTGGTGGATTTAATTTCGGCCCGCAGGATAATTTCTAATTACTGTTAGATCTGGCCCGCCGGTATATTGCACGCACACCTTCACTCCATCCTGAGGGTCTCCTCCATCTTTAAAGGTCCCCTATCGCAGTGGTTCCCAATCAAATAATTGATTAATTAATTTCAATAAAAATTCAAGTTAGTAGCTAATATAGGCATACAAACACAGAAATGTATAATTCTTTCTTTGATAGAAATGTTTCTTCTGCCCGTAAAGTGTCCAAACCGGGCTTTTCTGGATAAGTTTAAAACATAGTCATCGTCCATGCCGGTTTCAGTTGGATTATTTGTCACAGTTGCTCCGATCAGATCGGTCTCCTCCATTTTGTAGATTATTTACAACTTTTGAATCCACACAAACACATCGGCAGAATCCGGCTTACTTTGAGCATGTGTTTTAAACAATTTGATCCCTTTGTGAATTGGTTCCGTCCTTTAATTTCTTCATACAGCGGGAATCCAAATGAATGAATCCTGAGTCCAATAACCATCAAAGCCACTCCAATAGAGCTCCTTAATTACGCTTTCATCCTCCTTTAACAACATACTTCACATTCATCCAGTTTGTTACAGTAGTTGTAGCATTTTTTAGACCCCCCCCCCCCTTTGTGTGTGTGTGTGTGTGTGTGTGTGTGGGTGTGGGGGCGGCAACTTCCAACAGGAGTCATTTGGGGGGGCTCTTGGGAAAAAAGGTTGGGAACCCCTGCCCTATTGTACTCTTTTTAAAACCAGTAGAGGAAGCAAAGGACCAGCAACTTGTGTGTTATGTGATGAACAATTGCTATTTTTGTCAATGGAGTCAATGAACAAGCAATGAAACAAGTACAACTATAATGTACTTGTAACCAGGGTTACCGTTAGCCGGTAATTACCGGTTTTAGCTGGTAAAATTGAATAAAAACCGGTAAATTCAAAACCTGCCGGTCAAAATGTCCGATGCTCCGATCGATCGACCGATATTCACTCTTAATAGTTTGATCTGCGCTCTCTATAAAGGCCGATCAGGGGAGCTGGATCTGATCGATATGGACATAAACGCGAGTTCGCTTTGGAAAAAAGCGTCAGCTAAATGCAATGTAATGTAATGAGTGAAGTGTAACTGGACGCGAGAGAGAGATCAGATCAGCTGCTGCATAATCACCTGAAGCCCCGCCCACTGTTTAGTGCGCTGCATGAGAAACTGACGGGCTGTCAGGAGAGAGGGGAGAGAGAGGATCCGTTTCTCCCGTGTTATTATCCAAAGTTAATGTCAACTTTTGAATAATGTACTTCATCTACTCCAAGTAGTTTCTTTGAATGTAATAATTATTTTGTTTGTTTGTTGTTTGTGGAATCATTTATTGAAAAATGAATCTGAATTTTTCGATCTGTTACGATTATAAACTGAAGCAATATAAAAATGAGCCCCATTAACTGAGTTTTAAACATCAGCATATCCGGTCCTAGTCCGGTACTTACCTGCTAACGGAAACTCTGCTACACAATTCTTCTTCTTATTATTATTATTGAAACATGACCGGTAAGTTTCAAATTTGTCCGGTAAAATAAATTCTGTTCGGACATTTGACCGTTGTTTAGGTGGCAAGAATACATGTTGCTGCATTGCCTTCCTCTCCTGTCTGCTTCTCCATGACTGCTGTGTGCAGACTGCCCTCTACTGGAATCACACCAACACATATACCTCATGCAGCCCCTCAAATCAACCAATCTCCTTACATAGATGTCACTGAAATGCATAAAGCACTATGAGGTTTACTATAAAAACACATGAGGAAAATGCACGGAAAAACCTGAAACGTTGACTTTAATTAAATGCATATTATGTCGACAAATTCCACATAACTAGGTTATTTAAACCAATATTTTGTATACAGTTATGTGAAATCTGTTGACATACTATATTTAATTAAAGGCAGTGTGTGTGATTACATTGAACCAATAATATGATGATATTTGGTCCTCTCGTGCTCACCGCATGCTCAACAATGCGCTCAGATTACAGACCCAGTTAAACACAGAGACAGTTAAACAGGTACAATAACATTAAAATAACAGCTGTTGACATTGAAGTAGCATCGTTCCTCCTCGTGTAAACACACACATTTCAACACACACACATTTAAACACACACACATTTAAAGCTCTTCACGTGTTGTTCTTTCCTGCACAACTTTATTAATGTCTCGTCTTCTATATTTAACTGCCCTGCGACCTGCAGACTGGACCTGCTGCAGACACATTGTCCAAACAAGAGGCTAATGCTGAGCAACAGGTGGGACACACACACACACACACACACACACACACACACACACACACACACACACACACACACACACACACACACACACACACACACACACACACACACACACACACACACACACACACACACACACACACACACACACACACACACACACACACACACACACACACACACACACACACACACACACACACACACACACACACACACACACACTGTTGCCAGGGGGTAAAGGAGGCTCACGCTTTCCAAAACCAGCCCGAGAATGTTGGGGGTTGAGTGTCGCTCACATGTGTGTGTGTGTGTGTGTGTGTGTGTGTGTGTGTGTGTGTGTGTGTGTGTGTGTGTGTGTGTGTGTGTGTGTGTGTGTGTGTGTGTGTGTGTGTGTGTGTGTGTGTGTGTTTTCAAAAGTGCTGCACATCAGATGAAAACCCAAGCACGTCAACAGGAGAGAAGGACCCTCTACCACAAGACCACACACACACACACACACACACACACACACACACACACACACACACACACACACACACACACACACACACACACACACACACACACACACACACACACACACACACACACACACACACACACACACACACACACACACACACACACACACACACACACACACACACACACACACACACACACACACACCTCTTTACGGCATAAAAAGGTGAAGATTTCCAGAGTTCTCACTTGTCTCCGCTCAGTGTTCGTTGTTAGACCATCGAGACGTGTTTCCACAGTGTGTGTTTTCACTGTGTGTGTGTGTGTGTTTTCACCAGTGTTGGAATAAGAAGTTCTACACCGTCTTTATCTCGGCGGTCGTGGAAACGGCCGCCTCCAAACGACTGGCTCGGAAAATACTCATCTGAAGAAAACAAGAGAGTTAAGTTATAGATAGAATCATGAATGTATTGATCATAAAAACGTACCTAAAAAGTGTTATTAAAGGTGGGGTAGGTACGTTTGAGAAACCGGCTCGAGATACACTTATTGTTATATTCCATGGAATGCTCTTAACATCCTGATAGCAATGAATATCTGAAGTGCTTTGACAATAAATACATTAAAACATTTCATCAGTGGAAGCCTTAGTGCTGTACAAAGCACGACCAATCATCTGAGCCGGCTAAAGTAACTGGATGGCCTACCTGCCTGTCAGCCTTCCATCTGTGCACAAACTTATCTCGTGCCCTCATTGGTCATGTGCACGTTCGTGTGTGTTGGAGGAGGGGCTCTGTGAGGAAGTGGCAGATTTTTTCCGGTTGTATATTTTCAAATTCTAGCGCACTCCAGCTGGTTTCTCCAAAATGACCTACCCTAACTTATTTTAACAATGTGGTCACATGACTCCTGATGTTACTGCAGATCTGCTGTGAGCTAGCTAGCTAACGTAGCTAACCTTGTCAATTCAGATCTACTGACAAACAGTTATGAGACGACTAACTCTGAGACAGAGACAGTTGTTCTGCTTTATAATCCTGAACGTCACCATGCTGTGTGCGTCACTCTTTAGTGTCCCCTGGTCTCCCAGCTGTGTGCGTCACTCTTTAGTGTCCCCTGGTCTCCCAGCTGTGTGCGTCACTCTTTAGTTTCCCCTGGTCTCCCAGCTTTGTGCGTCACTCTTTAGTGTCCCCTGGTCTCCCAGCTGTGTGCGTCACCTTTTAGTGTCCCCTGGTCTCCCAGCTGTGTGCGTCACTCTTTAGTGTCCCCTGGTCTCCCAGCTGTGTGCGTCACTCTTTAGTGTCCCCTGGTCTCCCAGCTGTGTGCGTCACTCTTTAGTGTCCCCTGGTCTCCCAGCTGTGTGTGTCACTTTTTAGTGTCCCCTGGTGTCGCAGCTTTGTGCGTCACTCTTTAGTGTCCCCTGATCTCCCAGCTGTGTGCGTCACCTTTTAGTGTCCCCTGGTCTCCCAGCTGTGTGCGTCACTCTTTAGTGTCCCCTGGTCTCCCAGCTGTGTGTGTCACTTTTTAGTGTCCCCTGGTGTCGCAGCTTTCTGCGTCACTCTTTAGTGTCCCCTGATCTCCCAGCTGTGTGCGTCACCTTTTAGTGTCCCCTGGTCTCCCAGCTGTGTGCGTCACTCTTTAGTGTCCCCTGGTCTCCCAGCTGTGTGCGTCACTCTTTAGTGTCCCCTGGTCTCCCAGCTGTGTGCGTCACTCTTTAGTGTCCCCTGGTCTCCCAGTTGTGTGCGTCACTCTTTAGTGTCCCCTGGTCTCCCAGCTGTGTGCGTCACTCTTTAGCCTCCCCTGATCTCCCAGCTGTGTGCGTCACTCTTTAGTGTCCCCTGGTCTCCCAGCTGTGTGCGTCACTTTTTAGTGTCCCCTGGTGTCGCAGCTTTGTGCGTCACTCTTTAGTGTCCCCTGGTCTCCCAGCTGTGTGCGTCACCTTTTAGTGTCCCCTGGTCTCCCAGCTGTGTGTGTCACTCTTTAGTGTCCCCTGGTCTCCCAGCTGTGTGCATCACTCTTTAGTGTCCCCTGGTCTCCCAGCTGTGTGCGTCTCTCTTTAGTGTCCCCTGGTCTCCAGCTGTGTGCGTCACTCTTTAGTGTCCCCTGGTCTCCCAGCTGTATGCATCACTCTTTAGTGTCCCCTGGTCTCCCAGCTGTGAGCGTCACTCTTTAGTGTCCCCTGGTATCCCAGCTGTGTGTGTCACTTTTTAGTGTCCCCTGGTGTCGCAGCTTTGTGCGTCACTCTTTAGTGTCCCCTGGTCTCCCAGCTGTGTGCGTCACTCTTTAGCGTCCCCTGGTCTCCCAGCTGTGTGCATCACTTTTTAGTGTCCCCTGGTGTCGCAGCTTTGTGCGTCACTCTTTAGCGTCCCCTGGTCTCCCAGCTGTGTGCGTCACTCTTTAGCGTCCCCTGGTCTCCCAGCTGTGTGCGTCACTCTTTAGTGTCCCCTGGTCTCCAGCTGTGTGCTCCACTCTTTATTGTCCCCTGATCTCCCAGCTGTGTGTGTCACATTTTAGTGTCTCCTGGTGTCCCAGCTTTGTGCGTCTGTCTTTAGTGTCCCCTGTTCTCCCAGCTGTGTGCATCACTCTCTAGTGTCCCCTGGTCTCCAGCTGTGTGCGTCACTCTTTAGTGTCCCCTGGTGTCCCAGCTTTGTGCGTCACTCTTTAGTTTCCCCTGGTCTCCCAGCTGTGTGCGTCACTCTTTAGTGTCCCCTGGTCCCCAAGCTGTGTGCGTCACTCGTTAGTGTCCCCTGGTCTCCCAGCTGTGTGGGTCACTCTTTAGTGTCCCCTGGTGTCCCAGCTTTGTGCGTCACTCTTTAGTGTCCCCTGGTCTCCCAGCTGTGTGCGTCACTCTTTAGTGTCCCCTGGTCTCCCGGCTGTGTGCGTCACTCTTTAGTGTCCCCTGGTCTCCCAGTTGTGTGCGTCACTCTTTAGCCTCCCCTGGTCTCCCAGCTGTGTGCGTCACTTTTTAGTGTCCCCTGGTGTCGCAGCTTTGTGCATCACTCTTTAGTGTCCCCTGGTGTCGCAGCTTTGTGCGTCACCTTTTAGTTTCCCCTGGTCTCCCAGCTGTGTGCGTCACTCTTTAGTTTCCCCTGGTCTCCCAGCTGTGTGCGTCACCTTTTAGTGTCCCCTGGTCTCCCGGCTGTGTGTGTCACTCTTTAGTGTCCCCTGGTCTCCCATCTGTGTGCGTCACCTTTTAGTGTCCCCTGGTCTCCCGGCTGTGTGCGTCACTCTTTAGTGTCCCCTGGTCTCCCAGCTGTGTGCATCACTCTCTAGTGTCCCCTGGTCTCCAGCTGTGTGCGTCACTCTTTAGTGTCCCCTGGTCTCCAGCTGTGTGCGTCACTCTTTAGTGTCCCCTGGTCTCCGTTGTGTTTTGAGCTTCTGCAGTGTTTTGTATTTGCAGCGTTTGGTAAACTGCGCATGTTTCCTCAAGTTGCTGAATGTTCTCTAAATGCAACGATGCAATTAAATGGAAACTCTCTCAACTTGTATCTGACTCTCACCTGTGTTTGCATGTATCTCGGTGATTTTAGCTCCAGCTCTTCTTTACCCACAGTCGACGAACAGCAGCAAAACACCTGCTGGAAACCTGCTCTGAACCTGAGGATCAGACAGATTTCACAACGGATTAAAACAGGCAGGATTACACACACAGATTAGATGGAGACAAACACAGCTAGTCTTTTGGTTGTTAATACGATACGATAATACTTGAATGGTCAGATCAAGTCTGAAATGTGACTTGCATCCCAGCAGCTCCATGTGTAACATCAACAGACAAACATCAAGACTCAATACATGAAAAAAAAACACTAACATAACAGCAGGACCAGTGAGAGCTGCTCAGAGAGCCTTCAGCTGGATCTGATCTGGACTCAGCTCTGTGTTCACTGAGAGGACTGACTGGAGCACAAAGGATGCTTCAGGCTGACTTTAGAGATCTCCATCAGATGGTAGCAGTTCAGGTTCTCTCTCAGAGCACGCTTTGGGTCCCAGAGGATGCTGTTGGAGCCTCTCAGGTTATTATGTGTTAGAAAAATCTCCCTGGTCCCCGGCTTGAGCTTCAATCTCAGGATCCATGTATCTGTGATCCTCTCCAGAATGGAAGTAGTCATCACATACAGAGCATCAACTAGTTCCTGAACAGTGTCCTTCACATGCTACTACTACAATTACTTATACTACTACTACTACTACTACTACTACTACTACTACTACTACAACTACCTAGTACCTACACAACTACTACTACTACTACTACTACTACTACTACTACTACTACAACTACCTAGTACCTACACAACTACTACTACTACTACTACTACTACTACTACTACTACTACTACAACTACCTAGTACCTACAGAACTACTACTACTACTACTACTACTACTACAATTACTTATACTACTACTACTACTACTACTACTACTACTACTACTACTACAACTACCTAGTACCTACACAACTACTACTACTACTACTACTACTACTACTACTACTACTACTACTACTACCTAGTACCTACACAACTACTACTACTAGCTAGTACCTACACAACTACTACTACTACTACTACTACTACTACTACTACTACTAAAATTACTTATACTACTACTACTACTACTACTACTACCAATACAACTACTAGAAAAATCTCCCTGGTCCCCGGCTTGAGCTTGAACCTCAGGATCCATGTATCTGTGATCCTCTCCAGAATGGAAGGAGTCATCACATACAGAGCATCAACTAGTTCCTGAACAGTGTCCTTCACATGCTGATATCCAAGAGAGGGAGTTACACAGTCTCAAGATGGAGGAATAGAAATCAGTATTCAATGTTTACTTCAGATTAGCTCCACGTCAGAAATGATCATGCTTGTCACATGTCTCTCTCCATAGAGGCTGAGTCATCATGTTAATCACATAGCTATCATATGCCTCAAACA
>NC_136910.1:57952799-57966441 GCF_949606895.1 Notothenia rossii
CATGGAGGCTTCTGCAAACGCAAGGTTCACCTGCAGGAAGGAAGTAAAGATATATCTTATATTCCTGTCTCTGGAGATTCAAAACACCTCTCTGCACGGGGAGGGAAACTCACGGTGCATGAACGTCTCTGCGTGCAAAGACCTCCAATGAATGTGCTGCATGCAAACTGCAGGAGAAAAGCATTCTGTGATGTTCAAAGTTAAAGGTCCCATGTCACGGCCATTTCTACTGATCATAATTCCATTGTTGATGTTTACTAAAATACATGTATATTGTGCAATGTTCCAAACTCTCATTGGTTTCTCTGTATAGTATATGTATTCAGTCTCTCTCCTAAACGCCTTGTTGGAGCTCCTGCCCCCCCCCCCCCCCCCCCCCTCCCTGTGAGCCCAGTGGCCGTCTGCGAGACAGCGAGACACAGCGAAACCCAGCCCGAAACACACAAACACACAGACACACCCGCAACCTGGCTGGGAGTTTGTGTCTGTGCCCAGGCCCCAGGCTGAGTTCCGCGGTGTTTCGCTGTCTCGCCAACCCCACACCAGTGAGCCAGCTCACAGTGTCCCGCTCCTCGCAGTAACGAGCGCCTCGCAACGTCACGCCGAGTGTTTGTGTGTGAGGAAGTCCGCGGATTGGTCGAAACGTAACGGCTCCGCGGACGTAACGTAACGGCACTATACCCAAAATACGTCACTATACGCAAGAAGTAAACAATGGAAAAAGAGAAATGTCCCGCAACAAGGCGTTCTGGGGCAGCACAGACAGGTATTTTTATGTGTTTTACTCGCTACAGGGTGTAGTTTGAGGGTTTGTGAGTCTGTAGACCGTTCACATGCAGAAAAACCTTCATAACACACAAGGGGACGGGTAATAACCAGACAAGCATGGGACCTTTAAATCACGATAATATGCATCATTTCGTTTGATAATAAGTATTCATGTGTTGTGTATTTCTACTTTTAACACAAACAACCATAACCAGGGTTTCTGCAGGTTGAATTATAAAGATATGAGTTAAATTAAATACTTTTTAAGACGTTTAACAGCACATGGGAGGCCATTTAAAGAACTTAAAGACAGGTTCACTTTGACACTTGTTATACAATCATGTAGCTCAAAGTGCTTCGGAGCGAGATACAATTTAGAAAAATTGATTTTGCATATTATTTTACTATATATTACTTATATAAGAGGTTAATATCCCATATGGGTAAATAATTGATTGTATTGTATTGTATATACACATAAGCATCTGAAGACATTGAAAGACTGGGATAGACATCTCTCACAAGAAAGTAATTAGTAATGGTGATGTTTCATGGAAAATGTCAGGAAAATCCGATTTCAGCCTCTCAAATATTTAGATTTGTAGATAAAGATTATACAATCTATATATCAATAAATATATTCCTTTAATATCAACCAACCTGAATGGGAACACAACTTAACAACCCCTTAACACGTCCCTCACCAAAAAGTAGTTGGTGACGGTCCTCATGCGTTTGTGTGCCAGAATGATCCAGATGACCACCATGTTTCCCACCACGGACACCGCCACCATGCTGCAGTAAAGCACCCCCCACAGAGCGATCTGCCACACCGGCTGCACGAACTGGTTCAGTCCCTCGCTGCCGTTACCGGAGCCGTTATTCCCGGTGCCGTTAAACTCCGTGGTGTTGAACAGAGGGTCCATGTTTCAATCCCAGGGCTTGTTGTGAGAGTTATAAATAGATCGAGTGTCCTGTTACTGTCACGGATCACTCTTTAAGGAGAAAAAAAAGGAGCAGCAAATGTGGAGAAAACGCGCATCAAAAGCGCACATCGTCCGTTTGAACCGTCTTTACGCACGGGCACGGCACCAACACCCACGACGCGGCTCTCCAAGCGTTGACGTTATTCAGGGGGTTTAAAACACACACACACACGCGCGCACACACACACGCGCACACACACACACACACACACACACACACACACACACACACACACACACACACACACACACACACACAGCCCTCCCTATAAACACGATTGGTCTTCTTTGGCAGATATTGGAACGTTCAAAACAATAAAAAGAATTTGTAATTGTGTCTGTATAATCTTCATTTCAATGTGTATAATAACTACGGTACTAACTAAAACTATATGAAATAAATGCAGAGGAGTGAAATGTACACTGTTTCCCACTGACATGTGGCAGAGAGGTATAAAGGAGTGTATGGAAGTGTTCAAGTGCAAAATTGTACGTTAATACAGTTAATAAATGTACTACGGTGGTGTTTTCGTTATGGACAAATTAGTAAAATAGGAATGTTTGCCTTACAGAATCAACTGATCAAACACACACACACACACACACACACACACACACACACACACACACACACACACACACACATTTGAATACTTTATTTGGTTCCACAAATTATATTACATAGACAGGGAATCAAATATATCGGGGCTAAGCAGCACATAGCACTTAAGGGAACACATAGCACCTCCTTCTCCACACGGCTAAGCTAAGAGCAATATTTGGCATGTTTGGCTTTTCTCTTTGACGTTCCAGCAATTCTCAGACCAATCATGGTGCTTTGCATGACCAAGACTTCCTAATATGACTATACTGTATCTACACTTGTACCCAAAGCTGGTTATCACATCGAGCTGTGGTTGGTATTTGATATACTTGTCCTGGAAAGCCTGGTCCATGTACAGGTCAAAGGCACAGCCTACTTCTAAGATTAGCACCTCCCTGTGGTTGGTGTCAACAAAAACAACATCAGGTGTATTTGGGATGTTAGCAAAGACATCATTGGTAAAAACCAAACCATTCTGGTAGGACCCTAGTGTGCTTGTACATTGCTGCACTAGATGGTAAGATGTTTTGTACCGCTTCAGACACAATGTCCACAATACGGTCATGACGGGCTATGTACAGGCGTTCGTATGCATTACATCCATTTGTTATGTGTGGATTCTAGGCGTTGTTGTGAATCCTGATGGTTTAAAAAGAATGGAGTGTGAATGTGAGGGTACCAGGTGGACAGATAAGTAAAATATGAATGTTTGCCTTAAATAATCAACTGATCACACACACACACACACACACACACACACACACACACACACACACACACACACACACACACACACACACACACACACACACAGATTATGTGCAGTTAGTATCAGATAATAGAAATAACTGTGACCCTGAACGCATCATAATATACCTTGGGTGGGGATTAAGTGCTGCATCGCTTTGAGTTAATCTGATCACACTGGTTTATATAATGTGATATACAGGTAAGAGGTTTATAACACGCTATGAGGACTCTTTAAAGTAGAGACACTACATACTGATATACACCTGAACATCAGCAAGAGAGGACTCTTTAAAGTAGAGGCACTACATACTGATATACACCTGAACATCAGCAGGAGAGGACTCTTTAAAGTAGAGACACTACATACTGATATACACCTGAACATCAGCAGGAGAGGACTCTTTAAAGTAGAGACACTACAAACTGATATACACCTGAACATCAGCAGGAGAGGACTCTTTAAAGTAGAGACACTACATACTGATATACACCTGAACATCAGCAGGAGAGGACTCTTTAAAGTAGAGACACTACATACTGATATACACCTGAACATCAGCAGGAGAGGACTCTTTAAGTAGAGACACTACATACTGATATACACCTGAACATCAGCAGGAGAGGGACTCTTTAAAGTAGAGACACTACATACTGATATACACCTGAACATCAGCAGGAGAGGACTCTTTAAAGTAGAGACACTACATACTGATATACACCTGAACATCAGCAGGAGAGGACTCTTTAAAGTAGAGACACTACATATTGATATACACCTGAACATCAGCAGGAGAGGACTCTTTAAAGTAGAGACACTACATACTGATATACACCTGAACATCAGCAGGAGAGGACTCTTTAAAGTAGAGACACTACATACTGATATACACCTGGACATCAGCAGGAGAGGACTCTTTAAAGTAGAGACACTACATACTGATATACACCTGAACATCAGCAGGAGAGGACTCTTTAAAGTAGATGATGTCCTTTTAATCTCCCTTCAAACGCTGCAGCTCTTCTTCTGTTGCTCTGATTGATATCACCAAAGGTCAAGAGGTCAGTATTTCTTCTTTCCACAATAATAGAAAGCCAGACGTGTGTCTCTTCACCTGAATGGAGTTTTTTCCCTCCTTTGTGTCGCATCAGATCTCCGTTATTAGGATCCACTGGAGGATAAAAAGAGGAATTCAATCTTGTTTGTCACCTGCGCCCGTCAGACAGGAAGTGAAGCGGACAGGATGTGACAGAGAGCTGTTTATCTGCAGCTGCTTTCATATCAACTCAAATTAAAAGTGAGAAGGAGAACATGTCGACACAACGTGGAGAAATCCCACAGGACTCACTGCACATGGTCGGATAAAAGAGATGATATATTTTATTATTCAGTAAAAGAAATATGGCTCAGATTCTTCTCTTTATTATAAATGTGTTCACCCTAACTTCCACAGATACATAATTCATTAATAAATGGTAAATTGACAGTGAATTCAAACATTTACAAAACATTAGTTTGATAAAAATCATAGCAAACAAAGACTCCGGCCCAAAAACATGGAGGCAACATTTGATCCACTGAACATTTGTAACTGCATTTCTGGTTTGTTAAAATACTCTTTAGTTCCATCATTTATGTTCATCTAAAGATATATTTGCACTTGTCATGGCCAGCCCAATCTCCAGACCTGAGCCCCATTAGGCGCTTTCACACCGGAGTACTTTTCCCGTTTAGTTCCGATAGTTCCTTGGATTTTGCGTTCACACCAAAAAGAGAATTTAGTTCAGAGAACTTTCCCCCCCTTTTCAGTCCCTGCTAGAGAGGTGGGACTTTCCTGAGGAGAAAAAAGTAACAATTTCTATTGGCTGGGCGAATTGCAAACCACGCCCCGTAAAACTCTGAAAAGTTTTGTGAAGCCGCCATTGTATTTGCTGGCATTAGCATTATTAGCATTATTAGCATTAGCCCCGCGCACCAACGGAGAGAGACTAACTTATGGCAACACAAAAGAAACCATGGGAGCGGTGGAGATGAGGAGGTGTCGGCGTTCTGGCGATTTACTCGGAAGGCTTCAGTAGAAGCTGCTGGGAGTCCCAGCAGCTTCTACTGAAGCCAGTCCCCATCTCCGGGACTTCCGGCCGGGGACTCCGGGTGGCAGTATACGCCGTGAAGTTGTTTGAGTTCTGCCAGTAAACCCAAAGCAGAAGAAGAAGTGCAGAAGAAGTGACGTCAGCGGCTTCATTTGCGTGATCTTCCCTCAGGGAATTATTCCGGTGTGAACGAGATCTGCTCTTAGTTCCATGGGGGTACTAAGTGCTGGGAACTAAGTGCTGGGAACTAAGTACGGCAAAGTACTTGGTGTGAAAGCGGCTATTGAAAACCTCTCTAATTGATCAAGAGGAAGATGGATGGTCACAAGCCATCAAACAAAGCCCAGCTGTTTGAATGTTTGCACCGGGAGTGGCATGAAGTCACCAAAGGGCAATATGAAGGACGAGTGGAGAGCTAGCTTCCCCAAAATGTGTATTTGGTGTATGTTTCCGCTGTGGTCCTGAGTCGTGTAGGGTCTTTGAGGGCTTCAAGGATAACAGCAGTCTATTACACAGCAGGAGGAACAGTTTGTTTTTTACCAGACTTATGTACAATTTTTTTTTCTTTCACGAAACTGTGTCTCAGGGCTTCTTAATATTTAACAACCTATTAATGTGTCATACCCACTTAACGGAAGAAACTCAGCCAACTGACGATACGAACCATTTCTAGCTAAACGAAACACAAGGGTAATACCAAGCCTCTGAATTAGCACTAAGCGAAAAAATGCTACCGCACTTAGCACAGAACTCACGGTAGAAATATTGTATTACTTATCGGATCTGTACAAACAAGATATCAAATGAAAGCTGAGATTCCACAGATTCTAGAGGTATCCTCACTGTGAGAGCAGAACTCAGGGCAGCGAAGGCAAACCCAGACATCACACAACGTAGCTTTACGGAGCCAAAACGGCCAATACGTCTTACCTTTGATGTTTTCTGATCAAAAGTTGTGTTCAATGGCATTAAAACGATAGAAACCCTGCTGAAGGTTAATCCGTAGGTTAATCCAATGTCTCTGGGTCACTTTGAAATGATTTCTGATAATCCATCATAACATTTTTGTCAAAAACTGAGATTTCATATAGAGTGTGTGCGAGCTACAACCCAGCTTCCGGTTTTGGGCATTCTGGCTGCGCATCACTCATTCACCAATGGTAATGTGTAAATGGATTTTAGGAACTTCCCCTCGATTCTATTGGCTCTAACAGTTCAAAGAGATGTCAATCATCAAAATCGACCAATGGGTTCCAGAGATATGGAACATGCACCCAAATGACCCCAGAAGTGTTTTTTTTTCTAAACCTCTCTAAAAAGGTCAAAGGTCACTTGTTTTTGCATCAATCTTGATACAGGGTACTTATTATATGTTATAGTTTGGATTCCTAAAGCTTTTAGTCTACTATCCCATCATTCAAGGGTGGTTTTCACTAGAAGTAATGGTTTATTTTTGAACGGACACATATTTTTTTTACTATGTTCAATAGACCCTCCAGAAAAACGCGATTCTGCGATCGCAGAATTTATCGCATAATCAGCAGTTTTTTTAAGCATATTTAGCATATTTCGCAACTTTCCACATATTTCCCAACTTCCCGCAATTTCACCGCATAAAATCACATAAAAACCCCGCATGTTTAATCGCATAATCAAGGATTTTGCCCGCGTTTTTCTGGAGGGTCTAGTTCAATCTGAATTTACTTTAAAATAAAAAACATCTATATTGATTCTGACTCTTCTACATCCAACTCACAGGTTTATCATTGCTTTGAGAAAAAAGATTATTAATTTACCCCTTTTAGAAGTGAAGGTATAGTCATTTGTTCTGGGAATGTCATTTTCTAGCCTGAGACCTGTAAAACAGGCTCGGGGCTTAACAGGTTGATGGACCACAACCGGACAAAAGTGGCTTTAAAATGTCTGTAATGTTTTGTATAATCAATACTAAGGCTGCAACCACTACTAGGGGGTTTCTCCCATTAACTGTGGGGTTTCCTTCGGGGGTTTCCTGGTGTGACGGTCCAAGGACAGAGGGTGTCGTATTGATATTCTGTACAAACGGGGAAGTCCACTGAGAGACATTTGTGATATTGGGCTACATAAATAAACATTGATTGATTGATTGATTGATTGATTGATTGATTGATTGAGAGCACCCAAGCTGAAAAATCTGGGTTATTCTCCCAAATATTGATGACTGAACTCTTCCTGACCAGTTGACCAGTTGTAATGTTCTGCAAATAAATTACAATATTTTTATTTACGAGAAATTCATTATAGAGTTAAAAATGTTCATTTTACTCAAACACATGTCTATCATAGTAAAACCAGAGAAAATGGTCTCTTGATTTTTTCCACAGCTTTAATTTAACCTGATTCACAAAGAAACAATGGCTTCAAATCTTCAAATCTTGTTGGAACAAGTAATCCTGCACATTTTTTTTGTGTGTGGGGGTGTGTGTCTCTCTCTGTGTGTGTGTGTGTGTGTGTGTGTGTGTGTGTGTGTGTGTGTGTGTGTGTGTGTGTGTGTGTGTGTGTGTGTGTGTGTGTGTGTGTGTGTGTGTGTGTGTGTGTGTGTGTCTGTGTGTGTGTGTGTGTGTGTGTGTGTGTGCGTGCGTGCGTGTGTGTCTCTGTGTGTGAGTCTCTGTGTGTCTCTCTCTCTCTGTGTGTGTGTGTGTGTGTGTGTGTGTGTGTGTGTGTGTGTGTGTGTGTGTGTGTGTGTGTGTGTGTGTGTGTGTGTGTGTGTGTGTGTGTGCGCGTCAGATTGTCTCGGTCACATTCGATTATCCCGCAGAAGCCTCTTCAAACAAAGGATGAAGATTGATCCGATATGCAAATTGGTTTCTTCATTAATCAAAGCGGCAGAAAGAGTTCCTGTGCGCGGCGATAAGAGAACAACACCTCGATGAACAGAGGATTAAATATCCTCCTGACAAACGGATGAACACCTCTGAACAATATGAGCGAATGCACAAGGAAATGTAGATTCAAATATATAATAAGTGGCATTATTCACACACTGCGATCACAGGAATGAATAATGGAAATCTTTACTCGAGGTGATTCAGTTCTTTTAGTCATGAATCAGAACCAAAAGGAAATATAAAAGCTTTCAGTCATTAGTAGTAACTCCAAAATAATTAACAAGCAGTTCGTATTTTTCAATAGCTTTTAACATGTTTTTATATTCAAATGTTTTATTATTATTATTAGCTGTAGACTACATACAGTGTATAACACATCATGGTAAATGGACTGTACCTATATAGCGCTGTATATAATGTCCAAATAATATAATGTCATATGTTGTAACATGATATCTTATTGTTTGAGTTTTTATATTAATTGAATAAAGCTTAGTCTTTGTTTTGCCTCTCCTACTCCGCTGCTGTAACTTGTGCATTTTCCCTCCAGGATCCATTCAGTCTTATTTAAAAAGAAAATGTCAAAAGATAACAACGAAGCTCTCTGTAGTAATGCTGCAGTTCTGCTGAATGTCCACAAGGGGAGTGAAGTGCATTCAGAACAGGTTTACAGTGGAGAGGAAAGCATGGAGGACAGAAACCACGAAGAAGAAGCAGAGTTAGTTTGATTAGAAGCAGCTAATTGTTAAATAAAGGTTGTTTTTATACATTAAAGTTAATATTTAGGTTATTGAGCACCCAGATAAGCTGTTTCAGGACATTGTTGAGCAGAGGATGAAGGTATGTACATTGAAGAAGAAGGACATATCTCTGTTTTTATTAGATTTTAGAGCTTTGTACGAATTTGTATTTTAAATATCAGCACTTTTTTTTAAATGTAAAAGTGTTGATATCTTTCAATAGCTTGAGAAGTACTCAGATCTTGTACTTGAGTGAAAGTAGAACTACTCAGATCTTGTTCTTGAGTAAAAGTAGAAGTACTCAGATCTAGTTCTTGAGTAAAAGTAGAAGTACTCAGATCTAGTACTTGAGTAAAAGTAGAAGTACTCAGGTCTTGTACTTGAGTAAAAGTAGAAGTACTCAGGTCTTGTACTTGAGTAAAAGTAGAAGTACTCAGATCTTGTTCTAGAGTAAAAGTAGAAGTACTCAGATATTCCACTTGAGTTAAAGTAATAGTCCCAGAGTGTAGGAATACTCTGTTTCAGTAAAAGTCCTGCATTCAAAATGTTCCTCAAGTAAAAGTAGAAAAGTATTCTCATCAAAATATAGTGAAAGACAGTAAAAGTAGTCGTTGTGCAGATTGGTCCATTTCAGAATAATAGATATGATATGTTTTATAATGATTGATCATGAAAGTGTTCTCAAAGCTGGTAAAGGTGCAGCTAGTCTGAATGACTTTGTATACTGCAGGGTAGCTGGTGGATTTACTCCAGGTGGAACTAAAGTCTGATTTAACACTTGATTATATTTCACAACATTCATCCACATCTGTGAAATAACTAAAGGTATTGAACACATGTTTCCTGCAGTCTATAAAGAAGTAAGATCACTAACAGCCTCTGACCACTAGAGGGCAGCAGCCTGAGGATTCATCCACTTCACAGGAAATCAGATGTTACCGCCATCTAGTGGAGAAATGTGGAACAGCATCTGTCTTCCTGCTGCCATGTCAAGTGAAACTCCAACATGTGGTGAGTATTAACTTGCTATTTATGTAATATATGTTAAATGGTGATATTCTGTATTTACATATTGACAATACATAGCGTTACAAAAACAAAGCCAACAACGTATCTTATACTTCTACTTCCTCTGAGCTCCATTTTCGGTCAAATACTATTTAAAACATATTAATCAATCACTGTTGCATTAAGTGACGTTTCCATGAACACACACACACTGTAGTTTAATTTAAATCAATTCCATATATATTGTCCTACTGCCCTAAATACTCACTTCAGCACCACAGATGGATTCATCCGCCACAGAAAGTAGTCCCTAATTCGGTCTTTGTTTCGGACAGCTATAAATAAAAATAAAAACATCTTCTACATGATTTTTCACAGTTTGATGTGCCTTTTGAATAACAAACAATCAATTAATTAATTAAGAAATTCATTGGATTGATTAACGACCAAAAACAATAATAATAATTGTGTCTGTATAATCTTCATTTGTATAATAACTACTAACTGAAACTATGAAATACATGCAGTAAGGCGACATGTACACTGTTTACCTCTGACGTGTGGGTGCGTACAAGTATAAAGTACTGTATGGAAATATAAAAGTACATTTATTTTTACAAAATTGTTCTTTAATACAGATCTCGAGAGGTACTAAGGTACGACGGTGCTTTCTTTATGGAAAAATCAGTCAAATACGAATGTATGCCTTACAGAATGAACTGATCCCGCTGTATAGTCTCACACACACACACACACACACACACACACACACACACACACACACACACACACACACACACACACACACACACACACACACACACACACACACACACACACACACACACACACACACAGACTGACACTCACTACTCAATACGCAGTCATTGAGAGCGGCTTGTTGGCGTTCACTCGCTGCTTTTTGCTCTTTAGATAAATCTGTGTTTCTCTAATATATGTTTTAATTCTTTGTGAGGATTCTTTACTTTGACTTTATAAAAAACTACTTTTAACTTCTTGATCTGGGTTCCTCTCCGTCTGTCACCTCAGGTAAGCTCACACACATTTAGAACAACTTATTCTCATTATTTATTACAATGTAAGTTTGCTTTCAAAATGACTCAGAGCTGCTTGAAAAACATACTAGTTAAATGTTAACTAGCCTTAAACCTGGCGCGTACGGTAATTGATTTAATACATATACTTTAGATGCGCTGTAAAAGATGTAGCTATGCATGTACTCACTTTTTTTATTTTGAATGTATTAAAACAGATAGAAAACCTGTCTGTAGGCTGAAGTCGTGTAACTCAAAAGCCCGTGTGTTTTGATGACAAATAAATGTATTTTAATAAATGGCCCGTTAGGATCCACCACATGTGAACGGCACTGTTTGTAGAATGTGCTATGCTTTGATATTTGATGTTATATTGACCATTAACTCGCAAATATATACTTGAATTTAGACATTTGGCTTAAAAAAAACGTGTTAAATTTGTTGTTTTTTGTTGTAAATACATTTGAATATATAACAAATGCTCCAGTAAGTGATGGTTGTTGGTTCCCAGTCTTCACCAGAAACAAAGAGGTGATTTCAGTCCGTTTTTATTTTACACATTGAATGAACTTACTCTAATTTCTTTAACAAATGGCCCGTTAGAATGCACCCCATGTGAACGGCACTGTATGGTGTTTGCAGAATGAGCTATGCTTTGATATTTGACGTCATATCGTCCGGTAAATCGTAAATATGTCAGAATTTAGAAATGTGGCTTAAAAAAAAGTCAGTTTTTTTGGTAGAAAATACATTTGAACATACAACAAGTTCTCCAGATGGTCGTCGGCTCCCAGTCTTCCCCACAGACACAGAGGTGATGTCAGTGTGGTTTCCTCTCGTATCGATGAGAGGAAGTTTGGCCTATTTGCAGATGAATCCCAGGCCTGAGGCGCCGCACTGATTGCTTGTTCCCTCAGAGAGAGAGAGAGAGACTGTGTCATATCTGCAGTCTATGGCTGTAACCACAGGGCATCGCCGTGCTCAGACACTCTGGGTCACTGCAGCTCTGCAATACACCCAGGAATATAAAGAATGACCTCCGTGTAGAGATGTGTGTGAATGGAGGGTTGAGACATTATACGCACATACTGGTCATCGTGTAAAACCAATACACAGATAATTGACCAAAACACTAAGTACAGCAGACACAAAAGAACAAAACAAGAACACATGCATAGTCATAAATAATATCAGTTAATGGGAGAAAGGAATAAACTAATGAATCAGGATAACATGGTCATTTGGGGGGGGGGGGGGTCTAATACACCACAGGAGGAACAGATTGTTTTATTACCAGAGTTATGTGTGATTAAAATAGTGAAACATGTCCCAGCTTCTCAAAGTCCGAGGTGTTGTCTGTAAATGTACTTTTCTGTCAGATATATTAACTTTGATATGATTGAAAGCAGAACATCTTCTTATTCTGGTGACTGAAGCAAACGTTTCTGCTATCCTATCATAAAAAGTGACTTTCACGAGTTATAGTTTATGGAAATAGTTGACAATTAATTATCTGCTGATCAACTTACCCGGATATATTCACTTTAATGTGATTTAAAGCAGAGAAAAAGCAGGACATCATCATATTTGGGGGATTGAAAACATATTTCTCTACTTGAGAAAAAACTGCTTTCAAGACTTATCAAAATATAATATAACTTATCTGTTGATCAACTTACCCAAAGATATTCACCGAAGTGTGACATGAAGCAGGAAATGGCCGGCTGAAAACATCCTTCTGATCATATGAAGGGACTTCCACGAGTTATGGATTATGGAAAGAGTTACGTATCTATCAGCTACTGGTCGGCTAATCGTTTCAATTCTTTTGAATATTGTCTTTAAAAATAAGGGAAATCTTATAACTTTGGGCCCTGCATTAATTGAGTTGAGGCTAAAGGTCAGTTTTCTGGATGTATTTCCTAACTTGTCGTTTCCTCGGCAACAATCAGGTTTCTTCTCAAAATGCATGCGTCGTACGAACGCTATTTGATCGGACATGATAAACCTGAGAGATTTAAAACATGCAGTGAAGTTTGACTTTGAAAAGAAACTTCTGCACTTCCTCCTGAACCCCTTTCCCCTGATGTCATGAATGACGTGTGTGTGTGTGTGTGTGTGTGTGTGTGTGTGTGTGTGTGTGTGTGTGTGTGTGTGTGTGTGTGTGTGTGTGTGTGTGTGTGTGTGTGTGTGTGTGTGTGTGTGTGTGTGTGTGTGTGTGTGTGTGTGTGTGTGTGTGTGTGTGTGTGTGTGTGTGTGTGTGTGTGTGTGTGTGTGTGTGTGCATGACTGCTCTCATGTGACTGTCCTTCACACTCACTGATCAGGCTTCAGAGACTCGTTAACAATCAGCTCTGACATCTATTGATCAGCCTAGAACCCCCCCCCCCCCCCCTAAAATCAGGCATTAGGAAACGACGCCACAGAAATCCCTCCACTACGCACTCTAAATATCACAGCATTTAGGAATTATGATATAAGAGAAGAGATAAGAGATCAAAAAGTACTTCCCAATTTGGGACATTAGTTGTGTTGCAGCAGAACAACACATGGTACAATCCAAATGAAAAAGACTACAGGAAGTAGAACATATGTTGAAAGGTATTATATATACATAAGTATGTGAGCCATGGAATATTAAATATTAAACTGAATATATAAATGGATCCATGAAGACCTTTTAAAAAGTAACAAAGAATCAGAGAGATTTTAGTCAAAGTGAAAGTCTGAAATGTCTTACACCCGTAAAGAGCCAAAGAGACAACAGGACAGGAAAG
>NC_136910.1:57966641-57974141 GCF_949606895.1 Notothenia rossii
ACACACACACACACACACACACACACACACACACACACACACACACACACACACACACACACACACACACACACACACACACACACACACACACACACACACACACACTGCAGTATCACTGTCTATGATGAATATAATGCATTTATTATTTAAGTAAACCTTTTCCAGTTATAAACACAATTTTAATGTCATTTTTTGTACTCTCACCAGACTCTTGTTTAAATTAATTTTTTCCATTAGTTTTATTATTATTATTTTATTTTTTACTTGACTTTTTAAAGCATTTTTTCTGGTAGACTATAAAATGACATTTTAGCTCCTTACATACACTCGTCTCCTTCGACCACATTTCTTTTGTCCCTCTTTGAAACCACCTCTCAAGCTTTACCCTGTGCTCAGAGTGAGATGTGAAATATAAGTGACAGTAACCCACATTCAGAGCCACAGGTGATCCGGAAAGCGTCCAGCAGACTAAGAGAGCGTGACGACGAGGGAACTCTGAGTCATTGATCTAATAACTGAGAAGCTCATTAGTCACAATGGCAGGGGAACAGACTCTGAATCAGAGGGCGGGGAACATTTACTCCAGATCATTGACTGCAGACCCTCCCGCTGTTAAACCCCTCCAACAATCATAAAGAATAATGTGAGGGAAAGAGCTCTGACTAAAGCTCCGGTCCTCCATCAGAGCTGAAGGCGTTTCACGCTGCGTAGATCCATATCTCCGCATCAATTGGGAGCAAGTCAATGAGACGGGGGGGGGGGGGGGGGGGGGATGGGTGGAGTCACACACACACGGACCACTATCGCCTCGTTTGGATAACATACAACTAGAAAATCAAGAGTACCATTATTTTATTTTGTCTAATGTCGTGTGTATATCCCTGCAAATGTTGCGCAACATTGTTAATGATGTTGAAAGGATCTTTTCAACTCTGTTTTGCTTTTAGTATTTTTATTGGTATTATTATTTATTTGTTTGCATTTATTTAATTTTAAATGTTTTTATTTATTTATTAGTATTTGATTATTTATTTATTTGTTTTAAATATTATTGTTTATTTTTTGGTAGATGTTATTGTCATCCCATCATAGTGTCGTATCCTTGTAGCTTGTATCTCTCGCCTGCTTTTAGTATTTATTATTGTTATTATAACTTTTTTAATTTGAACATTTATTTATATATATTTTTTTGTCAGATGTTATTGTCATCCCAAATATATATTTTTTAAATGTACTAACGTTTTTTATGCCGTAAAACAAAACATCTAAATCTCTTAATCTTGTGTTAGACCTTATTCCAGAAACACACCAACATTTAAGATTTTAAATAAGAAACTTCTCGCCTGTTTTTGAGTCGTTGCTGTCTCACAATCATTTGTCCTTAATTGCTCTCCATTCATTATTCACATCTGCATTCACTGCCTCTTGGTTGTGTTGTTGCACTCTTCCCAATTACCTTAATTACATCGAAGCGGGTCATTGTGTGACTTTGAACCGTCGAAACAAAGATGCGTTATGAGAGGAGACGCATGAAAGCAGAGAGACGGGAGGAATCAGCGGAATTATAATGACTTTTATGAAGTAATATCCAAACACAAGTATCAGTGTTGAGCCTGTGTGTGTGTGTGTGTGTGTGTGTGTGTGTGTGTGTGTGTGTGTGTGTGTGTGTGGCTTTGGCCTGCTGAACATATTGCTTAATTATCTCCTGTCATGTTTCAGTGCCACGAGTTTCCTCTGCTGCTACCTGAGGACACGTTTCAGATGAATAATTAAGCGCAGATGTTGTGAAGTCCATTAAAACAAACTAATTGTTTACCCCTCTGTCGCAGTTTCAAAGATGAATGATGTGTGTTTAGAGAGGACAGCGTGTGGATGACTCGTGGCATTTTGCCGTTTAGTTTGAAGTAAATGTGTTGTGACATTCAGCGTTTAGATTAATGAGAGAGCTGTCAGACACTCTGAAGCATTAGGAGAGGTGGGAAGTTACTCAGTAGATCTACTCTAGTACTTAAGTACAATTCTGAGGTACTTGTACTTTACATTTGATGCTACTGTGTACTTCTACTCCACTACAGTTCAGAGGTACATGGTGTACTTTTCCTCCACTACATGTATTTAATACCTTTAGTTACTTCTCAGATGTGGATGAATGATGTGAAATCTAATCAAGTGTTAAATCAGACTTTAGTTCCACCTGGAGTAAATCCACCAGCTACCCTGCAGTATACAAAGTCATTCAAACTAGCTGCACCTTTACCAGCTTTGAGAACACTTTCATGATCAATCATTATAAAACATATCATATCTATTATTCTGAAATGGACTGATCTGCACAACGACTACTTTTACTGTCTTTCACTATATTTTGATGAGAATACTTTTCTACTTTCACTTGAGGAACATTTTGAATGCAGGACTTTTACTGTAACAGAGTATTCCTACACTCTGGTACTTCTACTTTTACTGAAGTACAAGATCTGAGTACTTCTACTTTTACTCAAGTACAAGATCTGAGTACTTCTACTTTTTACTCAAGTACAAGACCTGAGTACTTCTACTTTTACTCAAGTACAAGATCTGAGTACTTCTACTTTTACTCAAGTACAAGACCTGAGTACTTCTACTTTTACTCAAGTACAAGACCTGAGTACTTCTACTTTTACTCAAGTACAAGATCTGAGTACTTCTACTTTTACTCAAGTACAAGATCTGAGTACTTCTACTTTTACTCAAGTACAAGACCTGAGTACTTCTACTTTTACTCAAGTACAAGACCTGAGTACTTCTACTTTTACTCAAGAACAAGATCTGAGTACTTCTACTTTACTGAAGTACAAGATCTGAGTACTTCTACTTTTACTCAAGAACAAGATCTGAGTACTTCTACTTTACTGAAGTACAAGACCTGAGTACTTCTACTTTTACTCAAGTACAAGATCTGAGTACTTCTACTTTTACTCAAGAACAAGATCTGAGTACTTCTACTTTTACTCAAGAACAAGATCTGAGTACTTCTACTTTTACTCAAGTACAAGACCTGAGTACTTCTACTTTTACTCAAGTACAATATCTGAGTACTTCTACTTTTACTCAAGGACAATATCTGAGTACTTCTACTTTTACTCAAGAACAAGACCTGAGTACTTCTACTTTTACTCAAGTACAAGATCTGAGTACTTCTACTTTTACTCAAGAACAAGATCTGAGTACTTCTACTTTTACTCAAGTACAAGATCTGAGTACTTCTACTTTTACTCAAGAACAAGATCTGAGTACTTCTACTTTTACTCAAGTACAAGATCTGAGTACTTCTACTTTTACTCAAGAACAAGATCTGAGTACTTCTACTTTTACTCAAGAACAAGATCTGAGTACTTCTACTTTTACTCAAGTACAAAATCTGAGTACTTCTACTTTACTGAAGTACAAGATCTGAGTACTTCTACTTTTACCAAAGATGAAACTATTCACACAGAAAACAGTTTGTAAGTAGAGTTCCTGCAGCAGAAGGAAACACACTCTTAATCTGAAGTGAACCTGAGAGAGCAGCGTAGAGTCCTGTCTGCTTTGGGATATCAAATCCTCCTTTGAACCGGATGAAAACAAAGTGATATATTGATGCTAATGGAAACTGTTATATTTCCTATTTCCTTCAACAATAACTGCTCTAAAGGGATAACACAGTATAAGTCAAGGTTCTCTGTGAGGCTTTCTTAGTAGGTTGTCAGAAAAGAGACCCGTCACAAAGTGTATTAGACGAAGAATGAGTGATTTATAAAAAAAGACCTAAACCTTTTGATTCACTGGCGTTATGATGAGACCAAAGCAGTAGAATTCGGACAGAAGAGAGTCTGTCACTCGAGCTTCTGCAGCAGGATAACAAACTGTTGGTCTAAAGTGGATCTTAGATAACAGCTCAGAGTTAGGATCTGAAACAAGCCTTTGTGTTTCATTTGCAAACAGGAGGTGTGAGTTTGCACATTGTGTTCCTCTCCCTAACAGAGCAGCAGACTTCAGTGATCAGCCAATCAGAGCCGAGGCAATAATCACTGAAATTAACCTCCGCTTGTTTTCCCAAAGTGCTGGTTTTGCTGCATTCTCACAGAAATGCAACGTGAGGAGAGATATTAGAGCAGAGAAAAGGCTGTGCACTACAACAACGTGAAATCTTTCCCAGTATCTGTGTCTGATATCTAGTCAGAACATGTCTCTCCTCCTGATATGAGACACAATAGCCTCAGAAGTGAAACTGCAGTGAGACATAGGCTCTTGTTTTTAGACAATGCATCACCTTGTTAAGTCAAAACATCTTATTTTGAGTCGTATCTCAGAGGAAACACATATTTATTACGTAACTAATATCAGAACACAGAAAACGTTTGAGCATCTGCGGCTTATTGTAACAACATGTCCTGATTCTGGTCAAATATAGTTCACAATGAGTTCTCCTGCTAATTACAAGACCTGATTTATCTGAATATCCCTTCTTATTTCAAGAGATCTTACCAAGCACATGTTCACTTGTTCTATTGGCAGATTTTTGTACTTATTTCATTTGAAAACAGCTTTTAACTTAACTTGTTTTTGGAGCAGCATTTTTTCCAGTGTACGACACAACTGGGACGAGGAAATAACCGGTGTTTACATTTAATGAAGCGGGTTGATGAGATATGGATGGAATTAAAAAAAGGACAGAGACATAAACTCACAGTCTGTGGTCAAAGATAACTAGTAGGGCTGTCAAACGATTAAACATTTTAATCAGATTAATCACATCTTAAAAATTAATTAATCAGATTAATCACCATTCGAACTATGTCCAAAATATGCCATTTCTTTATGTATATTGTTGTGGGAATGGAAAGATAAATGAAAGAAGGCGGATATATCCATTTAACATACAGTATGTTTATTATAACATTTTTCTGTGTGTCAAAATGAAAGACAGCCCACACACCTATCAATCATCAAACCGTGGGGTCTTATTTAATTACGTAATGTTGTATCGATGTATACACAAGTTATTGAGCCGTTTCCGCTCTACATCCTGAACTCCTCCCTTCGATGCAATGCACTTCCGTTTTGGCGGACTGGGTTTGTTTTGCTAGCTAGCTCCGTTGTGCCGACAAAGCACTGATATCGCAGAGACAAAGAGGATATAACAATTACAACATGAAGAAAAGTGGTTCGGGAACTACGTGTGCGGTAGTTGGTTGCAATCACTCGAGAAAGCACCTGAACGAGTGGTTAGATAGAGAGTGCTACGACCACAAACCAGCACCCAGCACCCAGCACCCAGCCATGTTGTTCATTAAATACAGATAAACACAACAAATACTGCATGCATTGTATTTTTTAATATTATATATGAATATTTTCATAGTGATGTAATTGTGTGGGCTGCTTTTATATTTTAATTTGTAATACCTGTTAGGATTAAACATGTGATCTTTCTTGTTGAAGCCATTTCTTTAGTTTCCTCTCAACAATTAATTCATTCAGTGTTATTTATGTACAGTATGAGCTTAATATGAATGATGAACTGTGTTAAAAGAAATTGTAGCACTCTAAGGAACATATGAAATGCAATAATGCAATAACAGTGCAATAATGAAATTAAATTACATCAAACTTTATTTTCACTCAAACAGTACAGGCACATATGATATATTGCACAGCATAAAGAGATCATGTAAATTGTGCATTATGTAAACAACAGACAACTGTTGGCTCCTGTGGGCATGACCTAAATAAGGCAGTTTATTTTGGTTTTAAAATGCTGAGATATTTACTGCAGAACTGTAACCTTCCCTCAACAAAATCGTCAACAATTTTCGGGAGCATGTGGGCAAAGTAGAATGTGCGCAGCCTTATGATATGCCTTCAGACTGTCCATTGCTTTTCCATCTATTGCCATGGATTGAACGAAGTAGGAGCAAATTTTGCTGTACGTTATGCTGGGCCACGTCGTCATGTTATCCTCCCAGTTTTGCACTGAATTCGGGTGGGGGAGAGTAACGCCATCTCCAGTCAAAGAAGTAGAATCGTGTTCCCAAGCTAGCATCACTGTTAGCATCGAAATCGCTGTGTTTACACCAGTGCCCGTCTGACTGTTTACACCGGTTTACACCGACAGACGCTGTGCAAAAGACTTCCGGTGGAAATGAAGTGCATTTGTGTAGTGTCATGGCGCTACCCGTGTTTTGGCGCGTAAACTTGTCTATATAGAGCTCCTGCGGTCACGTGACTTTTGGTTATCAGCCACCATTTTGGCAGTAAACATGACGACCGGCGCCAGCGTTTTCCTACCGTGCGAGTATACATCTCATTTTAATTCAAGTGAAATTCGGCTTTATAGTACAAAATTAGAAAGATTAAATATAAGCGACCCATATAATGCACCCGGTGTGCTTTTCAAGAGCATAACCTCCTGCTCTGAAGACGATGTACCCGACTTGCGCTACGCGGACATCCACAGCTATCTTGTAAGCTTTCCATCAGTGTACTCAGGAGACTCCCTCAGAGCTTACAAAAGCTTGGAGGCTTACAAATGGTGTCAGTCCGGCTTCGTAAACAACATTCAACTGTGGAGTCTTACATCCAAAAACTTCGGCATCATCACTGCAAGGGTAAGTATTAAATTATTCCAGTTTGATAGGCAGTGTCACGTTAGCATTGTTTGTTTATTAGCTTGTCTAGCTACGGCAGTGTCACGTTAGCATGTTTGTTTATTAGCTTGGATAGCTACTGCAGTGCGTCTGAAACTAGTTTGTATTTTTGCTTTTTGAAAACTTTTTGTAGCATTGTACTGTATTCCTTCACCCACCTGATATGAAGTGATCACTGCATAAGCGAAAGCAAACGGCCGGGGGTCCCATCTTTCAGTCTTGTTCAGACGGCTCCTGGCTCTTTTAATCGCTGCGATCCACTTTTCCCTCCTCTCCGCGTCTTTTGGAATGCGATAATAAGATACACCTTTCTTCTTCCCACGCCTATTTGTGCTACCTGGTGCACAGCAGTTATCCACCATCCTCGACAGTCTGCCAGTGCCTGCCAATGAATTTACTGACGCGATTACTGCCAAAATGGCTGCCCCCTTCGTTTCTCGTCACGTGACCAGCATATGTGACATCATCCGCAGGAGCTCTATAGAGATGTACTGCAGCAAAAGTATTCTCCGTCGGGACTTCCTGCAATAACACCACGCCGTTATCTTGATTCTGATTGGCCAGAAGACATTTTCAAAGATGTTCTATTGAGAAGATGATCACTACGTGACAAAAGTTTTCAAAACCGTTTCTTGTCTTCGGTATTTCCAGACAAGTGGCTACTGAAATCAATCTTACTAACTGCTGTCTGTGTGATTTACTCAGCGCGAGTTGGCGGACTTTATTTAGCTTACTTTAACATCATTTTTCACGGTTGGGCTAAGCCATTTCTTGGTATGGCTGTAGCCTACCCCAGCGTTGCCAGTGATGGGATGTATGGGGCGGGCCA
>NC_136910.1:57979141-57988180 GCF_949606895.1 Notothenia rossii
CAAAGCGTAAGTGCTGCAGAGACTCCCTGCTGTGCAGCCATACCTCTGAGACCCCCCCCCCCCCCGACCACAAAGAGGGATGAAAGAGACCACATGCTGTTCACTATAACCTCACAATCATCAGGACTGTTTCAGGACGTCAGGAGAGACATGTGTTGGTTCTGAGACCCTCGAAAATGGCCAATATTTGGTGACCACAACAACAACAACAACAACAACAACAGCAACAACAACAACAGCAACAAACTGCATTAAACCGGTATTACAGTGGATGCTTGTCTCTGATTGGATTAAATGGATCATAAGGTATAAAAAGAGGGCAAATGTTGTGATTTGAAGTTCTAGAAATCACTGTTTTGGTACATTTCCTCCTTCAGGACGAGGACGGTCTTCTTAGTTAAACGTTGAAGTGTTCAATGTATATTTCAGAGGACACATCATTTCTCTGAAACGTTTCTACTGAGTTTGTTTTTAGCTCTATCCTGTTTTACCCCTCCTGTTGTCTTCGGGTCAAATCTGACCGATTTATTACTTTCATCAATCATAACTTTTTTGTTTTACATTCGATTGCATCAAGGCTTCATGATATCCTTCACGGTCAAGGCTGTAAATTTGGTTTGAGAAGTGGGGGGGAAACATTGTTCTCGATTTAATTCCATTTCCTGCCTTTCTACAAATATATATTAGGGACTATGGTGTTAACTGATCCAAGAAAGATGTGTCGAGTGTATTAATTAGATTACATGTCATTTGTTAGACGCTTTTATCCAAAGCGACTAACAAACATTCAGTACTGTGGACAATCCCCACAGGAGCGTCTTGCCCAGGGACACAACGACAAGCTGACTGCAGTGGGACTCGAACTAGCTATCCCCTGATTTGAAGTCCAGCACACTACCCACTGAGCCACAGCCTCCCTTTCTTAGTGTCAAGTTGGAGAAATTACAAAATAGAATATACTTCTTATACTCTTAACATACACTGAACAAAAATATAAACGCAACACCTTTAGTTTTGCTCCCATCCCTCACGAGATGAACTCAAAGATCCAAAACATTTCCTACATACACAAAACAACCGTTTCTCTCAAACATTGTTCACAAATCTGAAAAAACCTGTGACAGTGAGCACTTCCCCTTTGCCGAGACAATCCATCCCACCTCACAGGTGTGGCACATCAAGATGCTGACCAGACAGCATGACCACTGCGCATATAACGAGTGTGCAAACTTATCTATCCATGAATCTGTTTTATTTGTGATGACCTCACATCCTATAGGGGGGTCCGGGGGCATGCACCCCCGGTAAGATTTTTTTTTTTAAATTGAAGTTAAAGGCATCAATCTGGTGCACAAATTAAGAGATTTATGGATACAGCTCTCAACACTCATATGAAACAGAACTGTATATATTTCAATACTCCAAAAACCATTAGAATATGCTCACAACCAATAACACATCATTGATATACTCCTCTCTCCTTTCTTTATCTTACCTAGTCTGCATTCTTTCTTTTTATTTATGCGTATTTTACTAATCACTTCCCTTTCAAACTGTGTTTTTAATTTTTTGCTGACATTGGAATTATTTTTTTACTTATTTTGAACAACTATATTAAATAGATGGAAATATTAGTTTAGACCAAACCGTTTGAGACCCACTGAGATAACTTAGACTAAAGTTTACAATCACTCAGCGAGTCCTTTACCTCCCTGAGCTGACGTTACCTCAGCCTCTCAGTCCGACAGGAGAGGACTCTCCCTCTCCTAATTGTTGAAACAGCTTCTAATCTCCGTTAGCTCCAAACTAGCACCAGATGCTAACAACAACCCCCTAACTCTCTCTCTGTCTCTCTCTCTGTCTCTCTCTCTGTCTCTCTCTCTCTCTGTCTCTCTCAAACAAAATGGCTCCTGCCACACACACACAGACGTTCCTCCGTGAAGATGACCACTTGCGTTAAAAAACAAAAAAAACACATTTTGAAAAGTGGGGGGGACATGTCCCCCCTGTCCCCAGTGGAAATTACGCCCATGTTCACAGTAGACATTTGAACATATACAATGGCTGATCACCACTTTCATTGAGTTTTGGATGATTTAGTCAACTTTGTAACACACACACACACACACACACACACACACACACACACACACACACACACACACACACACACACACACACACACACACACAGACACACAGACACACAGACACACACACACACACACACACACACACACACACACACACACACACACACACACACACACACACACACAACAATTTGATACACTTCCCGCTCTTATGCGCCCCTCCCCCCACATGGCTCACACCTGGCACTCGCAGTACATGTTCAGTGTCTGTTCTTTGTATATTTACTGCAGTTTTTCATGTATACCAGTAGTCTGATGTACAGTTTGAAAGGGTGTTAAATTAAATGTGGTGATGATTAATGGTTTTTGTGTTTATGTAATAGCAGTCAAAACAGGACCGGTCAAATTTGAACACCAAAGTAAGGGGGGGGGGGGGGGGGGAACACAAAGACAACAGGAGGGTTAAGAACAAATTCCACCATCAGCAGATTGAAGACATTTGGATATTAGGCAACATTGCTGGATCTGTCTAGTTTTCAAATCAATTGGATAGATAGACGACCTTTATTGTCATTAAACTAAAATATACAGTGAGATTTTGTAGTGTAATTGTAGATTTTTGTAAACAATTTGGGGAAGTTTGCCAGAGATAAATAATACGTTTCGTTTCATTTAACAGAAGGGTTGTATTCTCAAAAGATGTTGACATAAATAACCAGAATGGCAGAAGCCATTTGTGCAATTCTCCTTTTAAAATGACAAAAACAAGAAATATGGAACCATGAATGTCTAAGAAGATTTGGACAGTCTGTACTTCACAAAAGTTGAGTTATATCTCCAGTCAAGACTGCAGTTTACTCCACAGAATATAAAATACTCCAGCAGTAATATTAAAACAGGCGCAGTGCAGTCTATAGCAGATATCTGACAGCAGCCATGAGGGGAAATCTGACAGGACTGCAACTCTCAAAATCCAAAACATCTAAGAAGTAAAACATGATTGCGGAGTTTTAACTTCCTCAAACTTGACGTCAAAACACGGCAGATCAAGCAGATAATAAAATAAGTTAGGACGAACAAATTCAATCAAGTTTAAGAGCGTTTGCTTTAATATTACATTTCATCTTGGCTGGAAATATAACTGAACTTTTGTGCAGAACAGACTGTCCAAATCTTCCCAGACATTCACGTCTCCATGTTTTTTAGTTTTTGTGATATCGCTTTCCTTTTAAAGCAGAATTGCACAAATTACTTTTTTTCTATTTATGTAAAAAAAAAATGAAAATACAACCATTCATTAATTCAACGCAGACATGTCTATCTCCTCATCTACCTACCTACCTACCTACCTACCTACCTACCTACCTACCTACCTACCTACCTACCTACCAACCTACCTACCTACAACCTACCTACCTACCTACCTACCTACCTACCTACCTACCTACCTACCTACCTACCTATCTATCTACCTACCTACCTACCTACCCTACCTACCTACCTACCTACCTACCCTACCTACCTACCTATCTACCTACCTACCTACCTACCTACCTACCCTACCTACCAATCTACCTACCTACCTACCTACCTACCTACCTACCTACCTACCTACCTACCCTACCTACCTACCTACCTATCTACCTACCTACCTACCTACCTACCCTACCTACCAACCTACCTACCTACCTACCTACCTACCTACCTACCTACCTACCTACCTACCTACCTACCTACCTACTTGCCTTGCCTTACAATAAGCAGTATTTCATTACACTGTAAAGTCTTTATATTATTATTATTAAATATATATATATTTGTCTAATATCTAGTCAGAATATGTCTCTACTCTCAATATAAGAGCTAATAACTAAAGAAGTGACCACGCAGTGAGATATAAGGTCTTGTTTTTGGACAAAGACTCCTGAAAACATCTTTAAACCTTTTCATTGGAAAATCACCAACTAACTGAAAACCTTTGAGCATTTTTGGCTTATTTTATAACACAATTTCCTGATTCTGGTCAAATATACTTCAGAATAAGTTTCCCCAGCCAATAACAAGATGTGATTAATCTAAATATCCCGTCTCATTTCAAACAATCTAAGCTAATGTTCACTTGTTCTATTGGCAGATTTTCTAAACTCATTACAAACCAAACACTTATTTTTTGTTATTCTTTGACTCGTTTTTGGAGCAGCACATTTGTCTTGCAACATTTACGCTATTTTATTCTTTTTTTAAATGTCTCTTATTGTTTGAACTGTCGTATTTATCATGTTGCATCGTTGGAGGAGCCGGAACTCGTTTTCTCATTGCAATAACCACACTTCCTACAAATGACAATAAAGCCTTTTGAATCTTTGAAACGCAGAAGCAGCGACAGCGTAATCGAGTTTCTGTGTGAACGGTTCTCACAAATGAACAGGAGGGAAACAACAGCGAGTGTGTGTGTGTGTGTGTGTGTGTGTGTGTGTGCGTGTGTGTGTGTGTGTGTGTGTGTGTGTGTGTGTGTGTATTGGGTCGTGCTCCAGTGTGATGTGAGCAGAGAGAGAGAGAGACTGAGTCAGAAAGCAACAGCCCTCCTTTCTTCCCCACTCCGACACATTCAAGAGAACGGCTGTAAAGCAAAGTCAGAACGAGGTTGAAAAGAGCGAGCCGTACAACAATGAACCCTGGCTCCTTCTGGGGCGTGTGTGTGTGTGTGTGTGTGTGTGTGTGTGTGTGTGTGTGTGTGTGTGTGTGTGTGTGTGTGTGTGTGTGTTTCTAAGCCTTGCGCTGACACACAGAGAGGAAGAGCATCTTTTTGTTTTCTTTGTGACTCGGTTTCATTTGTATTCTAGCATTCAGAGGCAGTTTGAAGTGCTTTATCTGACTGTATCTGGAAAACATTCCCCGTCTACCAGGTCCGTTCCCCATGGAGACTCACTGTGATAACCACACACACACACACACACACACACACACACACACACACACACACACACACACACACACACACACACACACACACACACACACACACACACACACACACACACACACACACACACACACACACAGCTGTCTTCACTGGCAGTTTTTGGCTGCTTTAACGAGAGCGCACGTCAACAACAGGCTGTCAGGTTATCCTTTCAAATGCAGGATTTACACGTTTTCTCTGAGCTCGTCTCATCTGCCAGCTAAATTAAATGTTGTTCTAGTTTATTAACTCTCAGAAAGCGTGCAGTGAAACGATACGGCACTGCATCGTTATTTGAATGTCCCCACGGATGGCACGTTTTCTCAACTCTGGAAGTACTTCACATTCTCTCCACTGGACGGGCACTTCACAGGTACACCGATCACATTGTCTCCGCTAAAGGGCACCCAAGAGGGCATTATATATACTGTCCAATGGAAGGTCACTCTCTGGAGTAGTGGTTCCCAACCTGGGGGGCGCGCCAAAGATCGCAGGGGGGGACGCGAGGCCTCAGATGATTTGAGGCCAAATATCATATTTAGGCTTTTTTTTTTTTTTTTTTTTTTTACATAGGCCTATAATTGTAACGCAATACATGTTTTTCACTAAAAGCCTTGTCTGTACATTACAATAAAAATATAAAAAATAATTGATTAATTAATTTTAATACAAATTCAAGTATTAAATGCATAAAAAGACAGAAATGTATAATTCTTTCTTTAATAGAAATCTTTCTTCTGCCCGTTAAGTGTCCAAACCGGGCTTTTCTGGATAAGCACATTTTTAAAACCTAGTCATTGTCCATGCCGATTATTCGTCACAGCTTCTCCGATTTTTGTAGATTATTTACGATTTTTGAATCCACATAAACACATCGGCAAAATCCGGCTTACTTTGAGCATGTGTTTTAAAAAGTTTAATCCCTTTTTGAATTGTTTCCACTTGCGCCGTCCTTTAATTTCTTCATACAGCGGGAATCCAAATGAATGAATCCTGAGTCCAATAACCATCAAAGTCACTCCAATAGAGCTCCTTAGTTACGCTTTCATCCTCCTTTAACAAAATACTTCACATTCATCCAGTTTGTGCAGTAGCTGTAGCATTTTTGAGACTTTTAAACCCCCCCCCCCCCCCCTTGTGTGTGTGTGGGGCGCAACTTCCAACAGGAGTCATTCGGGGGGGATCTTGGGAAAAAAGGTTGGGAACCCCTGCTCTGGAGGAATATTTATCCAATTTCCTTTGCTGGAAAGAGCTTAATATCTCATGTTTCTCCACAACAAGGGCACTCCAAAGGTCTCAGATCTCTGAGGTAAGAAGTACTGCAGGTGAGCAACCAACTTGCTCCACAGCAACTTGACCATCAGCGTTCATTATTAACGTCTCGCTGCTGATTGGCTGAACCAGACTCTTGCTGCTGCAGGTGAAGTGCAGCCTCACTGATCTCAGATCTGTCTGCTCTCTAATTCGGGCGCTGGAAAAACACACTGCGCTGCGTTAAAATTTCCTGTGTGAGAACTGACGAGTGCAAAACACACACACACACACACACACACACACACACACACACACACACACACACACACACACACACACACACACACACACACACACACACACACACACACACACACACACACACACACACACACACACACACACACACACACACACACACACACACACATCCAGATCGATGTTATCTAAGAATTAATGCTTGAACTGAGTCTGAGGTCAGCGAGTGGAATGACCTGAAACTGAAAGCACTGCCAATATCGAACCGACCAATCACGTGAGACCTCTGAGCACACACACACACACACACACACACACACACACACACACACACACACACACACACACACACACACACACACACACACACACACACACACACACACACACACACACACACACACACACACACACACTCATTATGTAAACAGGCTTGTTAGCATCCATATCATTTACACTTTAAGTTAAATTAGCACACTCAGCCTCATTAAAAACAAACTCCAGTTTTGATGTACGACTTTTCAAATTGGCCACAACAAGCACGCAGAGAACGATCAAATGAGTGTCTTGATTAACGACGGCTAATTCTCACAGAGTTTAAGGATTAAACGACAACATATCTGAACCGCGGATGCACACGAGGGGAGGCCACAAAGTGAGGTAATTAAAGTGCTTTGATTAATCCTGCATGATTGGAGAAGCAGCGAACAGTAAAAACTAATTTCTTTTATTTTTGAAAAAACCAATAGGAGCAAACAGGTGACTTCATCTTTAACAGCTGTAAGGTATTTTCTGTCAGAACTGATGTCCAAAATGTTTACATTTACTACAAATGAACATAAAACCTCCAAACCCAATCACATGCGCGCTTCAATCCATCCACAGCAATCCCAAAATGAGAGAAATGACGATGATGTAACACTCACTAAAGCCTTCAGCATTCTGCAAATCAGCTCAAACTACATTTTACATTCTATGTAAGGCGGCTCTCATGAAGTGCGTTCGACCATGTGCGTACAACCAAACCCCCAAAAGGGCAGAAATCATGTAAGAACATCAAGTCAACTCAAGATGGGGATCTAAATGATAGATTTTCATTCACAACACTACCCTCTAGATCAGGGGTGCCCACACTGTTTCAGCTTGAGAGCTACTTTTAAAATGACCAAGCCCAAAAGATCTACCTGAGGGGCCGCCCCCGCCCAATCTGTGTGCGGCCACACGAGGACGCATACGGCTAAACGCATAGGATTAACGCAAACGCAATCGCAAAAAAGCTTCCGTCCACACATACAGTCTATGGCCCACACGCAATGTTCACCGGATAGTGTCTGTCCCTTTACTGTCCACACGAGACAGCTCCGTTTAGCTCCAACCGCTGGAGAAGCTGCAGTACATATGCAGGAGCCTGTACGTGGCGCTGTAACTTCCTCCACAAAAGCAGCGAAGAAGCATGGTTGTCATGGTTGCCCTTCTGTTTATTCTCTGTGGTGGGGGCAGAGGGAACCGGGCCGAGTTTTTCGCCAGTCAACGTGTGTTAAAGTTTAAATCTTCCGGACAAAATTATTAAAGTGCCGGTCAAAGGTCTTCTTTGTTATTTATTGAGCTTTAAAACAAATGAATAACGACTCTATATAATATAATAATATAATACATGGAGCCTCTCTTTTTCCTCCCTCTCTTCGGACAGCGTCAGTGTCTGTCTCAAGCAGCAGCGGATCCAGTAATGAGTGACCCGACAGTACAAATAAACATATTTATAACTAGTTTAGGTATTTTGAGAGGTAATTAAAATAGCTAAGGGTGATGATCTGACTTGAAGTGTGTGTTTTGCTCCGTTCACCGCTGCATCACAGCGGGAGGAGCTGCAGGTGAGCAGAGCTGCGTGTGTCCGTCCTGTCAGATTAGACTTCACTCGCGTTTATGTCCATATCGAGAGAAAGATAAATAATCTGAATTCAGTGTGCAGTTCACTTTGACGCGGGGGTGAGCAGCAGAGGTGGGGAGAGGCAGGGCTATTGCGTCATCATTATCAGAAAATGATCGTATAGCTCACACACGGAGCCGTTGGACCCCCCAGAGCGTTGCATATGCCGGTCTATCCACCTTGGGACCCGTTATCATTTCCGCAGTTGTTTACTGTCATATTCGGTCGTCCTCGTGTGGCCGAACGGTCTATATGACACTAAGCAGTAACGCAAACGACCGTTTTCGTCCTCGTGGGGCCCAGGGCCTAAATGGCGGATAAACTGGCATTTGCGCTTCAGAAGAGGAGGCGAGGCCCCCTCATGGCTGCATGAACCCGTATGGCACAAAACAACTCAGACTGGCAAATGCCGTCCTAAGGATGGATGAACTTAACTTCAAAAATAAAAAATTTTTTTTTTTTTTTGTTCACTGCCATGCGATCGACGCATTGGAGCCCCTGCTGTAGATATTGTGAATGAAGCCTTCGAATCTTTAAATCTGGGAC
>NC_136910.1:57993380-58020880 GCF_949606895.1 Notothenia rossii
TACAGTGACCAGTTGCATGAAAACATACATGTGTGTGTTTAGGATTTTAGGAAGCAACAAAGCGTGGAGTTCATGGACAAACATCGAACTTCAGACAGTTTTAAGAGACTGACAGAAAATACAGAATATCCTCATCAGATTTATTGTGGAGGTCTGCGCTCTTAAATTGCCTTTCTAGTATTTTATTTTGTCAATAAATCCAACAAATAAACCCAAATCTAAAACAGATATTGTCTGTGTCTCCAAGCTTTTGGCAACAACATTTGAATCCATCCCAAACACACCTTTTACTTTAAACAAATACTTAGTACAGTACCAAATGTGGATTCATCCGCCACTGAAAATAGTCCCTAACAAATACAAAATATTCTTTGTTTGATAAAAAAGGACTTTGAGCATTTTTTTAAATATGAAACCATTTATTTGTCGGGTTGAACCTTGAACATGTATATCTTCAGCAGGAACCAGTATATAACATAATGCATATACTGTATAATTCTTATATTTCAAAGTGAGTGTATATAGTAAAATAAATAGTGTTATTCAAAAATGATTTATTATCTGCTAAATGTAATTAATCTCACTTCTGTTAAACGTCCACTAAGCTAATAATTAACTTCCAACGGCGATAAGATGAAAGTGGAGTGATCTCATAGCTCAATGTCTCAGGAGTGTGTGTACAAGTGTGTGTGTCTCGCAGGAGTGTGTGTACAAGTGTGTGTGTCTCTCAGGAGTGTGTGTCTCTCAGGAGTGTGTGTGTGTGTGTGTGTGTGTGTGTGTGTGTCTCAGGTGTGTGTGTGCGTGTGTGTGTGTGGTGTGTGTGTGTGTGTGGTGTGTGTGTGTGTGTGTGTGTGTGTCTCAGGTGTGTGTGTCTCTCATGTGTGTGTGTGTGTGTGTGTGTGTGTGTGTGTGTGTGTGTCTCTCAGGAGTGTGTGTGTGTCTCAGGTGTGTGTGTCTCAGGTGTGTGTGTCTCAGGTGTGTGTGTGTGTGTCTCAGGTGTGTGTGTGTGTGTGTGTCTCAGGTGTGTGTGTGTGTGTGTGTGTGTGTGTGTGTGTGTGTGTGTGTGTGTGTGTGTGTCTCAGGAGTGTGTGTGTGTCTCAGGTGTGTGTGTCTCAGGTGTGTGTGTGTGTGTCTCAGGTGTGTGTGTGTGTGTGTGTGTGTGTGTCTCAGGTGTGTGTGTATCTCAGGTCTCGCTCTATGCTTTTTGTCCATGAATAAAAGAAAAGGTGGATGTGTCTCCTCACAAGACGCATCAATTGTGAGAGGAGGAAGAGGAGGATGAGGAGGAAGAAGATGAAGAGGACGAGGAGGAATGCTTTTAGTCTGAACCTGAGGACCCAAATGTCAACACAGAAAACAATAAGCAATCAATGTATAAAAACACAAGCTAAAGATTTGAGGCAGTGTTAAAGAAGCTTCCTGTCCTTCCCTTTGATAAACCCAGAGTGCTGAGGCTTCACCGTATAGAATAATACATGTGCTCTAAAAGCACTCTCTCTCCCACATGTCCATTATCCGCTTTATATATAGGACGATGTGGCTAGGGGCTACTTTACAGGTGGTGGAATATAAAATATATATTTGACTTTAAGGCTCCGATCAATCAGAGGTGACCTTCAGCCAGTCTGTGTGTTCCCCACTCCACGAGCAAATCATCAAAAACAGAGCTGGAAGAGGACTCTTTAAAGTAGAGACACTACATACTGATATACACCTGAACATCAGCAGGAGAGGACTCTTTAAAGTAGAGACACTACATACTGATATACACCTGAACATCAGCAGGAGAGGACTCTTTAAAGTTGAGACACTACATACTGATATACACCTGAACACCAGCAGGAGAGGACTCTTTAAAGTAGACACACTACATCCTGATATACACCTGAACATCAGCAGGAGAGGACTCTTTAAAGTAGAGACACTACATACTGATATACACCTGAACATCAGCAGGAGAGGACTCTTTAAAGTAGAGACACTACATACTGATATACACCTGAACATCAGCAGGATAGGACTCTTTAAAGTAGAGACACTACATACTGATATACACCTGAACATCAGCAGGAGAGGACTCTTTAAAGTAGAGACACTACATACTGATATACACCTGAACATCAGCAGGAGAGGACTCTTTAAAGTTGAGACACTACATACTGATATACACCTGAACACCAGCAGGAGAGGACTCTTTAAAGTAGACACACTACATCCTGATATACACCTGAACATCAGCAGGAGAGGACTCTTTAAAGTAGAGACACTACATACTGATATACACCTGAACATCAGCAGGAGAGGACTCTTTAAAGTAGAGACACTACATACTGATATACACCTGAACATCAGCAGGATAGGACTCTTTAAAGTAGAGACACTACATACTGATATACACCTGAACATCAGCAGGAGAGGACTCTTTAAAGTAGACACACTACATACTGACATACACCTGAACATTAGCAGGAGAGGACTCTTTAAAGTAGAGACACTACATACTGATATACAGCTGAACATCAGCAGGAGAGGACTCTTTAAAGTAGAGACACTACATACTGATATACACCTGAACATCAGCAGGAGAGGACTCTTTAAAGTAGAGACACTACATACTGATATACACCTGAACATCAGCAGGAGAGGACTCTTTAAAGTAGAGACACTACATACTGATATACACCTGAACATCAGCAGGAGAGGACTCTTTAAAGTAGAGACACTACATACTGATATACACCTGAACATCAGCAGGAGAGGACTCTTTAAAGTAGAGACACTACATACTGATAGTCACCTGAACATCAGCAGGAGAGGACTCTTTAAAGTAGAGACACTACATACTGATATACACCTGAACATCAGCAGGAGAGGACTCTTTAAAGTAGAGACACTACATACTGATATACACCTGAACATCAGCAGGAGAGGACTCTTTAAAGTAGAGACACTACATACTGATATACACCTGAACATCAGCAGGAGAGGACTCTTTAAAGTAGAGACACTACATACTGATATACACCTGAACATCAGCAGGAGAGGACTCTTTAAAGTAGAGACACTACATACTGATATACACCTGAACATCAGCAGGAGAGGACTCTTTAAAGTAGAGACACTACATACTGATATACACCTGAACATCAGCAGGAGAGGACTCTTTAAAGTAGAAACACTACATACTGATATACACCTGAACATCAGCAGGAGAGGACTCTTTAAAGTAGAGACACTACATACTGATATACACCTGAACATCAGCAGAATAAGGCCACTTTAACTACACTGCAAATGTAAAAGCCTTACTTTGAAACAAGTTAAAAAGCTTTAGCTAGAACGTCACATTGGTTTCATGCTCTATTTTGAACTAAATTGGATCGTCTCTATTATATAAACCTAAATTACATTCAAACTAATGCTCAGAGAAGGGATTGCCTGCAGGAAATCAATCTCAAATATGCATGCAAAAAGCAACAGGAAGGTCATTAAAAATCCCTGTTTCCTGTCAACAGCTGACTCGATGAATCCAGTTTGAATCCATCCTGCAGCGCCTCTCTCTCTAACTAACTTCTATTAAAATCAAGAGGCACAAATAAACATGTTTGGATCAATAACATGGCTTCAATCCGACACAAACTACGATCCTCCGAGTCGTGATTCTGCAGGAAGGCTCTGCATCTCCTCGGCCTCTGAATTCATCACGCATCACGCTTCAAAACTGTTGGACCGTACATTTCTGAAAAGCTCAGAGAGGCTTTGTTGGAGCGAGGACTCTTTCCCCCCCGTGACACAAATCAATCAATCAATCAATCTCCCCCAATCCGGCCGAGGCGTTGGAGCGGAACAGATACACTGAAGCCAGACTGCAGCCAATCACGGACAGCCTTTATATCTATCCACAATAGAGAGGTGCAGGAATGAGTGCTAAAAAACCCTGGCCTGAGTCAGCATTTGAAAATATGTTCATGTTTTGTAACATGACATTAGCAGCCGTTAGCGTGTCTAAATGAGACGGCTAAACGTCATCATGCCAAACATTACCCACCATTAGCTTAGCGGTGGTGACGTGAAGTCATGTGACCGTGCTGTAGTTCCTGTTTTCTGTTTTATATGTATTCATGTGGAACCTATTTACAGCAGGTCACCCTTGAAAAAGACATCAATGATCCCAATGGGACTCACCTGCATAAATAAAGGTTTGAAATGAAATGAAATGTGACCGTGCTGTAGTTCCTTTATAGCCCAACATTAGCCACCTTTAGCTTAGCGGTGGTGACGTGAAGTCATGTGACCGTGCTGTAGTTCCTTTATAGCCCAACATTAGCCTCCTTTAGCTTAGCGGTGGTGACGTGAAGTCATGTGACCGTGCTGTAGTTCCTTTATAGCCCAACATTAGCCTCCTTTAGCTTAGCGGTGGTGACGTGAAGTCATGTGACCGTGCTGTAGTTCCTTTATAGCCCAACATTAGCCTCCTTTAGCTTAGCGGTGGTAACGTGAAGTCATGTGACCGTGCTGTAGTTCCTTTATAGCCCAACATTAGCCTCCTTTAGCTTAGCGGTGGTGACGTGAAGTCATGTGACTGTAGTTCCTTTATAGCCCAACATTAGCCACCTTTAGCTTAGCGGTGGTGACGTGAAGTCATGTGACCGTGCTGTAGTTCCTTTATAGCCCAACATTAGCTTTTTACTTTAAAAATCATAAAGTGGTGTTAATATGTGGAGTTTATCCTGCTGAACTAAACGTATAAGTATCATAAAAACGTTCTGCCATGACCCAAAATCCAATGGAAAATCCCATTGGCTTTTCTTTTTGTCCTGGGAGCCCTTGTGATGCTAACTTTCAATGTAAGCATACAGAAACACATCCTGCACGCTCTCTAACACCTCTTTGAGTTCAAGAACCAGGGAAACAAACACACCGACTCGACAGCATGACAGGCATAGCTATCAGTGAGCGTCGTGCAGTTGGATTATCACACACACACACAATTTGTCGACAGCGTCACCAGAACAACTTCAGTGGGATTCCTGTATCAAACGCAGTTAGAAGAGGGAGCGGAGCGCGGGCTTAGAGTAAGCTTTGAGGCGAATGGGAGATGAAATATTAACCTTTAAAAGGCTTTGGCTCCAGACACACTTGATTGTGCCAATCTGCTCTGAGTGAGTTTGACAATGCAAAGTGTCAGGTCGAGTGTGTGCGTGCGTGTGTGTCAGTCAGTCAGACTGAAAATCCAAATTGTCACTCTAATCCCAGACAACCGTATGAGATCTCTCTTTTTGGATCACAATTCATAATTTTCCACCGAGCGAAAAGGAACAACATTTCCAATGCCCCCCCATTTTTTTCTTGTGTCTCTGGGGAAGCAGGCATTAAATATGGATTTGTCTTGGAGAGGAAATATTTTTCTTATTCTAAAAATAATTGATAAAGAAATGTGGCTTCCTCTCGCTGCTCTGTGGCTCGTCGTCGGACGCTCGGAGGCTCTGAACTAGAAAGATCAAACCACAGGGACCCATTTATCCACGTCATGTATGCACGCTGTTGTACTTAAAGGGATGGTTTGGAGAAAAACAAATCTATTCCCTGCAGAGAGTTAGAAGAACACTTTCCTATCCGTCTGTTAAAAGGCAGGGGTAGACATTAAGGGTAAAATGCCACTGGCCCTCCAGGCCGGTGGAATTATATTATCACTGGCCCCCCCCCATTGTAACCACTGGCCCGGAGCATTTGTCCAAAAAAAATCGACTAATAATGAAGAAAATGAACACATTTGTTGCAATAGTAATTTATGCACTAACTACATTACTACTTGTACTACAACATTTGGATCATCAGTTCTTCCTCATTTTCCTCAATTGTTCATATTTGGTTTATTAAAATAATGATATTGTGGTCATGGTTAAAAAATGTCTGCTATAATTATGAGTATTATTATTTGTATAATGCACTTTCTGCCTTCCTGTCATCAGGAGTTAGAAATGTAATGGCTATGTAATTGATTAGATTAGAACCTTCATTCTCCTAAACTGCTGGGACATTTCCCTAAAGCCAATACCTTTATATTGTCTACTCTTCACTTACTTGTCAGCATAGGTCGGCATTGATGTACAGAGCCGACAGAAGACCTTGTTTATATTGGCATCATATTGAGAGGTGCAGTGACGCGTCCTAAAACCAGGAAGTAAGCTGCTGGTTTCCTCGACAAAAAAGCAATGGGATTTCTCCACAGGGTTTTGGAAAATAGCTGGAAATAAGGTCTGTGGAAAACGAACCTGTTTGATAAATGCACGTTTTGTTCAGCCGGATAATCTCCACATGTCTACCCTACTTTTATAATTTTCGAATCATAAATCTAATCGATAGATTATAAAAGGGTTTTAGGACGCGTCACTCCACTAGAAGCCAACTCCATCGATCAAGCTGGCTGAAACTTTCTCTCCCTCTTCTTTTCATGCTCTCTGTCACTCTCCTTTAATTCCTCCGGTGAATTTCTTTTATTTGAAGATAGTTTTTTGCCCGGCGCTTGGCCGGTTACCGCTGGTATTAAAAACATTTTGGCGAATGGTTAGGTGGCGCAATAGTCTGTAGTGAACGAAGGAGGAGGAGGAGCCTGCTCGCGCTGCGCTCCGCAGCAAACAGCTGTTTGCTTTTCACACAACAACGACAACCGACTCACGAAACGCTATGTTGTAGCGTTAATAAACGAAACAATTTAACAAAATTGCTAGTCAAAATACCAATACCACAGGACACATTTTTTTTTAAAGCAATATTTTTAGTGGCCCGAGCGGGCAAGTGGAAAGTAGGCCTACGTTATGCTGGCCCGGGGTGTCTAAATAGTGCTTCCGGGCCAGCGGGCTATTTATAATGTCGAGCCCTGCTTAAAGGATATATTGGACATTTTGAGTGGGCTCTTCTCCACAGTCAGCGTATTATCTACAGAAAATACAGCTTGTAGAAACCGACACCAGCAAGAAACTAAGCAATGCACTGCAGTGGAAGTGTGTTAGACCCTTAAGAAAAGCAATACCAGTTTAATTGGTCGCTATATTTAGCCTATTTTCACCTCTTTCCCTTGTTGTAAGACAGCTCTTTCCAAAGAGGAACTAAAGTCTTATCTATGAACCAAAGTCCATTAAAGAAACTCAATCAAACAATTGACATCACAGAACACTAAAAGGAAAAGCAGAAGAAACACTGTCCCCTTTCATGAAATGCAGTCTAATTTTAACATTTCACATGTACCGAATATGTGTGTGAGGTCGACGTAGATTTCTCCCTCCAACATCTAAAGAAATGCAGATGAATCATATTTTTTATTTGAGGTCTTGCACATTTAAAACTTGTTCCAAGAGTACTTAAGCCGGGAATAGAGACGGATAACAGTGGAAAAAAAGTTGAAATGGTTTGGGTTTCAACTCTGCACACACACACACACACACACACACACACACACACACACACACACACACACACACACACACACACACACACACACACACACACACACACACACACACACACACACACACACACACACACACACACACACACACACACACACACAAACACATCCAAGGCTTAAAACAGACATACACAAAGTTAAGCTTCAGTTAATTGCTTCTATTGTAGAGAAGTGTCAGCAGCATCCGTGCAATCCTGCAGCCATCCTACAGAGGATAATCCTGGACACACACACACACACACACACACACACACACACACACACACACACACACACACACACACACACACACACACACACACACACACACACATAAACAAAACCACACACACAGGGTCACAAAGGTCTGAGCAGACGTGCTGAGGCGGAGACATCACCAGCGTCCTGCTTTGATCAACACACACACAGAGGGGAAGGTTATTACCAGGAGAACATCCAACTCCTTAAACACACACACACACACACACACACACACACACACACACACACACACACACACACACACACACACACACACACACACACACACACACACACACACACACACACACACACACACACACACACACACACACACACACACACACTAAGAACTTTGAATAATTTGCTGGGATATTGTCTGAGTGTGTTGCGGAGGCCATATGTCAGAGTGTATGTGAGGCCGAGAAGCTCCTAATGAGCGCTGGGACTAATTGAGATGGCAGCCTGAGCTTCATACACAGTCCTCCAGCTGCAACAAACACACACACACACACACACACACACACACACACACACACACACACACACACACACACACACACACACACACACACACACACACACACACACACACACACACACACACACACACACACACACACACACAGTCAGACACACACACCACACAGTCAGACACACACACACACACACACACACACACACAGTCAGACACACACACACAGTCCCCCAAACTACCAAAGACTGCTTCTGCATCCAAATGAGGTTTCACCGTATTAAATTCAAAGTAGTTTAAATCGTTTTCCTGCTTGTTTTAGAAGAGCTCTTCAATTTGATCAGACATAGTGACATCACTGTGAAAAAAGAGGACTCTTTAAAGTAGAGACACTACATACTGATATACACCTGAACATCAGCAGGAGAGGACTCTTTAAAGTAGAGACACTACATACTGATATACACCTGAACATCAACAGGAGAGGACTCTTTAAAGTAGAGGCACTACATACTGATATACACCTGAACATCAGCAGGAGAGTACTCTTTAAAGTAGAGATAATACATACTGATATACACCTGAACATCAGCAGGAGAGGACTCTTTAAAGTAGAGACACTACATACTGATATACACCTGAACATCAGCAGGAGAGGACTCTTTAAAGTAGAGACACTACATACTGATATACACCTGAACATCAGCAGGAGAGGACTCTTTAAAGTAGAGACACTACATACTGATATACACCTGAACATCAGCAGGAGAGGACTCTTTAAAGTAGAGACACTACATACTGATATACACCTGAACATCAGCAGGAGAGGACTCTTTAAAGTAGAGACACTACATACTGATATACACCTGAACATCAGCAGGAGAGGACTCTTTAAAGTAGAGACACTACATACTGATATCCACCTGAACATCAGCAGGAGAGGACTCTTTAAAGTAGAGACACTACATACTGATATACACCTGAACATCAGCAGGAGAGGACTCTTTAAAGTAGAGGCACTACATACTGATATACACCTGAACATCAGCAGGAGAGTACTCTTTAAAGTAGAGATAATACATACTGATATACACCTGAACATCAGCAGGAGAGGACTCTTTAAAGTAGAGACACTACATACTGATATACACCTGAACATCAGCAGGAGAGGACTCTTTAAAGTAGAGACACTACATACTGATATACACCTGAACATCAGCAGGAGAGGACTCTTTAAAGTAGAGACACTACATACTGATATCCACCTGAACATCAGCAGGAGAGGACTCTTTAAAGTAGAGACACTACATACTGATATACACCTGAACATCAGCAGGAGAGGACTCTTTAAAGTAGAGGCACTACATACTGATATACACCTGAACATCAGCAGGAGAGTACTCTTTAAAGTAGAGATAATACATACTGATATACACCTGAACATCAGCAGGAGAGGACTCTTTAAAGTAGAGACACTACATACTGATATACACCTGAACATCAGCAGGAGAGGACTCTTTAAAGTAGAGACACTACATACTGATATACACCTGAACATCAGCAGGAGAGGACTCTTTAAAGTAGAGACACTACATACTGATATCCACCTGAACATCAGCAGGAGAGGACTCTTTAAAGTAGAGACACTACATACTGATATACACCCGAACATCAGCAGGAGAGGACTCTTTAAAGTAGAGACACTACATACTGATATACACCTGAACATCAGCAGGAGAGGACTCTTTAAAGTAGAGACACTACATACTGATATACACCTGAACATCAGCAGGAGAGGACTCTTTAAAGTAGAGACACTACATACTGATATACACCTGAACATCAGCAGGAGAGGACTCTTTAAAGTAGAGACACTACATACTGATATCCACCTGAACATCAGCAGGAGAGGACTCTTTAAAGTAGAGACACTACATACTGATATACACCCGAACATCAGCAGGAGAGGACTCTTTAAAGTAGAGACACTACATACTGATATACACCTGAACATCAGCAGGAGAGGACTCTTTAAAGTAGAGACACTACATACTGATATACACCCGAACATCAGCAGGAGAGGACTCTTTAAAGTAGAGACACTACATACTGATATACACCTGAACATCAGCAGGAGAGGACTCTTTAAAGTAGAGACACTACACACTGATATACACCTGAACATCAGCAGGAGAGGACTCTTTAAAGTAGAGACACTACATACTGATATACACCTGAACATCATCAGGAGAGGACTCTTTAAAGTAGAGACACTACATACTGATATACACCTGAACATCAGCAGGAGAGGACTCTTTAAAGTAGAGACACTACATACTGATCTACACCTGAACATCAGCAGGAGAGGACTCTTTAAAGTAGAGACACTACATACTGATCTACACCTGAACATCAGCAGGAGAGGACTCTTTAAAGTAGAGACACTACATACTGATATACACCTGAACATCAGCAGGAGAGGACTCTTTAAAGTAGAGACACTACATACTGATATACACCTGAACATCAGCAGGAGAGGACTCTTTAAAGTAGAGACACTACATACTGATATACACCTGAACATCAACAGGAGAGGACTCTTTAAAGTAGAGGCACTACATACTGATATACACCTGAACATCAGCAGGAGAGTACTCTTTAAAGTAGAGATAATACATACTGATATACACCTGAACATCAGCAGGAGAGGACTCTTTAAAGTAGAGACACTACATACTGATATACACCTGAACATCAGCAGGAGAGGACTCTTTAAAGTAGAGACACTACATACTGATATACACCTGAACATCAGCAGGAGAGGACTCTTTAAAGTAGAGACACTACATACTGATATCCACCTGAACATCAGCAGGAGAGGACTCTTTAAAGTAGAGACACTACATACTGATATACACCTGAACATCAGCAGGAGAGGACTCTTTAAAGTAGAGACACTACATACTGATATACACCTGAACATCAGCAGGAGAGGACTCTTTAAAGTAGAGACACTACATACTGATATACACCCGAACATCAGCAGGAGAGGACTCTTTAAAGTAGAGACACTACATACTGATATACACCTGAACATCAGCAGGAGAGGACTCTTTAAAGTAGAGACACTACACACTGATATGCACCTGAACATCAGCAGGAGAGGACTCTTTAAAGTAGAGACACTACATACTGATATACACCTGAACATCATCAGGAGAGGACTCTTTAAAGTAGAGACACTACATACTGATATACACCTGAACATCAGCAGGAGAGGACTCTTTAAAGTAGAGACACTACATACTGATCTACACCTGAACATCAGCAGGAGAGGACTCTTTAAAGTAGAGACACTACATACTGATCTACACCTGAACATCAGCAGGAGAGGACTCTTTAAAGTAGAGACACTACATACTGATATACACCTGAACATCAGCAGGAGAGGACTCTTTAAAGTAGAGACACTACATACTGATATACACCTGAACATCAGCAGGAGAGGACTCTTTAAAGTAGAGACACTACATACTGATATACACCTGAACATCAACAGGAGAGGACTCTTTAAAGTAGAGGCACTACATACTGATATACACCTGAACATCAGCAGGAGAGTACTCTTTAAAGTAGAGATAATACATACTGATATACACCTGAACATCAGCAGGAGAGGACTCTTTAAAGTAGAGACACTACATACTGATATACACCTGAACATCAGCAGGAGAGGACTCTTTAAAGTAGAGACACTACATACTGATATACACCTGAACATCAGCAGGAGAGGACTCTTTAAAGTAGAGACACTACATACTGATATCCACCTGAACATCAGCAGGAGAGGACTCTTTAAAGTAGAGACACTACATACTGATATACACCTGAACATCAGCAGGAGAGGACTCTTTAAAGTAGAGGCACTACATACTGATATACACCTGAACATCAGCAGGAGAGTACTCTTTAAAGTAGAGATAATACATACTGATATACACCTGAACATCAGCAGGAGAGGACTCTTTAAAGTAGAGACACTACATACTGATATACACCTGAACATCAGCAGGAGAGGACTCTTTAAAGTAGAGACACTACATACTGATATACACCTGAACATCAGCAGGAGAGGACTCTTTAAAGTAGAGACACTACATACTGATATCCACCTGAACATCAGCAGGAGAGGACTCTTTAAAGTAGAGACACTACATACTGATATACACCCGAACATCAGCAGGAGAGGACTCTTTAAAGTAGAGACACTACATACTGATATACACCTGAACATCAGCAGGAGAGGACTCTTTAAAGTAGAGACACTACATACTGATATACACCTGAACATCAGCAGGAGAGGACTCTTTAAAGTAGAGACACTACATACTGATATACACCTGAACATCAGCAGGAGAGGACTCTTTAAAGTAGAGACACTACATACTGATATCCACCTGAACATCAGCAGGAGAGGACTCTTTAAAGTAGAGACACTACATACTGATATACACCCGAACATCAGCAGGAGAGGACTCTTTAAAGTAGAGACACTACATACTGATATACACCTGAACATCAGCAGGAGAGGACTCTTTAAAGTAGAGACACTACATACTGATATACACCCGAACATCAGCAGGAGAGGACTCTTTAAAGTAGAGACACTACATACTGATATACACCTGAACATCAGCAGGAGAGGACTCTTTAAAGTAGAGACACTACACACTGATATACACCTGAACATCAGCAGGAGAGGACTCTTTAAAGTAGAGACACTACATACTGATATACACCTGAACATCATCAGGAGAGGACTCTTTAAAGTAGAGACACTACATACTGATATACACCTGAACATCATCAGGAGAGGACTCTTTAAAGTAGAGACACTACATACTGATCTACACCTGAACATCAGCAGGAGAGGACTCTTTAAAGTAGAGACACTACATACTGATCTACACCTGAACATCAGCAGGAGAGGACTCTTTAAAGTAGAGACACTACATACTGATCTACACCTGAACATCAGCAGGAGAGGACTCTTTAAAGTAGAGACACTACATACTGATATACACCTGAACATCAGCAGGAGAGGACTCTTTAAAGTAGAGACACTACATACTGATATACACCTGAACATCAGCAGGAGAGGACTCTTTAAAGTAGAGACACTACATACTGATATACACCTGAACATCAGCACCTTTTAAACCTCCCAGTTTCTTTTAGGTTCACTGTCACTGACCTGAAACCAGCTGTAACATCACTTCAAACACGCTGCGCTGCAGGTTTGTTTTTATAATAAAAACCCAGCATTAGTTGCTCAGCAGCAGCAGCAGCACAGTGATCTGTGTAATCATGTTAATCAGACGCTCATATTCTGGGACGCTCTCCTTCAAATAAAGGTTAAACCCTGGAAGCCGCCTGCTCGCTGCTGTGATTAGAACAGGGTCACCTCCAACCTCTGCTTCTCTCTGACGCATCCTTATATCATCAGCACACATTAGAAGATACTCAGATAACACTTCTGTACTTTAATCTGAAATGGGCCATTGTGGAGAACGAGTACTTTTACTTTTTTCTACTTCAAGTTCATTAAGATTCTTGTACTTCATAACATTTTGAATTCAGGGCTTTTACTTGGAGCATTTATTTGATTTGATTTGATTTATTTCGAACGTGTAAAACAATAACATCCGTCTTCTCCCGCTTATCCGTGGTCGGGTCGCGGAGGGAGCAGGTCCAGCAGAGAGCCCCAAACTTAATACGACAACATAACAATGAAATGAAACATGAGAATGATGATGCTTACAACTTAGGCAGTATGAAATTGTGTGCAATGTTTACATTATGAGAACTACATCCTGACTAGAGTTTCAAGAGCTCGAGACTGTGAATCCTGACTGTCATGTGAAAGTTGAGCTTGTATGATGCAGTATAATTATCAATACCATTTTTCATTTTCTTAGTGTTTGCACTTCATGTCTTGTCCTCTCTAACACATCTGTCCCCCTTCATTTCATGTTCTTTATCATTTGTTATGCAATATCCCCTCTTAGTCACTGACTGTCCTTTGCACAACCAAATATCAACCACATGCAGTCTCTGACACAAGAGATATGCTAACACACTTCTGTCTCATCATGGGGCAAATTGCTTAAACGCTAGTACAAAAGTTTGCTTGTCTTCCTGTTGATCCTCTCTCGGCCTGCGTTTGTCATCGTTTGTCATCTCTGCATAAAGATGATGTTTGACAGAGGCAGTCAAAGCTTGTCCAAACATCTGTGTAAGTGGGTCAGTATACTCATGTTAGTTTGTTTCTTTGAGCAGCTAGCTTCAATCTGAAGGCCATACAAAGTGCCAGGATGCTCTCGATTCCCTCTGGCCCAATTCCACATGCTTTATTACAAAATGTGTTTATCAAATTGATAAACACATTATTGACTTTGATATCATTTTAAGGCCAAAGTATTTCTACCCCACCTTTAAGTAAACGAGTACTTCTCAAACAATATCTGCTTGATTTAAAATACATATATTCTGCTGTCTTTAATTCGTCCTTCTCCTCTCATCACATCTCCTCTTCTCCTCAAACTCCTCCAGTACTCTCTATCTCTTATTTCCTATGACATGTGAGTGAAAGGGGGAGGAATGGGAGCGACGGGGGAGACGGAGGAGATTGTTTCTTATGGTTGAGTAACTCCTCCGAGTCCTCGGATGCACGCTTTCCTTTTTTTGGGAGAATAATCATCGGAAAGAAAGAGAGGAGGAAGAAGAGAGGCGAGAAGAAACATGGAGGACAGTTTGAGAACAAAAGCAGCAAAGAGTGAAGAAATATTGTAAAGATATCAGTGTGTGTGTGTGTGTGTGTGTGTGTGTGTGTGTGTGTGTGTGTGTGTGTGTGTGTGTGTGTGTGTGTGTGTGTGTGTGTGTGTGTGTGTGTGTGTGTGTGTGTGTGTGTGTGTGTAGAAGAAGTAGTTAGATCTTTTATTGAATTAAAATTGCAATACACACCATACTAGGACTTTTTCAAATTTGAGACACACTTTATATTTTCCAACATTAACAACGTCTAAAAGTACGAGTTTTAGCATCAAAATACTCCCGTAAGTACAATTTCAGTACAATACGTGTACTTTTACATGGAAATACTCAAGTAAAGTACATCAAAATGTACCTGAAGAACAATAAGTACTCATTCTGCACCGCGGCTTATTTCAAAAATAGTACAGAAGTATCATCAGTTTAAAGTACGTAATAGTAAAAGTACTTGTTATGCAGAGGGGCTCTTGTCACAGTATTATATTCTCATGTGTGTTAAACTGTTTTCACCCCAAACAAATACATGTAATAGCGTTTCAATGTTTGTCAAAATGAATAAATGTTAGATATTTAAAATACTGTGGTTGATAGAAGTACTGCCTCATCAGCATATCGTGTGTTTTTACATGTAAGAAGGAGCTAGTGTATATCAGTGTTAAATAAACCTAGTGGAGTAAAAAGTACTATTTGCCTCTGAAATGCAGTAGAAGTACACATTAGCATATCATGGAAATACTCAGGTAATGTGTGTCAAATAGTTTTGAACTGCAGTAGTTGAGTAAATGTACTGCATTCAAAGCAAACTAGTAGAAAAGAAATCAAAATAAAAATCCTCCATGCTCGACGCAGACTGCAGTTTCCCCGCGGGAGATCTTATCAACCTCTCCCCGAGCGAATAGAACACACACTGATCCAGACCATCTTCATACAAAGGCACGATACACACACAGACACACACACACACACACACACACACACACACACACACACACACACACACACACACACACACACACACACACACACACACACACACACACACACACACACACACACACACACACACACACACACACACACACACACACACACACACACACACGTTAACACACACTATCAGAAACCTGCTCTGTGACATTACATCTCTGCTGGGTGATCTCATTAAACACAGACACCGACGGTGAGATGAAACCAGCGAGGCAGGGACTCTGTGTGTGTGTGTGTGTGTGTGTGTGTGTGTGTGTGTGTGTGTGTGTGTGTGTGTGTGTGTGTGTGTGTGTGTGTGTGTGTGTGTGTGTGTGTGTGTGTGTGTGTGTGTGTGTGTGTGTGTGTGTGTGTGTACAGCTCTATGAAACCAACTGTCACTTTGGGTTTTCAAAGTAGAATCAAAGAGGGAGAGAGGGATGAAATCTTCTGGAGCGAACGTTGAAATAAATGTCAGAGTGTGAGAAAATGACAGGCCTCAACACGTCTCCTTGTGATGGAAGACAAAATAATAATAACATGTTTCTCTTTTATATAACCAGACACATCTAATCTAAAAAGCAGCATACAGAACAGAGAGGGAACACTTTGCTGCGGCTGCATGATGAAGATTATTTTGTTTAGTAATTGTGTTGTCGTCACAAAAAAGCTCGTTTAGTTTCTCCAAAACCAAAATGAAGTTAGACTAACATTGTATAAAAGAAACACTAATATGTAGACATTGAAATGAGCAGAATATGTCCTCCTTAAACGTGTCCACCATGTCCTCTGTCCATTACTTCTTTCTGGTTTTACTGGTTGTTGTGACTCCAGCGAGATAACAAGGGTCTGGGCGGAGGATGCTCTGCAGTCAACCCAAAAGTGTTATTTCAAGAAGCTGTAATTTTATAACCCAAAAGAAAAGAAGCCATTTATTGAGAGCTACTATCTGACAGTGCACGGTGCCAAAGGGACAAACGTAAGTAGCCATTTCTTTGGAAGTCATTTAAAAAGTAGGGCTGTCAAACGATTACAATTTTTAATCAGATTAATCACAGCTTAAAAATGTATTAATCAGATTCATCACCATTCGAACTATGTCCAAAATATGCCATTTCTTTATGTATATTTTTGTGGGAATGGAAAGATAAATGAAAGAAGGCGGATATATCCATTTAACATACAGTATGTTTATTATAACATTGTTCTGTGTGTCAGAATGAAAGACAGCCCACACACCTATCAATCATCAAACCGTGGGGTCTTAATTCATTACGTGTTGATTTCTATCAACACGTAATGTTGTAACGATGTAGAGATGCACTACAGCAAAAGTATTCTCCGTCGGGACCTCCTGCAACAACACCACGACGTTATCTTGATTCTGATTGGCCAGAAGACATTATCAAAGATGTTTTATTGAGAAGACGATCACTACGTGACAAAAGTTTTCAAAACCGTTTCTAGTCTTCGGTATTTCCAGACAAGTGGCTACTGAAATCAATCTGACTAACTGCTGTCTGTGTGATTTACTCCGCGTGAGTGGGCGGACTTTCTTTTGCTTACTTTAACATCATTTTTTATGGTGGGGCTAAGCCATTTCTTGGTATGGCTGTAGCCTACCCCAGCGCTGCCACTGATGGGATGTATGGGGCGGCCATTCTGCACATGCGTTAAATATGTTTAACGCAATTAATTAAAAAAATTAATTACCGCCGTTAACGCGATTATTTTGACAGCATTATTAAAAAGATAATAAGGTCTTAGAGATCTTGGAGAAAAGAGACCATTTTGTTCATGGATATAAAGGGCAAACAGTAAGGGAGGATGGAGGAGGGTTTTCTGCAACCTGGCAACCTGGCAACCTTCAACCTTCAACCTTCGCATTAAGACTCAAAGGCTTTATTGTCATGTGCACAGGAGCTACAGTGTAGATATAGAATGGACATCTTAAGTCCAAGGCTTGGGAGGCGTGTGGCGCAGTGGGCTAGTTTGTTGGTGTTGGGATCAGGGGGTCACAGGTTCAAACCCCACTGCAGCCAGCATGTTGTTGAGTACCTGAGACACTTCACAGTATTGAGTATGTAAGTTGCTTTGGATAAAAGCGTCCAATGAGTAACATCTAATGTAATGTAATAACAATAAAGCAAGAAGAAACCGAGTAGAAATGAAATCGTGCAGGAGAAGTGAATTGATGTCTAATAGAATAAACTACATTTTACAGATTAATGTTGTCAGTGACCAGGAGTCTAAAAACATGAGAACTGATAAAGCATGAATAAATACAGTTATAAAAATAACACCATTGATGCTGAATCAATGTCTGGTACCATAGAGACGAACCGATGTAGCCAAGATTAACCATTTACATGCACATCATCCACACACACACACACACACACACACACACACACACACACACACACACACACACACACACACACACACACACACACACACACACACACACACACACACACACACAAACACACGACACAAACTGAAGGGATCCCCTGCCTCTCTCTGACAATCAGTTTAACTGCAGAGCTGGTTGACAGGTGACTCTCTCTCTCTCTCTCTCTCTATTCAATTCAATAGCTTTATTAGAATAAATAAAGCTCTGTATAGTTGCAACATACACAAATACATATAAACAAACTGCTCAAATATCTCTCTCTCTCTCTCTCTCTCTCTCTCTCTCTCTCTCTCTCTCTCTCTCTCTCTCTCTCTCTCTCTCTCTCTCTCTCTCTCTCTCTCTCTCTCTCTCTCTCTCTCCCACGCTCGGATAGATGTCTGTGCATCACTGTTTTAGAGCCAAACTGCTTATGGTTGCTCACACAGCAAATAGCCTGCAACAGCGTTTATTTCAAGACTTCAAACACAGCCTCAGACTCCCCCCTCCCTCCTTTTCTCTCTCTCTTTCTCTCTCTATCTCCCTCCCTTTCTCTCCCTTCCTCTCTACCCCCCCCCCATACTCTCCTCCTACGAGTCGAAAACAAGCCAGAGATGCCCAGAAACACGAGTTGTTTTTGCAGCGTTTTACCACAAACTCCTGTCCTTGTGATTGGACCAAGAGCGCAGAGGACATGCAGCGTGTGTGTGTGTGTGTGTGTGTGTGTGTGTGTGTGTGTCGCTCTACCTCCTGCTGAGACGCGGCTCCACAGCAGTCCGATCCACATCAGCGCGGACACCGAGCGTCGGTAGCGGAGCGACGGCATGGCCACGGAAGCCGGTCCGGAGACTGCGGGGGAGGACAGGGAGAGAGAGGGGGAGACTGTGGGAGTAGATGCTAAAAAAAGGGGGAGACTGTGGGAGTTGATGTTAAAAAAGGGGGAGAGAAACTGCGCTGGAAAACAGTCAGCGATGCAGGGGGAGATCCTGACTGAAGAGAGCCTCCTGCTTTCTGACTCAGATCCTCCTCTCTCTCTCTCTCTCTCTCTCTCTCTCTCTCTCTCTCTGTGTGTGCATCCCGCTCACTGCACCGCCTACCCCCCCCCACACACACACACACACACACACACACACACACACACACACACACACACACACACACACACACACACACACACACACACACACACACACACACACACACACACTTCATCTCAATGGTGGCAGAAGTGCTCAGAAATTGTACTTGAGTAAAAGTAGAAGTACTCAGATCTTGTACTTGAGTAGAAGTAGAAGTACTCAGATCTTGTACTTGAGTAAAAGTAGAAGTACTCAGATCTTGTACTTGAGTAGAAGTAGAAGTACTCAGATCTTGTACTTGAGTAGAAGTAGAAGTACTCAGATCTTGTACTTGAGTAAAAGTAGAAGTACTCAGATCTTGTACTTGAGTAAAAGTAGAAGTACTCAGATCTTGTACTTGAGTAGAAGTAGAAGTACTCAGATCTTGTACTTCAGTAAAAGTGGAAGTACCAGAGTGTAGGAATACTCTGTTACAGTAAAAGTCCTGCATTCAAAATGTTCCTCAAGTGAAAGTAGAAAAGTATTCTCATCAAAATATAGTGAAAGACAGTAAAAGTAGTCGTTGTGCAGATTGGTCCATTTCAGAATAATAGATATGATATGTTTTATAATGATTGATCATGAAAGTGTTCTCAAAGCTGGTAAAGGTGCATTGTGTGTGTGTGTGTGTGTGTGTGTGTGTGTGTGTGTGTGTGTGTGTGTGTGTGTGTGTCAGGGTTGTTGGCTGCAGCAAAGATCAGGACACACTTACATAAGATGGAGAGAGAGGGAGGTCCCGTATAGTGCAGATTTACTGGTGAAGAGGGGATTTTTATCAGTGTGTGTGTGTGTGTGTGTGTGTGTGTGTGTGTGTGTGTGTGTGTGTGTGTGACTTACGATCCGTCTCATCCCGAGCTGGTAATCTGCGTAAGTAGCTGTATTTCTCTGCAGAAAATACTGCAATCCAGAGCTTTGGAGACTGCAGAATAACTGTATTTAACTATTATTTATTTATTTATTAATATGTATTCCACAATGTTTTCAGAAGTTTTTTATTTGTCCTGCAACGGGGACAATAACAGATACATTCAGCACAACATGGCAAAAAAACCAAAGAAGCAATAGTTAAAAAAAAACAACGAATATTTGTTGTCCAAAGCTGACGTTCGGGAGTTCTTTCTGCGGATTGATATGACTGCAAATAGTCCCTTGAGCCTTTTACTTTTGGTAATTCAAGTTAAGTAAATTAAGACTTTTACTTGAAACACTTTTACAGTTCAGTATTGCTGCTTCTTCTTCCGCTCCATGTTGGTGTGACAGGCGTCCTCTCCTCCTGCCTGTCTGTAATGCAGGACAAGAGGTTATGAATTATTCAGCGGTATTACTTTATAGAAAAAAGCTCTTGAGCCAGACAGACAGAAACCAGAGTGTGTGTGTCTGAGAGTGTGTGTCTGTCTGAGAGTGTGTGTGTGTCTGTCTGCAGGGGTTTCTCATAGTAACACACTCACCTCATTAGACGCGGTGCTAGAGCAGCACTTTCACTCCTCTCTCTGCATGATTCTTCACTTGTAACTTCGAGCTGCTGACACATCCAGATGTCTGCTGAGGGGGAAAACAAGAGCGTAAACATGAGGAACTGAAGAAACCCAACACACGGGACACGACTGGAGCACAAAGACCACATCTGATGTGTGTTGCATCCACTGGGGATATGAAGGAGGCAGCAAACAGCAAAAGGATTTATTACTATTTACAGCCTAGTGGAATACCAGATTCTGATTGGTCGATTTGGACATTCTGAAGGCTGTTCATTTTTGCTAACAGACCGTTGCTAAGGATATCAGAGTGTTGCTAAGGATGATCAAGGGACTATTTGCACTCATATCAATCCGCAGAAGGAAGTCCGGTCAATTTAATGTTAGCTGTGGACAACAATCATTTGTTTTTATCCATCAGAAAACAACTTGCAATACTTTAAGAAGAAGACAGACAGGAAGTAAACACTAAAGGGAACAGTACAAGAAGACAGACAGGAAGCAAACACTAAAGGGAACAGCAGAAGAAGACATACATGAAGTAAACACTAAAGGGAACAGAAGAAGAAGACAGGCAGGAAGTAAACACTAAAGGGAACATCAGAAGAAGACAGACAGGAAGTAAACACTAAAGGGAACAGAAGAAGAAGACAGGCAGGAAGTAAACACTAAAGGGAACATCACAAGAAGATAGACAGGAAGTAAACACGAAAGGGAACAGTAGAAGAAGACAGACAGACAGGAAGTAAACACTAAAGGGAACATTATAAGACAGGCAGGAAGTAAACACTAAAGGGAACAGTAGAAGAAGACGGGAAGTAAACACTAAAGGGAACATCACAAGAAGACAGACAGGAAGTAAACACTAAAGGGAAGAGTAGAAGAAGACAGACAGGAAGTAAACACTAAAGGGAACAGCAGAAGAAGACATACAGGAAGTAAACACTAAAGGGAACATCAGAAGAAGACAGGCAGGAAGTAAACACTAAAGGGAACATCAGAAGAAGACAGACAGGAAGTAAACACTAAAGGGAACAGAAGAAGAAGACAGGCAGGAAGTAAACACTAAAGGGAACATCACAAGAAGATAGACAGGAAGTAAACACGAAAGGGAACAGTAGAAGAAGACAGACAGACAGGAAGTAAACACTAAAGGGAACATTATAAGAAGACAGGCAGGAAGTAAACACTAAAGGGAACAGTAGAAGAAGACGGGAAGTAAACACTAAAGGGAACATCACAAGAAGACAGACAGGAAGTAAACACTAAAGGGAACAGCAGAAGAAGACGGGAAGTAAACACTAAAGGGAACATCACAAGAAGACAGACAGGAAGTAAACACTAAAGGGAACAGTAGAAGAAGACAGACAGACAGACAGGAAGTAAACACTAAAGGGAAAAGAAGAAGAAGACAGGCAGGAAGTAAACACTAAAGGGAACAGTAGAAGAAGACAGGAAGTAAACACTAAAGGGAACATCACAAGAAGACAGACAGGAAGTAAACACTAAAGGGAACAGTAGAAGAAGACAGACAGACAAGACGTAAACACTAAAGGAAACATTATAAGAAGACAGACAGGAAGTAAACACTAAAGGGAACATCATAAGAAGACAGACATGAAGTAAACACTAAAGGGAACATCATAAGAAGACTGACAGGAAGTAAACACTAAAGGGAAGAGTAGAAGAAGACAGACAGGAAGTAAACACTAAAGGGAACAGCAGAAGAAGACAGACAGGAAGTAAACACTAAAGGGAACAGTAGAAGAAGACAGACAGGAAGTAAACACTAACAGGAACAGAAGAAGAAGACAGACAGGAAGTAAACACTAACAGGAACAGAAGAAGAAGACAGACAGGAAGTAAACACTAAAGGGAACAGCAGAAGAAGACAGACAGGAAGTAAACACTAAAGGGAACAGTAGAAGAAGACAGACAGGAAGTAAACACTAACAGGAACAGAAGAAGAAGACAGACAGGAAGTAAACACTAAAGGGAACAGTAGAAGAAGACAGACAGGAAGTAAACACTAAAGGGAACAGTAGAAGAAGACAGACAGGAAGTAAACACTAAAGGGAACATCACAAGAAGATAGACAGGAAGTAAACACGAAAGGGAACAGTAGAAGAAGACAGACAGACAGGAAGTAAACACTAAAGGGAACAGAAAAAGAAGACAGGCAGGAAGTAAACACTAAAGGGAACAGTAGAAGAAGACGGGAAGTAAACACTAAAGGGAACATCTCAAGAAGACAGCCAGGAAGTAAACACTAAAGGGAACAGTAGAAGAAGACAGACGGACAGACAGGAAGTAAACACTAAAGGGAACAGAAGAAGAAGACAGGCAGGAAGTAAACACTAAAGGGAACAGTAGAAGAAGACAGGAAGTAAACACTAAAGCGAACATCACAAGAAGACAGACAGGAAGTAAACACTAAAGGGAACAGTAGAAGAAGACAGACAGACAAGACGTAAACACTAAAGGAAACATTATAAGAAGACAGACAGGAAGTAAACACTAAAGGGAACATCATAAGAAGACAGACAGGAAGTAAACACTAAAGGGAACATCATAAGAAGACTGACAGGAAGTAAACACTAAAGGGAAGAGTAGAAGAAGACAGACAGGAAGTAAACACTAAAGGGAACAGTAGAAGAAGACAGACAGGAAGTAAACACTAAAGGGAACAGTAGAAGAAGACAGACAGGAAGTAAACACTAACAGGAACAGAAGAAGAAGACAGACAGGAAGTAAACACTAACAGGAACAGAAGAAGAAGACAGACAGGAAGTAAACACTAAAGGGAACAGCAGAAGAAGACAGACAGGAAGTAAACACTAAAGGGAACAGTAGAAGAAGACAGACAGGAAGTAAACACTAACAGGAACAGAAGAAGAAGACAGACAGGAAGTAAACACTAACAGGAACAGAAGAAGAAGACAGACAGGAAGTAAACACTAAAGGGAACAGCAGAAGAAGACAGACAGGAAGTAAACACTAAAGGGAACAGTAGAAGAAGACAGACAGGAAGTAAACACTAACAGGAACAGAAGAAGAAGACAGACAGGAAGTAAACACTAAAGGGAACAGTAGAAGAAGACAGACAGGAAGTAAACACTAAAGGGAACAGTAGAAGAAGACAGACAGGAAGTAAACACTAACAGGAACAGAAGAAGAAGACAGACAGGAAGTAAACACTAACAGGAACAGCAGAAGAAGACAGACAGGAAGTAAACACTAAAGGGAACAGCAGAGGAAGACAGACAGGAAGTAAACCCTAAAGGGTGTCACTACCCGATCTGCCCCACTGCCCGATCTGCACGGCGCATGTGCGAGATGGTCCGCCATCTTTGACAACTACATACAGCAACTCTAACTTGACACAGTGGCGTTTGGCAAAGCAGAAAAAGAACACTAAAAAAACCTGACAATATTAATCTGAACGAGAGAGATGAGTTATTGTTATTACAACGTGACTTCGCTATTATTTAACAACTACTTTTATTGGGTCATTTCATTGGGTTAAGTACATTGTCAGAATAAGTGAGAAATGGATTTAACTTCTGTTAGACAGCTATCATACATACTGAAGACATATTGACTGTGATTGTATGCAACATGTATGGCATTCATCATTTATATCTAATTACATTAACTGTGAATGTCCTTCATTTTATTTCAAATCAAATAACAAAATATTTTTGTATAGATATTTGAGACGTTTATGACTCGCGCATGCACGATGCAAATAGGGCAGCCGTCTAGACGTCTAGAGTTGCCGTATGGAGTTGTCCAATATGGCGGACCATCTCGCACATGCGCAGTGCAGATCGGGCAGGGGGGCAGATCGGGTAGTGACAAAGGGAACAGCAGGGTTGCGTTCCGATAATCCAAAAATGAGCTCCTAAGTTCTAACCCTATCTCCTATTCCTTGACCTCTGAGTGAAACATCACGGGGTCAAGGGATAGTGGATAGGAGAATTCAAAAGGACTTAGGAGAAGAGACTGCGGTACTTTAGAGAGTCCAAATGCACTTTCACTATCCGACGTATTTATGATGCGCCAGCGGACGTCATTGTGTGCGTCTGCTGCTGTGGGGAAACTATGGAAACTACAGTTTTCTATACAACGGACTACAACATGGATGTTTAATAAGAACGAGGGACTCATCTAGAGACTCTGCACCGTGCTCTGATGCTGTTGCTATGCTTTATGAACAACAGAGAAACATATTCTTCATGACCAAAGCTGGAATTGAAATAAAAAAGGAAAGTGAAACTTATGCTCGTCACCCTCTCCCTCCGGTCCACATTAATACAAATGATCCCAATACGTATGATTGTATGAAAAGATCTTAAAATCAATACAAATGTATTTATTATAAACGTAAGTCCTTAACAGCTATCACTGTGTATATCATTCAAACATCTTTTAAAAGTTGAACAACCCCCACACAGCTCAGTGAAATGTTGACTTTATTTGATCATTTCAGTAAAAACTAACGTTCATATTTCTCTTTTTGATTATAATACTGATGAACGTTCAGAACAAAGCACTTTGGTAACTTACCACATACGTTTTAAAATGCTTAATAAGCACCGTAACTTTCATGATATCATTTCTCCGTCATAATCGGTTGTTTCCGTGAACGGCCGACTGTTGTGTGACGGCAAATGCTGCGGCTGCAAGGCATTGTGGGGCAGCATTTTCTCCTCTCCTTTCGGTGAAGGAGGTCCAGTGGTTCCTAAGCTAAAGGAGGTTATAAAGGGAGTTTGAAACCTCCTTTCCTTTCATTTGGAGAATTGGAACGGCACTTATCATGGCTGCCACTGAGGGACTTCCGGGTCATTTCACTCAGTTAGGAAGGTTCCTAAGCTAAATGGACTATTGGAACGCAACCCTGGAGAAGACAGACAGGAAGTAGACACTAAAGGGAACAGCAACATTTTAAGTGTCTTTTCAGAGTGGCTATTATTACTTGAGAAAAATACTGAAGTAGCCTACTCTCTTTCAGCATTGAATGTTCAAACTCTTGATAATTGTGACCTGGAAAAACCCTGATATTGTGCAAGGAAGCCAAAGAGACTCAAAACGACTGCAAAAAGAGACCAAAACACCCCAAAGCTGTGTGTGTTGCTCCTCTGTAGGTAATGGAGCCCATTGTGACTGAAACAACATCACATCATCTGCATAGGGATATCTGCTGTGTTCATCATCCTGAGACTCTGAACAGGGTCATTGTCCACATGAAAAAACTCCCTGATTTTAGCGTGTGTGTGCAGAGACAGGCAGTGTGTGTGTGTGTGTGTGTGTGTGTGTGTGTGTGTGTGTGTGTGTGTGTGTGTGTGTGTGTGTGTGTGTGTGTGTGTGTGTGTGTGTGTGGAGTGGCTGTCTGCCAACATTGCACAGCGCTGTCTCCTCCATCTCCGATCACCAAAGAATAAAAAGGATTAGACAACGCGCTTCAGACGGAGAAGAGATATCATTATTTCTGTGAAATGCACACACACACACACACACACACACACACACACACACACACACACACACACACACACACACACACACACACACACACACACACACACACACACACACACACACACACACACACACACACACACACACACACACACACACACACACACACACACACACACACACACACACACACACACACACACACACACACACACACACACACACACACACACACACTCCCTCCCTCCAGCTCACTCGCTGTGTCATCCATCCTCATCCCTCCGTCTATAACCCCTCCCCTCTTCTTCCATCTTACCCCCGATCCCCTCTCTGTTATCTCTCGACTCCCAGTCCGCTGGTTCTCACGCTGCTGCCGTTGTGTGTGTTTTCTCCAGATTCACGATAAGTCTCCGCAGTGTACGCCAGGGGTCACATTGACACACACACACACACACACACACACACACACACACACACACACACACACACACACACACACACACACACACACACACACACACACACACACACACACACACACACACACACACACACACACACACTCACACACACACACACACACACATCTGCTTTTTAAGATTTTCCGAGGAGAGTGAACAAACAAGCTAAATACAGCGGAGGGGATTCTAGTCATGACACTGAGAGCAGGCTGCAGCGGGGAATGAGGACACGGATAAATAAAGATTTGCTACGAAAGTGCAATCAGTTACGAAGAACAGACAAAAATCTCCGTTAGGTGTGAAAGCAAACCCTATAAACTATAAACTCTACTTGTATTTTGCTTTGACACCATTAAAATGCTTCTTTTAGCAAGTATTTACTGAAAACACGTTTTTTTTTTTACCCACAATAACTAGTTGCTCTTAAAGTTTTTATTAGGGAAATAGTGAAATATGGTAATATATGACACATTCACCAATCAGGATGATCGTAACTCTGATTACAGTAATTGTCGTTCCCTAATCTGATGATATTTAAGGATTTATTGTCATTTCTATTGTCAAAAAGCAGTTCAAACCGGGTTTCTTGGTTGTGT
>NC_136910.1:58023380-58030880 GCF_949606895.1 Notothenia rossii
AGATCAGGTGCAAACTGTTCAAACAAACGCTTCAACTCGTTCCATTTAGAATCTGTGTGTTTGAATATGGATCTGAAGTTGGCGTGACGTTGAAGCAGCGACCCGGCTGTCGTTCCTTTATAGCATAACGTTAGCATTTTGCTTCTGGACATTAGATTTATGATTGGAAAATTATAAAAGTAGACATTTGGAGATTATCCGGCTGAACAAAACGTGATCCGTCTCTTCAATGTGTTTCAACCACAGACCTTATTTCCAGCTATCTTCCTAAATCCTGTTGAGAGATTGCATTGGTTTTCGTCGAAGGAACCGGAAGGAGTTTACTTCCGGGTTTTAGGACGCGTCACTGCGGTTCTCTGTACAGAATACTCTCATGCTTTGGGAGTAATGGAGTACATGTAACTTATTCAAGATGCTCACAAAGAAGTACCTGTAATCACCCGATGCTTCGCCGGCTCTAGGACGCTTCCACATTGCTTCGTAATATCGTGGAACTTCCACAATTCATATTCTGTATAGTGTGTAAAGACCCCTGAGACAGAATGTGTGATATTGTGTGAATAAATACAGTTTGATTGACTTCCTGTTAAAGCATAATTGCTATTACTCTGTACAGCGTCGCCAGCTTTATCAACCTTTCTTTGCCAAAGAAACCGTTTGTAAGCATTTGAATGAACTGTTATGAAGTTATAACAGTGTTTCAGGCAAGTGACTAACCATTTAGATCAGCGGTTTTCAAAGTGTGAGGCGCGCCTCCCCTGGGGGGCGCCAGAGAGCTTCAGGGGAGGCGCAGCGTGAGACACAAAAGAACGAGAAAAAGACGAGTAAAGTGACACTTGCCCACTTGTGGCTGTCTGTGGAGACCGTGTTCCCCCACCTCGCCAACAAGGCTGCAAAAGTGCTCATTCCCTTCACCTCCACCTACCTGTGTGAGTGCTCATTCCCTTCACCTCCACCTACCTGTGTGAGTGCTCATTCCCTTCACCTCCACCTACCTGTGTGAGTGTTCATTCCCTTCACCTCCACCTACCTGTGTGAGTGCTCATTCCCTTCACCTCCACCTACCTGTGTGAGTGCAGGTTTTCCGCATTGACTTTGATCAAAAGCAAGTGCCGGTAAAGGCTGCAGCCAGAGTATGATCTGCGTTTATTCCTGTGTGCATCAAAGACGCAGACTCATTGTTCCCACTAAAGTAGGGGTGAGTGTAATAAGGAGGCAAAATGTTGACGTTCAGTGTGTTACCGGGAGCATATAAGGATTTATCCACCATGTTGAAAATGTTAAAAAAAATATGTGTTGAGAACACGGCGTGCGGAAATATACGGGTCGTGCTGCAGCTAGATGTGCCTGTCCTCTGTAAGAAGGTGTCGGCGGCTGACATGCAAGGAAGAACGGCTGTCCACAGGCTGTTCCAACTTTAACAACTGTATGAACTTCCAGGGTAGTGAATTGAACATGCGATTGTAATTGGGTGTGTGGTATATTTTCATGCACGGACACGCATGTTCCACAACACACAAACTGAACAACACTCAATTTTCCGATCGCTACCAGCGTCCTTGCGATCTTGTTATAATAACAAGTGCACGTTACTGATGCAATATGGTTGAGACCATTCGGGCTTATTCTAGAGGGGTGCAAGGAATAGTCCAAGTAGTGGGGGAGTTTTATACAATATGTTTAAAACATAAAAATAAAAAGGTTTAAAAAAGTTATTGTTTAATGTTTTAAGGAGGTGACGCTACTCAGCCAATCAAATCGGTGCAGTCAGCACGATAGATTCAAACACACACAGAGACACGACAAGAGGAGAGAAACAGTCGGAGTCATTTCAAATGGCGGAAGGTAGACAGCGAAAACAGAGCATTTAATTACATTTTCTCTTACTGGACCTCTTTGAAATGCAATTGAATACCCCTGCATTATAGGAACAATAACAATAATAATAATAATAACAGCAATAATAATTGGAAGGGGGGGGCGCGGCTGTTCTTATGTTCTCTGAGGGGAGGCTCACCTACCCACACTTTGAAAACCCCTGATTTAGATGAACTATATGGGATTAGTTTATCCAAAAAAACGTATATTTGAGAATGTGCAGCAACGTTTGGAGCCGCTTCAGTAGGAGAGCAGCCGGTGTGTTCTTTAAAAAACACGTCAACAATGTTTTATAATCAGCTCCACGCTGCAAGTCGAACCATAGGGGGGTAAATCATAATTTGAAGTTTAATTAGAGAGCCACTCATTTGGGGATAGCTAGCTTGTTAGATAGCTATTGCAAGCGCACTACGATGGATAGATAGATAGAGAGATAGATAGATAGATAGATGGATAGATAGATGGATAGAAAGATATAGATAGATGGATGGATAGATAGATGGATAGATCGATAGATAGATGGATTACACACATGCATTATACACTGACACACACACACACACACACACACACACACACACACACACACACACACACACACACACACACACACACACACACACACACACACACACACACACACACACACACACACATGTTCAGTATGACAGATTTAAAGCCTGTTTTCATCGTCTCTGTCAGGTATAAATCCTGCCCGCTGCATATATAATGTGCAGAACCACCTGCACATGTGCACGAAGTACTCATTCAATATACTGTGTACTAGATGTACTTTGGAGGTGATCCGCCCTGGAGAGGATGAGATGGAGAAGGACATCTGGAAACTAAACAGGAAGAACACTTTTTCAGGACACACCGACACTGTTTAATTTGGAGCGATGTCTGTGTGGGCAGGCACTGGACATAGGTCCGAAATAGATTCTAAAACGAGAGGGTGCTGCTACTCCAAACAGACAAATCTAAAGGTGGAATAAAGCCGGCCATCCTGAGGGTAGAGAAGAGCTATCTTTCTAAACAATGTGCAATTTTCTGACATTATTAGAAGTCTTTTTATCAAAAGGAAAGTAGAGCTGGAGTTGTATGTGGTGATGAAGCAGCGTGGGATCATGGGAGTTGTAGTTTTTAGATTTTTAGAATCCCTTCAGTGTTGTAGCAGCAAAAACACACATTGTAATTCACTTGAATAAATAATTCCACAAAAACTCACTAAAGCACGGAATGTTGTATTAATACGCCGCTGAAAATAGTCCCGAACAAACGCACACTTTATCCTATTTTATTAAATAACTGAGGCCATTTGTTTGTGACGTGATTCATCAAGATTCAGTAGGAAGTGATGGACCTCCGTCAGGAAATAACACGTTGTTGGTTTAAGTGTTTTCATGGGATTTGTCAACAATAACAAAACAATCAAAAATCCCCTTTAACCTTGAGCCTCATCACGGCTCCATTAGTGTCTTTTGTGTGCAGCAGAAATATATATATATATCACACTACTCTATCATATAAGAATATTAATGCAACACATTTCAGAGATGATGTAGGAACAGATAACTTGTCCAATTAAGGAGATAATAAAGCAGATAATCATATGTTGCACTCAAGGACTCAAACTTTATTATCAAACCAAAAACTCCGTCACAGTTCCCTCAACCACCGAGGAAGAAAACGCTCTTCCTCACCTTCACGCCCTCAGGCGGAGCCTTGTGGCGAAAACAGGGAACTACATGCACCAACTAACCTTGCTTCAACAGTAAACATAACATGCAAAACATTCATACATAGTTGGCACAAAGACACTAGACAAATAAACACAACACATCGTGAACTATATCGTCACACATATAAACGAATAATCTGGGTAACACGTTAGGAATTCATTCGGTAGAGTCGGGAAAGGAGCAATTAAAAACACATTCCTAAGCAGGGCCGTCCCTGGCCAACATGAGGCCCCACGCAAAGTTATATGATGAGGCCCTCTGTGTCACGAGCGTCGATGGGGGGGGGGGGATGAGGCAAGATGAGGCCCCCACGCAGTCTGCATGAAGGGAGGGACGGCCCTGTTCCTAAGGGTTATATAGCAGATGTATTTCCAAGGCCGGATTAGTACCTCCAGGGGCCCCTGGGCACTGAGCGCTCATGGGCCCCCCCTAACCCACGTACCAACAATTAACACCACGCCTACCCAATCATACCAACATTTGTGTACTTCATTATAACTAAGTACTTTGACTGTACTTACAGTAAACAGAGTTCTAGGGTATCATGAGCACTTCCTGCTGTTTTATACTATATGTTAGTTTGTTTGTCTGAACACCTTATTTCTCTTGTGCATTAAGAACACTTGTGTTCATAATAAATAGGTTATATACAGTATAGAATACCACGTACGGTCCGCCCTCCCATGCCACCCTGGCATGACCTCTTGCCCCCCCTTTGCCACCCCATGTCAAATGTTCTAGAACCGCCACTGCTCATTAGTAAGCGTCCGGCAGTTTTCTATGTGCTATACGTGCATTTCTAACATAAAACAAGTTGTGCTCAACATTTCCGGGTTCACTATGCGGGCAACAGACTACAAGTTAATATTTGAAATACCGTCTCTGCTGCTCGAATTTCAAGATGTAATATTTTATACCTTTTTATCTAAGAGAGTAAATTACACACACTGTTACTTTACAGCCAAACTCTGCTTTAAGGTATCACATGACAATGTGTCAAGGACATTGAGCTGTGCCTTCACTTGTTAGCAGGTCAATATGCTTTTTACCCACAGTAACATTATTAACAATTAAAACGTCCTGAAACACTTCATGCATGAATCAGGACGCTGACCTTAATCACGGGGTCGTTTGCATGAGATGATTTCCTCCTGATGAAGTTAAGGTGAGCGCTGTGTGTCTGAAGGTTAAGGAGAAACCGTCACAGTGTGTGTCTCCTGTGTTTTCACCTCCATCTGTTGCTCTGCAGGCGTCCAGAGTTCAGAGAGAGGAAACATTAACCGAGAGTTAAAACCATCTGCAGCCACGCCACCAGATGCAGGAAGACAGGCCTCCGCAGTGCGGCCAAAAGCAAATACTGATGAAATAATTCTGCTACGTTGTACCGAACAACGAGGTTTTCACTCGTTCTAGATTCTCTTTTAAAAACGATGACGCATTTCCCTTAAACTAAATGCAATTGATCACATTTTACCTGCAAAGAAACCGGAACAAAAGCTTCATATTTCTCCAGAGACCCACCCATTCATTGTTGTCCTCTGTGGAGCATATTGGGCTTTTGGTCCATTACTTTGAGGTTATACCCTGGGCTTTTCAAACATATGACATGTGTGGGGGGGTGGCTTTGAAAAAGATAATTTCATTGTATTTCAAAAAGAACTATTTATAGAAAGAGAAAAGTTAAGCTTTTAATTTTGTAATTACCAGTGGTGTGAGTTCAATATTTTAATTAATGATAGCAAGGGAACATGTTAGGAGATAGTGTAGTGAGTTTCAGAGCAGTGTAATCATTATTTGACCTAAAACTAAATGTTTTTATGAATGTCCTCTGAGGAAGACATGGGGATTTGCTAACTTTTTATTTCCCCCATTTTACACAACACAAATGGAGGCAGCTCACTCAGCGAGGCAGAGAGAAATGTGAACAGAATCATCGAGGGAGACTCAGACATAGACCTGTGAGATGATGAGGATCCACAGGCAGTGATAGAAGAAGAGGATGAGGTTGATAACTCAGAGGAGGAGGCATTGACTGAGGAAGAGCAGGAGACAGCTGCAGGAAAAGGCCCGTCGTCCACGGTTTAGGGTTCATGGCAGACGGATGCACGGGGAACAATTACATCAAGTGCATCAAGTGTCAGATGTATCTCTGCATTTCAAAAAAGGATGGAGTACTACAAAGAGGGCTCAGTATTTGTTGTTGTGCTCTAATGTTTTCTAAATGTACTTGTATGTTAATGTTGTTTGTATACTATGCTTCACATAACTAACACCTGATGTCCTCTACAAAGGACACACAAAAATTAGTTATTCATTATGTGGCGTTGGCATGGTGGTGAATGGATAGTTGGGGTCTGTCTGAAGGGGAGGGGCTTAGCTTGACCCTGGTGGTGGTGAATGGATAGTTGGGGTCGGTCTGAAGGGGAGGGGCTTAGCTTGACCCTGGTGGTGGTGAATGGAAAGTTGGGGCCTGGCTGAAGGGGAGGAGCTTGACCCTGGTGGTGGTGAATGGATAGTTGGGGTCGGTCTGAAAGGGAGGGGCTTAGCTTGACCCTGGTGGTGGTGAATGGATGGTTGGGGTCGGTCTGAAAGGGAGGGGCTTAGCTTGACCCTGGTGGTGGTGAATGGAAAGTTGGGGTCGGTCTGAAGGGGAGGGGCTTAGCTTGACCCTGGTGGTGGTGAATGGATGGTTGGGTTCGGTCTGAAGGGGAGGGGCTTAGCTTGACCCTGGATTCAGAGGGACATTAGGTGATAAGGGGTGGAGGAGGGTTGCGTCGAGTCACCTGAAATGACAGCTGTCAGAGGGGGAAGAAGATTTAAAATGTTTAGCGGAGCGCTATGATAGGCTTTTGAGAATAGAGCGAAGTGATTGGTTAAGCTGGGGAGTGACGCCCCCGATCACTTATTGAGGGGAGAGAGAGTAGTGACATGGAAATAGTAAATGAGTAAAGACGGTCTTCCTGGTTGAACTTGCACTGACTCCATTAGTCTCAGATCACTTCCACATGTTCTCCATCAGCTTCGTACGGCACCTTGGACATAATACAAGAAGAACATCCTGTTTTTGTTTTTGAAAGACAAACCTTTATTAATTATCCACACATTGAATTTGATCACACATCCCATCAGTAAAGTCTGTTCAATGAGTTCATGATCAGTTTCACTTTCTCCACACCATGTGTTTAATCTCAGCTATTTCAAACAGAATCATACATGCTATCCTTATTGATTATTATCCTGATAAGTTATGTTCTATAAAACCTCAGAGTACCCACTTTCTATTTGGATAACAACAACAACAACAACAACAACAACAACAACAACAACAACAACAATTAGTCTGCAAAACAATAACATGTTATTTCCCAAGCAAAGACTCTGAGCTATTTACAGCAGAATAATAAATGATGTACTTATTGATTATGATCATGACAGGAAGTAATATCATTTTAAATAAACATGTTATGATGAAATAAGTGTTCTAACCATCTGGGAACTCATGTTTAGTTAATTTGGGCAACAATAACATTTAATCTGTCAGAATAATACATGTGATTATAAATGTCTCTATTGTTTTAGAACCAGAATAAAATGTGCACAATAAAAGAAGCTGCTTTCTCTCTGAAGACTCGTGCGTTACAAGAGAAACAACAACAAGAATCTAAAGAAATATCCAACACATGTTTAGAGCAAAGTTTACAGGTGAACAAGGATCCTCCTGAGCAGTGACAGCCTCCATGGCTACACAGACACAGGAAGGAGCCGGGAGAAAGTCCAACATCTACAGCACAACTCAGGAGAAGATGTTCAAGCCCCGCCCATCATGTTTGATTGACAGCTGATCTCTGCAGTGAAGACATGAGCAATCAGCTCTGATGGA
>NC_136910.1:58035880-58065880 GCF_949606895.1 Notothenia rossii
ACCCTCAGACCTCCACAGACCCCCTCCCTCTCCTCCCTGAAGACCCAGCAAACATAGCTCTGTTTGTGGACGTTTCTCCGAGCGCTGACCTCCTGAACGTCCTTCCACATGTGGACGCCTCCCCCTCGCCCCCTCCAGAGTTTCCTCACCCTTTCTCCACAGCAGCCCCCACCCTAAAGATCCCTCTAAGCACCGCCCTCACCGGGGTCCCTGTTTGCGTCACGTTCCAGTCCTACACCCCCGAACCAGAACCAGAACCCAGAGAAGACAGCAAGTGATCCAAAGAGACTAAGTGAAGTGTTTTGGCCATGCTGCTTTCTGACAGAGGATCTGTGAGGGTCTGCACGTAATCTGATTTTAAATAAAATACATCATTGCTGTCTGGTTATTATGTACTTTATAACTATCATCTTTATTTTCCATTTCATTAGATTTTTTAATGACTTTTTTTATTGTTTGAATCTATTTTATTTTCACATTTGTATCAATTGCTTGTCAAACCCTTTGGAGTGTATCAGAGGAGCTCCAAAAGGTGCTATGTCATTGTTTTAAATGTGATAATTGGTCATTTTTACTTTACTTCCTTTATTTCTATTATTTAGATTTAATCATTTTTTTAAATCATAATTTTGAATTCACTGTATTTTCACTTAAATGTTGTTTATTATAACTTTTATTCGTTTTATTTTCAACACTTTACCACTTTTTAACATCCTCCTGTTTGTCAATTGGTCGTCAAACAGATATTAATAAAGTATTTTTGTTATATCATCAGTTTTATTTCTATTTCCCTATAATTGTCTCTGATCATTATCCAATCCACTCCACTCTATTTCTATAGCACATTTAAAAAACAACAGAGTTGAACAAAGTGCCGTACATCAACAACTGTATAAAAACATAACACACATACATAAAGAACAGACAGGACATGAAACAAATGTAAAACACGAGACACTGAAACCAGATCAGGAGCCACAGACTGAGAAACTCTCCGTACAAACAATACAAAACACTAGGAAGATAAAAACCCACATTGAAAAGCACAAATGTCACCTGGCCTGGCCTGTAAATGAGTGAGGGGGGCCCCCGAGCCAAAGCTCGTTTAGGGCCCCCAAAAGTCTAGCGCCGGCCCTGATCAGGAGAAACGGTTTTGATGTAAGAATACATCATTATTGCCAGGAATACACAAATGAATGTAATGGAGTTTTGGCGATTAGGCCCCGTTGTGCAGGAGTATCATTCGGGAGGGGAGAACCGATCTGATGAAACCCCCTGGGGTCTAGACACTGGTGGTGGTAAATGGATAGTTGGGGTCGGTGTGAAGGGGAGGGGCTTAGCTTGACCCTGGTGGTGGTGAATGGATAGTTGGGGTCGGTCTGAAGGGGAGTGGCTTAGCTTGACCCTGGTGTTGGTGAATAGATAGTTGGGGTCGGTCTGGAGGGGAGGGGCTTAGCTTGACCCTGGTGGTGGTGAATGGATAGTTGGGTTCGGTCTGAAGGGGAGGGGCTTAGCTTGACCCTGGATTCAGAGGGACATTAGGTGATAAGGGGTGGAGGAGGGTTGCGTCGAATCACCTGAAATGACAGCTGTCAGAGGGGGAAGAAGATTTGAAAGGTTTAGCGGAGCGCTATGATAGGATTTTGAGAATAGAGCGAAGTGACTGGTTAAGCTGGGGAGTGACGCCCCCGATCACTTATTGAGGGGAGAGAGAGTAGTGACATGGAAATAGTAAATGAGTAAAGACGGTCTTCCTGGTTGAACTTGCACTGACTCCATTAGTCTCAGATCACTTCCACATGTTCTCCATCAGCTTCGTACGGCACCTTGGACATAATACAAGAAGAACATCCTGTTTTTGTTTTTGAAAGACAAACCTTTATTAATTATCCAAACATTGAATTTGATCACACATCCCATCAGTAAAGTCTGTTCAATGAGTTCATGATCAGTTTCACTTTATCCACACCATGTGTTTAATCTCAGCTATTTCAAACAGAATCATACATGCTATCCTTATTGATTATTATCCTGATAAGTTATGTTCTATAAAACCTCAGAGTACCCACTTTCTATTTGGATAACAACAACAACAACAACAACAACAACAATTAGTCTGCAAAACAATAACATGTTATTTCCCGAGCAAAGACTCTAAGCTATTTACAGCAGAATAATAAATGATGTACTGATTGATTATGATCATGACAGGAAGTAATATCATTTTAAATAAACATGTTATGATGAAATAAGTGTTCTAACCATCTGGGAACTCATGTTTAGTTAATTTGAGCAACAATAACATTTAACCTGTCAGAATAATACATGTGATTATAAATGTTTCTATTGTTTTAGAACCAGAATAAAATGTGCACAATAAAAGAAGCTGCTTTCTCTCTGAAGACTCGTGCGTTACAAGAGAAACAACAACAAGAATCTAAAGAAATATCCAACACATGTTTAGAGCAAAGTTTACAGGTGAACAAGGATCCTCCTGAGCAGTGACAGCCTCCATGGCTACACAGACACAGGAAGGAGCCGGGAGAAAGTCCAACATCTCCAGAACAACTCAGGAGAAGATGTTCAAGCCCCGCCCATCATGTTTGATTGACAGCTGATCTCTGCAGTGAAGACATGAGCAATCAGCTCTGATGGACACACGGTGAGTTTAAGAAGTAGAAGAGTTCCTCCAATGACTTCAGGCTATTTGAGTTTACTAAACTCAGCTGTTTTTCCATAACCATAAAGACAAACTCCAGCATGTAGCGGCTGAGTGAATGTGGTCTGGACTCTGTGGAGGAGAGTCATGGTTTCAGAGACGATGCTGTAGAAGGACAGAACACCTGCTCTGTGATCCAGGTACACTCCTACTCTGGAGGACGGAGGACCTGAGACGGGAGTGCTGATACTGTTGTAACGAAATGAATATCTGTTTTGGTGAAAATCTAAGGACCAAGATTTGTCATTGAATCCAAATCTACTTTCATCCCCTCTTCTGCTGATATTCTTGTATGCGACTGCTACATAAACTCTTCTCTCTCTCCACTCCACCTCCCAGTAACAACGTCCAGTCAGACTCTCTCTACTCAGGACCTGCTGAGATTCAGTGAATCTGTCTGGGTGACTGGAATAAGACTGATGTTGTGTCATGACTGTTGCTTTTCTGCTCCCCTCAGATAATACCAGCAGTGTGAATGCTGTGTTTGGATCCAGAGTGATCTCCTGTGAATATGTTAAGAACCCAGCTCTGGTGGTGGGCTCTGCTGCTGGCAGTAAAACATCCACTTCAGTCGGTGAGACGTTTGTCCATCCCTCTCTCAGGACGTCCTGTAGTTTGTCTCTGACTGCTGACAGGGCCGCCGTCACGTCCTCAAAGTATCTCAGAGGACGGATGTTGATGCTGGAGGAGTGTGTAGCTTCACTGAGGGCTGGCAGTGAGGAGGGGTAGCTGAGCAGGAACTGGTTGTGATCCTCTGTGTGAGACAGCAGCTTCAGCTCAGCGTCTCTCCTCTTCAGCTCACAGATCTCCTGCTCCAGCTTCTCCTGGAGCTCTCTGACTCCACTCACTTCTCTCTCCTGCTGGGATCTGAGCTGCTGCTTCACATCAGAGCTTCTTTTCTCCATGAGACGGATCAGCTCAGTGAACATCTTCTCACTGTCCTCCACTGCTTTCTCAGCAGAGCCATTGACGGCCTCCACCTCCTGCTGAAGCAGCTTCACCTCCTTCTCTCCGTCCTGGATTCTCTGCTGGATGTTTAGTCGACTCCCCTCCAGCTCTCTCTGCCTCTCAGTCCTCTCTGCTGCAGCTGACACCGTGTCGTGGCCTTTGTGTTCGTCCACAGAGCAGAGATAACAGATACTCTGCTGATCAGTGCGGCAGAACAGCTTCATCACCTTGTCGTGACGAGAGCAGATGTTCTCCTGGAGCTTCTTGGAGGGCTCCACCAGCTTGTGTTTCTCAAAGGCAGGTGATTCATAATGAGGCTGGAGGTGTTGGTCACAGTAAGATATAAGACACACGAGGCAGGACTTACAGGCTCTCAGCTTCCTCCCAGTACAGACATCACAGGTCACGTCTCCAGCTCCAGCATAGCAGAGATCAGCAGGAGCAGCTTGGAGTCCAGTCTTCTTCAGCTCCTCCACTAAAGCTGCTAACATGGTGTTCTTCAGCAGGACAGGCCTCGGTGTGAAGCTCTGCCTGCACTGAGGGCAGCTGTGGATCTCCTTCTCATCCTCTCCGTCCCAGAAGCCTTCAATACACTTCATGCAGTAGCTGTGTCCACAGGAAGTAGTGACCGGATCCTTCAGTAGATCCAGACAGATGGAACAAGAGAAGATTTCCCTCTCCAGCTGAACTCCTTTCTGCGCCATCTCACCTCTCACTAGCAGCGAGTGTGTGAGTTTCACTTCCTGAGAGCTGAAACTATGAGACAGCTGATCTGAACAGGATGTGTGTGCAGTGAGTGTGGCCTATCAGCTCTCGTACTTTACCCACATGTTGGTTACACCCCTCCTCCTCAGGTCTGAAGGGGAGGAACCAGGAAACACAGAGTGGAGCTGGCTGTGTCTGACAGCAGGAAGAAGAGGGAGGGCTCATCAGACTCTGAGTCATTCCAGGAGAAGGAGCAGCGCTCGGTCTCTGACCTACAGAGCCTCGTTACAACCTGCTCTTCATTTGAAAAGAGCTTTCAGTTGTAAAGTAAGTTGGTAAAATCACAAAATCTGAAGGGGGTTAAATACTTGTTTCCTCCACTGTAAAGTATAGCCTCAATGTCCTGAGATAGCTGATTGATTAAATAGTTTAATGTACAGTAAGTCGTTTTTTACTGTAAGTACTAGTAGTAGAAGTAGTAGTAGTAGTAGTAGTAGTAGTAGTAGTAGTAGTAGTTGTTGAAGTTGTATTAGTAGTTGTAGTAGTAGTAGTAGTAGTAGTACTAGTAGTATCTGTTGTTGAAGTAGTAGTAGTAGTAGTATTGTGTGTGAGGGGGGGGGGGGCTTTTATATAGAAAAAACTCCTTATTCTGTGCATTCAAACTAAATATGAACCTGAAAACTTTATACGTCCTCTTTAGTTGACACCAAAATGATGATTTGTGGTTAAAACCTTCAATTCAATATTTTCTTTTTACCCTCCAACAGATGTGTCTCAATGGAGAAGAAGAAACCTCAGATTCCTTAGAGTCCATCGAGGTGAGTTCCTCCGAGGAGACGTCCACCGATGTGTCCCCATCCCAGGATACTCCCCCCCCCCCCACAGGACCCCATCACAGAGACACCCCTAGCTAACGTGATCCAGGAGACTGAACCTCCTTCCTCACTCCCTTCCTCACCTCCTCACCTCCTCCCCTCCTCATCTCCTTCCCTCCTCTCCTCTCAGAGGACCCTCAGACCTCCACAGACCCCCTCCCTCTCCTCCCTGAAGACCCAGCAAACATAGCTCTGTTTGTGGACGTTTCTCCGAGCGCTGACCTCCTGAACGTCCTTCCACATGTGGACGCCTCCCCCTCGCCCCCTCCAGAGTTTCCTCACCCTTTCTCCACAGCAGCCCCCACCCTAAAGATCCCTCTAAGCACCGCCCTCACCGGGGTCCCTGTTTGCGTCACGTTCCAGTCCTACACCCCCGAACCAGAACCAGAACCCAGAGGAGACAGCAAGTGATCCAAAGAGACTAAGTGAAGTGTTTTGGCCGTGCTGCTTTCTGACAGAGGATCTGTGAGGGTCTGCACGTAATCTGATTTTAAATAAAACGCATCATTGCTGTCTGGTTATTATGTACTTTATAACTATCATCTTTATTTTCCATTTCATTAGATTTTTTAATGACTTTTTTTATTGTTTGAATCTATTTTATTATCACATTTGTATCAATTGCTTGTCAAACCCTTTGGAGTGTATCAGAGGAGCTCCAAAAGGTGCTATGTCATTGTTTTAAATGTGATAATTGGTCATTTTTACTTTACTTCCTTTATTTCTATTATTTAGATTTAATCATTTTTTTAAATCATAATTTTGAATTCACTGTATTTTCACTTAAATGTTGTTTATTATAACTTTTATTCGTTTTATTTTCAACACTTTACCACTTTTTAACATCCTCATGTTTGTCAATTGGTCGTCAAACAGATATTAATAAAGTATTTTTGTTATATCATCAGTTTTATTTCTATTTCCCTATAATTGTCTCTGATCATTATCCAATCCACTCCACTCTATTTCTATAGCACATTTAAAAAACAACAGAGTTGAACAAAGTGCCGTACATCAACAACTGTATAAAAACATAACACACATACATAAAGAACAGACAGGACATGAAACAAATGTAAAACACGAGACACTGAAACCAGATCAGGAGCCACAGACTGAGAAACTCTCCGTACAAACAATACAAAACACTAGGAAGATAAAAACCCACATTGAAAAGCACAAATGTCACCTGGCCTGGCCTGTAAATGAGTGAGGGGGGCCCCCGAGCCAAAGCTCGTTTAGGGCCCCCAAAAGTCTAGCGCCGGCCCTGATCAGGAGAAACGGTTTTGATGTAAGAATACATCATTATTGCCAGGAATACACAAATGAATGTAATGGAGTTTTGGCGATTAGGCCCCGTTGTGCAGGAGTATCATTCGGGAGGGGAGAACCGATCTGATGAAACCCCCTGGGGTCTAGACACTGGTGGTGGTAAATGGATAGTTGGGGTCGGTGTGAAGGGGAGGGGCTTAGCTTGACCCTGGTGGTGGTGAATGGATAGTTGGGGTCGGTCTGAAGGGGAGTGGCTTAGCTTGACCCTGGTGTTGGTGAATAGATAGTTGGGGTCGGTCTGGAGGGGAGGGGCTTAGCTTGACCCTGGTGGTGGTGAATGGATAGTTGGGTTCGGTCTGAAGGGGAGGGGCTTAGCTTGACCCTGGATTCAGAGGGACATTAGGTGATAAGGGGTGGAGGAGGGTTGCGTCGAGTCACCTGAAATGACAGCTGTCAGAGGGGGAAGAAGATTTGAAAGGTTTAGCGGAGCGCTATGATAGGCTTTTGAGAATAGAGCGAAGTGACTGGTTAAGCTGGGGAGTGACGCCCCCGATCACTTATTGAGGGGAGAGAGAGTAGTGACATGGAAATAGTAAATGAGTAAAGACGGTCTTCCTGGTTGAACTTGCACTGACTCCATTAGTCTCAGATCACTTCCACATGTTCTCTATCAGCTTCGTACGGCACCTTGGACATAATACAAGAAGAACATCCTGTTTTTGTTTTTGAAAGACAAACCTTTATTAATTATCCACACATTGAATTTGATCACACATCCCATCAGTAAAGTCTGTTCAATGAGTTCATGATCAGTTTCTCTTTCTCCACACCATGTGTTTAATCTCAGCTATTTCAAACAGAATCATACATGCTGTCCTTATTGATTATTATCCTGATAAGTTATGTTCTATAAAACCTCAGAGTACCCACTTTCTATTTGGATAACAACAACAACAACAACAACAACAACAACAACAACAACAACAATTAGTCTGCAAAACAATAACATGTTATTTCCCAAGCAAAGACTCTGAGCTATTTACAGCAGAATAATAAATGATGTACTTATTGATTATGATCATGACAGGAAGTAATATCATTTTAAATAAACATGTTATGATGAAATAAGTGTTCTAACCATCTGGAACTCATGTTTAGTTAATTTGGGCAACAATAACATTTAATCTGTCAGAATAATACATGTGATTATAAATGTCTCTATTGTTTTAGAACCAGAATAAAATGTGCACAATAAAAGAAGCTGCTTTCTCTCTGAAGACTCGTGCGTTACAAGAGAAACAACAACAAGAATCAAAAGAAATATCCAACACATGTTTAGAGCAAAGTTTACAGGTGAACAAGGATCCTCCTGAGCAGCCTCCATGGCTACACAGACACAGGAAGGAGCCGGGAGAAAGTCCAACATCTACAGAACAACTCAGGAGAAGATGTTCAAGCCCCGCCCATCATGTTTGATAGACTGCAGTGAAGACATGAGCAATCAGCTCTGATGGACAGACGGTGAGTTTAAGAAGTAGAAGAGTTCCTCCAAGGACTTCAGGCTATTTGAGTTTACTAAACTCAGCTGTGGTTCCATGAGGATAATAAAGCCGAACTCCAGCATGTAGCGGCTGAGTGAACGTGGTCTGGACTCTGTGGAGGAGAGTCATGGTTTCAGAGACGCTGTAGAAGGACAGAACACCTGCTCTGTGATCCAGGTACACTCCTACTCTGGAGGACAGAGGACCTGAGACGGGAGTGCTGATACTGTTGTAAAGAAATGTAAAACTGTTTTGGTTACAATACATCGACCAAGATTTGTCATTGAGTCCAAATCTACTTTCACCCCCTGCTCTGCTGATATTCTTGTATGTGACTGCTACAGAAACTCCTCCCCCTCTCCGCTCCACCTCCCAGTAACAACGTCCAGTCAGACTCTCTCTACTCAGGACCTGATAACATCCAGTGAATCTGTCTGGGTGACTAGAATAAGACTGATGTTGTGTCATGACTGTTGCTTTTCTGCTCCCCTCAGATAATAACAGATGTGTGTATGCTGTGATTGGATCCAGAGTGATCTCCTGTGAATATGTTAAGAACCCAGCTCTGGTGGTGGGCTCTGCTGCTGACAGTAAAACATCCACTTCAGTCGATGAGACGTTTGTCCATTCCTCTCTCAGGACGTCCTGTAGTTTGTCTCTGACTGCTGACAGAGCCTCCGTCACGTCCTCAAAGTATCTCAGAGGACGGATGTTGATGCTGGAGGAGTGTGTAGCTTCACTGAGGGCTGGCAGTGAGGAGGGGTAGCTGAGCAGGAACTGGTTGTGGTCCTCTGTGTGAGACAGCAGCTTCAGCTCAGCGTCTCTCCTCTTCAGCTCAGAGATCTCCTGCTCCAGCTTTTCCTGGAGCTCTCTGACTCCACTCACTTCTCTCTCCTGCTGGGATCTGAGCTGCTGCTTCACATCAGAGCTTCTTTTCTCCATGAGACGGATCAGCTCAGTGAACATCTTCTCACTGTCCTCCACTGCTTTCTCAGCAGAGCCATTGACGGCCTCCACCTCCTGCTGAAGCAGCTTCACCTCCTTCTCTCCGTCCTGGATTCTCTGCTGGATGTTTAGTCGACTCCCCTCCAGCTCTCTCTGCCTCTCAGTCCTCTCTGCTGCAGCAGACACCGTGTCGTGTCCTTTGTGTTCGTCCACAGAGCAGAGATAACAGATACTCTGCTGATCAGTGCGGCAGAACAGCTTCATCACCTCGTCGTGACGAGAGCAGATGTTCTCCTGGAGCTTCTTGGAGGGCTCCACCAGCTTGTGTTTCTCAAAGGCAGGTGATTCATAATGAGGCTGGAGGTGTTGGTCACAGTAAGATACGAGACACACAAGGCAGGACTTACAGGCTCTCAGTTTCCTCCCAGTACAGACATCACAGGTCACGTCTCCAGCTCCAGCATAGCAGAGATCAGCAGGAGCAGCTTGGAGTCCAGTCTTCTTCAGCTCCTCCACTAAAGCTGCTAACATGGTGTTCTTCAGCAGGACAGGCCTCGGTGTGAAGCTCTGCCTGCACTGAGGGCAGCTGTGGATCTCCTTCTCATCCTCTCCGTCCCAGAAGCCTTTAATACACTTCATGCAGTAGCTGTGTCCACAGGAAGTAGTGACCGGATCCTTCAGTAGATCCAGACAGATGGAACAAGAGAAGATTTCCCTCTCCAGCTGAACTCCTTTCTGCGCCATCTCTCCTCTCAGTAGCAGCGAGTGTGTGAGTTTCACTTCCTGAGAGCTGAAACTAGTGAGACTGGTTATCTGAACAGGATGTGTGTGCAGTGAGTGTCGCCTATCAGCTCTTGTGCTTTACCCACATGTTGGTTACACCCCTCCTCCTCAGATCTGAAGGGGAGGAACCAGGAAACACAGGGTGGCGCTGGCTGTGTCTGACAGCAGGAAGAAGAGGGAGGGCTCATCAGACTCTGAGTCATTCCAGGAGGAGGAGCAGCGCTCGGTCTCTGACCTACAGAGCCTCGTTACAACCTGCTCTTCCTTTGAAAAGAGCTTTCAGTTGTAAAGTAAGTTGGTAAAATCACAGAATCTGAAGGGGGTTAAATACTTGTTTCCTCCACTGTAAAGTATAGCCTCAATGTCCTGAGATAGCTGATTGATTAAATAGATTAATGTACAGTAAGTCGTTTTTTACTGTAAGCACTAGTAGTAGTAGTAGTAGTAGAAGTAGTAGTAGTAGTAGTAGTAGTAGTAGTAGTTGTTTTAGTAGTAGTAGTATTGTATTAGTAGTAGTAGTAGTACTAGTAGTATCTGTTGTTGAAGTAGTAGTAGTAGTAGTAGTAGTAGTAGTAGTAGTAGTAGTACTAGTAGTAGTACTGGTAGTAGTAGTAGTAGTAGTAGTAGTAGTAGTAGTAGTAGTAGTACTGGTAGTAGTAGTAGTAGTAGAAGTAGTAGTAGTAGTAGTAGTAGTAGTAGTAGTAGTAGTAGTACTAGTAGTAGTACTGGTAGTAGTAGTAGTAGTAGTAGTAGTAGTAGTAGTAGTACTAGTAGTAGTACTGGTAGTAGTAGTAGTAGTAGTAGTAGTAGTAGTAGTAGTAGTAGTAGTAGTAGTACTAGTAGTAGTACTGGTAGTAGTAGTAGTAGTAGTAGTAGTAGTAGTAGTAGTAGTAGTAGTAGTAGTAGTACTGGTAGTTATTGAAGTAGTAGTAGTAGTATCAGTAGTAGTAGTAGTAGTAGTAGTAGTAGTAGTAGTAGTAGTTGTTGAAGTTGTAGAAGTAGTTGTAGTAGTAGTAGTAGTAGTAGTAGCTGTAGTAGTAGTAGTTGTTGAAGTTGTAGAAGTAGTGGTAGTAGTAGTAGTAGTAGTAGTAGTAGTAGTAGTAGTAGTAGTAGTAGTAGTACTAGTAGTAGTACTGGTAGTAGTAGTAGTAGTAGTAGTAGTAGTAGTAGTAGTACTAGTAGTAGTACTGGTAGTAGTAGTAGTAGTAGTAGTAGTAGTAGTAGTAGTAGTAGTAGTAGTAGTACTAGTAGTAGTACTGGTAGTAGTAGTAGTAGTAGTAGTAGTAGTAGTAGTACTAGTAGTAGTACTGGTAGTAGTAGTAGTAGTAGTAGTAGTAGTAGTAGTAGTAGTAGTAGTAGTAGTAGTAGTAGTACTGGTAGTTATTGAAGTAGTAGTAGTAGTATCAGTAGTAGTAGTAGTAGTAGTAGTAGTAGTAGTAGTAGTAGTTGTTGAAGTTGTAGAAGTAGTTGTAGTAGTAGTAGTAGTAGTAGTAGCTGTAGTAGTAGTAGTTGTTGAAGTTGTAGAAGTAGTTGTAGTAGTATCAGTAGTAGTAGTAGTAGTAGTAGTAGTAGTAGTAGTATTGTGTGTGTTGGGGGGGGGGGGGGCTTTTATATAGAAAAAACTCCTTATTCTGTGCATTCAAACTAAATATGAACCTGAAAACTTTATACGTCCTCTTTAGTTGAAACCAAAATGATGATTTGTGGTTAAAACCTTCAATTCAATATTTTCTTTTTACCCTCCAACAGATGTGTCTCAATGGAGAAGAAGAAACCTCAGATTCCTTCGAGTCCATCGAGGTGAGTTCCTCTGAGGAGACGTCCACCGATGTGTCCCCATCCCAGGATACTCCCCCCCCCACAGGACCCCATCACAGAGACACCCCTACCTAACGTGATCCAGGAGACTGAACCTCCTTCCTCACTCCCTTCCTCACTCCCTTCCTCACCTCCTCCCCTCCTCATCTCCTTCCCTCCTCTCCTCTCAGAGGACCCTCAGACCCACAGACCCCCTCCCTCTCCTCCCTGAAGACCCAGCAAACATAGCTCTGTTTGTGGACGTTTCTCAGAGCGCTGCTGACCTCCTGAACGTCCTTCCACATGTGGACGCCTCCCCTTCCCCCCCTCCAGAGTTTCCTCACCCTTTCTCCACAGCAGCCCACACCCTAAAGATCCCTCTAAGCACCGCCCTCACCGTGGTCCCTGTTTGCGTCACGTTCCAGTTCTACACCCCCGAACCAGAACCAGAACCCAGAGAAGACAGCAAGTGATCCAAAGAGACTAAGTGAAGTGTTTTGGCCGTGCTGCTTTCTGACAGAGGATCTGTGAGGGTCTGCACGTAATCTGATTTTAAATAAAACACATCATTGCGGTCTGGTTATTATGTACTTCATAACTATCATCTTTATTTTCCATTTCATTTGATTTTTTAATGACCTTTTTTTATTGTTTTAATCTATTTTATTTTCACATTTGTATCAATTGCTTGTCAAACCCTTTGGAGTGTATCAGAGGAGCTCCAAAAGGTGCTATGTCATTGTTTTAAATGTGATAATTGGTCATTTTTACTTTACTTCCTTTATTTCTATTATTTAGATTTAATCATTTTTTTAATCATAATTTTGAATTCACTGTATTTTCACTTAAATGTTGTTTATTATGACTTTTATTAGTTTTATTTTCAACACTTTACCACTTTTTAACATCCTCATGTTTGTCAATTGATCGTCAAACAGATATTAATAAAGTATTTTTGTTATATCATCAGTTTTATTTCTATTTCCCTATATTTGTCTCTGATCATTATCCAATCCAATCCACTCTATTTCTATAGCACATTTAAAAAACAACAGAGTTGAACAAAGTGCCGTACATCAACAACTGTATAAAAACATAACACACATACATAAAGAACAGACAGGACATGAAACAAATGTAAAACACGAGACACTGAAAGCAGATCAGGAGCCACAGACTGAGAAACTCTCCGTACAAACAATACAAAACACTAGGAAGATAAAAACCCACATTGAAAAGCACAAATGTCACCTGGCCTGGCCTGTAAAGGAGTGAGGGGGAACCCCGAGCCAAAGCTCGTGCAGGGCCCCCAAAAGTCTAGCGCCGGCCCTGATCAGGAGAGACGGTTTTGATGTAAGAATACATCATTATTGCCAGGAATACACAAATGAATGTAATGGAGTTTTGGCGATTAGGCCCCGTTGTGCAGGAGTATCATTCGGGAGGGGAGAACCGATCTGATGAAACCCCCCGGGGTCTAGACACTGGTGGTGGTAAATGGATAGTTGGGGTCGGTGTGAAGGGGAGGGGCTTAGCTTGACCCTGGTGGTGGTGAATGGATGGTTGGGGTCGGTGTGAAGGGGAGGGGCTTAGCTTGACCCTGGTGGTGGTGAATGGATAGTTGGGGTCGGTCTGAAGGGGAGGGGCTTAGCTTGACCCTGGCGGTGGTGAATGGATAGTTGGGGTCGGTCTGAAGGGGAGGGGCTTAGCTTGACCCTGGTGGTGGTGAATGGATAGTTGGGGTCGGTCTGAAGGGGAGGGGCTTAGCTTGACCCTGGTGGTGGTGAATGGATGGTTGGGGTCGGTCTGAAGGGGAGGGGGTTAGCTTGACCCTGGTGGTGGTGAATGGATAGTTGGGGTTGGTCTGAAGGGGAGGGGCTTAGCTTGACCCTGGTGGTGGTGAATGGATAGTTGGGGTCGGTGTGAAGGGGAGGGGCTTAGCTTGACCCTGGTGGTGGTGAATGGATAGTTGGGGTCGGTCTGAAGGGGAGGGGCTTAGCTTGACCCTGGCGGTGGTGAATAGATAGTTGGGGTCGGTCTGGAGGGGAGGGGCTTAGCTTGACCCTGATGGTGGTGAATGGATAGTTGGGTTCGGTCTGAAGGGGAGGGGCTTAGCTTGACCCTGGATTCAGAGGGACATTAGGTGATAAGGGGTGGAGGAGGGTTGCGTCGAGTCACCTGAAATGACAGCTGTCAGAGGGGGAAGAAGTTTTAAAAAGTTTAGCGGAGTGCTATGATAGGATTTTGAGAATAGAACGAAGTGACTGGTTAAGCTGGGGAGTGACGCCCCCGATCACTTATTGAGAGGAGAGAGAGTAGTAACATGGAAATAGTAAATGAGTAAAGATGGTCTTCCTGGTTGAACTTGCACTGACTCCATTAGTCTCAGATCACTTCCACATGTTCTCCATCAGCTTCGTACGGCACCTTGGACATAATTCAAGAAGAACATCCTGTTTTTGTTTTTGAAAGACAAACCTTTATTAATTATCCACACATTGAATTTGATCACACATCCCATCAGTAAAGTCTGTTCAATGAGTTCATGATCAGTTTCTCTTTCTCCACACCATGTGTTTAATCTCAGCTATTTCAAACAGAATCATACATGCTATCCTTATTGATTATTATCCTGATAAGTTATGTTCTATAAAACCTCAGAGTACCCACTTTCTATTTGGACAACAACAACAACAACAACAACAACAACAACAACAACAACAATTAGTCTGCAAAACAATAACATTTTATTACCCAAGCAAAGACTCTAAGCTATTTACAGCAGAATAATAAATGATGTACTTATTGATTATGATCATGACAGGAAGTAATATCATTTTAAATAAACATGTGATGATGAAATAAGTGTTCTAACCATCTGGAACTCATGTTTAGTTAATTTGGGCAACAATAACATTTAATCTGTCAGAATAATACATGTGATTATAAATGTCTCTATTGTTTTAGAACCAGAATAAAATGTGCACAATAAAAGAAGCTGCTTTCTCTCTGAAGACTCGTGCGTTACAAGAGAAACAACAACATGAATCTAAAGAAATATCCAACACATGTTTAGAGCAAAGTTTACAGGTGAACAAGGATCCTCCTGAGCAGTGACAGCCTCCATGGCTACACAGACACAGGAAGGAGCCGGGAGAAAGTCCAACATCTACAGAACAACTCAGGAGAAGATGTTCAAGCCCCGCCCATCATGTTTGATTGACAGCTGATCTCTGCAGTGAAGACATGAGCAATCAGCTCTGATGGACACACGGTGAGTTTAAGAAGTAGAAGAGTTCCTCCAAGGACTTCAGGCTATTTCAGTTTACTAAACTCAGCTGTGTCTCCATAATCATAAAGACAAACTCCAGCATGTAGCGGCTGAGTGAATGTGGTCTGGACTCTGTGGAGCAGAGTCATGGTTTCAGAGACGCTGTAGAAGGACAGAACACCTGCTCTGTGATCCAGGTACACTCCTAGTCTGGAGGACAGAGGACCTGAGACGGGAGTGCTGATACTGTTGTAAAGAAATGAATAACTGTTTTGGTCACAAACTAAGGACCAAGATTTGTCATTGAATCCAAATCTACTTTCACCCCCTGCTCTGCTGATATTCTTGTATGTGACTGCTACATACACTCCCCCTCTCCACTCCACCTCCCAGTAACAACGTCCAGTCAGACTCTCTCTACTCAGGACCTGAGACCATACAGTGAATCTGTCTGGGTGACTGGAATAAGACTGTTCTTGTTTCATGAGTGTTGCTTTTCTGCTCCCCTCAGATAATAACAGATGTGTGAATGCTGTGTTTGGATCCAGAGTGACTTCCTGTGAATATGTTAAGAACCCAGCTCTGGTGGTGGGCTCTGCTGCTGACAGTAAAACATCCACTTCAGTCGATGAGACGTTTGTCCATTCCTCTCTCAGGACGTCCTGTAGTTTGTCTCTGACTGCTGACAGGGCCTCCGTCACGTCCTCAAAGTATCTCAGAGGACGGATGTTGATGGAGGAGTGTGTAGCTTCACTGAGGGCTGGCAGTGAGGAGGGGTAGCTGAGCAGAAACTGGTTGTGATCCTCTGTGTGAGACAGCAGCTTCAGCTCAGCGTCTCTCCTCTTCAGCTCACAGATCTCCTGCTCCAGCTTCTCCTGGAGCTCTCTGACTCGACTCACTTCTCTCTCCTGCTGGGATCTGAGCTGCTGCTTCACATCAGAGCTTCTCTTCTCCATGAGACGGATCAGCTCAGTGAACATCTTCTCACTGTCCTCCACTGCTTTCTCAGCAGAGCCATTGACGGCCTCCACCTCCTGCTGAAGCAGCTTCACCTCCTTCTCTCCGTCCTGGATTCTCTGCTGGATGTTTAGTCGACTCCCCTCCAGCTCTCTCTGCCTCTCAGTCCTCTCTGCTGCAGCAGACACCGTGTCGTGTCCTTTGTGTTCGTCCATAGTGCAGATATAACAGATACTCTGCTGATCAGTGCGGCAGAACAGCTTCATCACCTCGTCGTGACGAGAGCAGATGTTCTCCTGGAGCTTCTTGGAGGGCTCCACCAGCTTGTGTTTCTCAAAGGCAGGTGATTCATAATGAGGCTGGAGGTGTTGGTCACAGTAAGATATAAGACACACGAGGCAGGACTTACAGGCTCTCAGCTTCCTCCCAGTACAGACATCACAGGTCACGTCTCCAGCTCCAGCATAGCAGAGATCAGCAGGAGCAGCTTGGAGTCCAGTCTTCTTCAGCTCCTCCACTAAAGCTGCTAACATGGTGTTCTTCAGCAGGACAGGCCTCGGTGTGAAGCTCTGCCTGCACTGAGGGCAGCTGTGGATCTCCTTCTCATCCTCTCCGTCCCAGAAGCCTTTAATACACTTCATGCAGTAGCTGTGTCCACAGGAAGTAGTGACCGGATCCTTCAGTAGATCCAGACAGATGGAACAAGAGAAGATTTCCCTCTCCAGCTGAACTCCTTTCTGCGCCATCTCTCCTCTCAGTAGCAGCGAGTGTGTGAGTTTCACTTCCTGAGAGCTGAAACTATGAGACAGCTGATCTGAACAGGATGTGTGTGTGCAGTGAGTGTGGCCTATCAGCTCTTGTGCTTTACCCACATGTTGGTTACACCCCTCCTCCTCAGATCTGAAGGGGAGGAACCAGGAAACACAGAGTGGAGCTGGCTGTGTCTGACAGCAGGAAGAAGAGGGAGGGCTCATCAGACTCTGAGTCATTCCAGGAGAAGGAGCAGCGCTCGGTCTCTGACCTACAGAGCCTCGTTACAACCTGCTCTTCATTTGAAAAGAGCTTTCAGTTGTAAAGTAAGTTGGTAAAATCACAGAATCTGAAGGGGGTTAAATACTTGTTTCCTCCACTGTAAAGTATAGCCTCAATGTCCTGAGATAGCTGATTGATTAAATAGTTTAATGTACAGTAAGTCGTTTTTTACTGTAAGTACTAGTAGTAGTACTGGTAGTAGTAGTAGTAGTAGTAGTAGTAGAAGTTGTTGAAGTAGTAGTAGTAGTTGTAGTAGTAGTGGTAGTAGTAGTAGTAGTAGTTATTGAAGTAGTAGTAGTAGTAGTAGTAGTAGTACTAGTAGTAGTAGTTATTGAAGTAGTAGTAGTAGTAGTAGTAGTAGTAGTGGTAGTAGTAGTTGAAGTTGTAGTAGTAGTAGTAGTAGTAGTAGTTATTGAAGTAGTAGTAGTAGTAGTAGTAGTACTAGTAGTAGTTGTTGTTGAAGTAGTATTAGTAGTTGTAGTAGTAGTAGTAGTAGTGGTAGTTATTGAAGTAGTAGTAGTAGTATCAGTAGTAGTAGTAGTAGTAGTAGTAGTAGTTGTTGAAGTTGTAGTAGTAGTAGTAGTAGTTATTGAAGTAGTAGTAGTAGTAGTAGTAGTAGTAGTTATTGAAGTAGTAGTAGTAGTAGTAGTAGTAGTAGTTATTGAAGTAGTAGTAGTAGTAGTAGTAGTACTAGTAGTAGTAGTTATTGAAGTAGTAGTAGTAGTAGTAGTAGTAGTACTAGTAGTAGTTGTTGTTGAAGTAGTAGTAGTAGTAGTAGTAGTAGTACTAGTAGTAGTTGTTGTTGAAGTAGTATTAGTAGTTGTAGTAGTAGTAGTAGTAGTGGTAGTTATTGAAGTAGTAGTAGTAGTATCAGTAGTAGTAGTAGTAGTAGTAGTAGTAGTAGTTGTTGAAGTTGTAGTAGTAGTTGTAGTAGTAGTAGTAGTTGAAGTAGTAGTAGTAGTAGTAGTAGTAGTAGTAGTTGTTGAAGTTGTAGTAGTAGTTGTAGTAGTAGTAGTAGTAGTAGTTATTGAAGTAGTAGTAGTAGTAGTAGTAGTAGTAGTAGTAGTGGTAGTAGTGGTAGTTATTGAAGTAGTAGTAGTAGTAGTAGTAGTAGTAGTAGTAGTAGTGGTAGTAGTATTAGTAGTAGTAGTAGTAGTAGTTGTTGAAGTTGTAGAAGTAGTTGTAGTAGTAGTGGTAGTAGTAGTAGTAGTAGTAGTAGTAGTACTAGTAGTAGTTGTTGTTGAAGTAGTAGTAGTAGTAGTAGTAGTAGTATTGTGTGTGTTGGGGGGGGGGGCTTTTATATAGAAAAAACTCCTTATTCTGTGCATTCAAACTAAATATGAACCTGAAAACTTTATACGTCCTCTTTAGTTGACACCAAAATGATGATTTGTGGTTAAAACCTTCAATTCAATATTTTCTTTTTACCCTCCAACAGATGTGTCTCAATGGAGAAGAAGAAACCTCAGATTGCTTAGAGTCCATCGAGGTGAGTTCCTCCAAGGAGACGTCCACCGATGTGTCCCCATCCCAGGATACTCCCCCCCCACACAGGACCCCGTCACAGAGACACCCCTACCTTACGTGATCCAGGAGACTGAACCTCCTTCCTCACTCCCTTCCTCACCTCCTCACCTCCTCCCCTCCTCATCTCCTTCCCTCCTCTCCTCTCAGAGGACCCTCAGACCTCCACAGACCCCCTCCCTCTCCTCCCTGAAGACCCAGCAAACATAGCTCTGTTTGTGGACGTTTCTCCGAGCGCTGCTGACCTCCTGAACGTCCTTCCACATGTGGACGCCTCCCCCTCCCCCCCTCCAGAGTTTCCTCACCCTTTCTCCACAGCAGCCCACACCCTAAAGATCCCTCCAAGCACCGCCCTCACCGGGGTCCCTGTTTGCGTCACGTTCCAGTTCTACACCCCCGAACCAGAACCAGAACCCAGAGGAGACAGCAAGTGATCCAAAGAGACTAAGTGAAGTGTTTTGGCCATGCTGCTTTCTGACAGAGGATCTGTGAGGGTCTGCACGTAATCTGATTTTAAATAAAACACATCATTGCGGTCTGGTTATTATGTACTTCATAACTATCATCTTTATTTTCCATTTCATTTGATTTTTTAATGACTTTTTTTATTGTTTTAATCTATTTTATTATCACATTTGTATCAATTGCTTGTCAAACCCTTTGGAGTGTATCAGAGGAGCTCCAAAATGTGCTATGTCATTGTTTTAAATGTGATAATTGGTCATTTTTACTTTACTTCCTTTATTTCTATTATTTAGATTTAATCATTTTTTTAAATCATAATTTTGAATTCACTGTATTTTCACTTAAATGTTGTTTATTATGACTTTTATTAGTTTTATTTTCAACACTTTACCACTTTTTAACATCCTCCTGTTTGTCAATTGGTCGTCAAACAGATATTAATAAAGTATTTTTGTTATATCATCAGTTTTATTTCTATTTCCCTATAATTGTCGTTGATCATTATCCAATCCAATCCACTCTATTTCTATAGCACATTTAAAAAACAACAGAGTTGAACAAAGTGCCGTACATCAACAACTGTATAAAAACATAACACACATACATAAAGAACAGACAGGACATGAAACAAATGTAAAACACGAGACAATGAAACCAGATCAGGAGCCACAGACTGAGAAACTCTCCGTACAAACAATACAAAACACTAGGAAGATAAAAACCCAAATGTAAAAGCACAAGTGTCACCTGGTCCGTAAATGCCAGGGAAAAGAAGTAGGTTTTTAAACGAGATTTACAAACAGGCATCCAGCCGGTAGATCCGCCCCTGCTGATGAGGATGCTGAATCCATTTCTGACCTTTCCAGGATACAGAATATCAGTTTTAAGCAGAAAGTGGACATACTCTCCGTCGGCTGATTTTCACATACCGTGATATAGAGAGCACAAGATGAACATTATTATCTCGACCGCGGACATTTCTTTTTCAAATAAATAAACAATCGGTCCAATCCAAATGATCCATGGTCCCCTAAAGCTTCCAAATCGACCCAGATCAAAATCAGCCCACAGAGAGTACAGATATTGGCATTGTTGATCCTGAAAATGTCAGAAATGGATTCAGTTTCCTCAATATCCACCAAAAGCACCACAAAACGGTCCAAATCAGCCAAGCCATGTTTTAACTGTTGTCCAAAAAGGCTATAATGACGGTAGCCTACATACTAACCTCCTAATTTGAGTACATGTACTGCAAACACTGCATATCATTTGGTGTTTTCCAATGTGGAAGAGTTGGTAGATTCTTGTGTTTTGGAGGAAATATCTTGAAAACTGTTAAAAACCTGAGAGCAGGATTAGCTGAAACGAGTCCAAGGAAGCTTATACAAGTTAACAGCGTTTAATTAAACAAATAATGCGATGATATACAAATGAAAATATGTGAGTGGCGTGGCTCCCCCCCCCCCTCAGGTCAGCTGATCGCGTGGGGTGCTGGGCGGAAGACAGATCGATTCTCGGCTTGATTCCCCTGTTATCAACTGTAGTCTTCTCCCATTGGCCGGTCTAGATGGGGGCGGGTCCAAGAAACATCCTGGCGTTTTCTGATTACATTTGCAATATTCTAATGTCTGTGGTTATTTAAACATTCCCTAATAAAAGTATTGCAGTGTCAATAAGTGAGGGTGAAAGACAGTGTGTTTAGTGTGCAACGCCACGTGTCATTTCTCCTTAAATTCACTTTTTCTTAAAAACTTAATATTAGCCGAATGTTAATGCTAACCGGAAGAGACGATATTTTACTGACTTTTCAGAATTAAACAAACCTAATTAAAACAGTGTATTTAATTTAAATTACGCCATATAAACATGGATTTGAATTTTTTGCAAACCAACTGAAGCTCAGTGTAGAAATGAAACCCTGAATACTGAATTACTGAACAGATAGCTGCATCAAAATGAATAACTTTTGATGCATAGAACAGCTTAAAAAATATGGAGAGAAAGTTGCAAAGAAGAGAATTAGCATTTCATAAGAAGTACTTCTGCTAGTCAAATAAAAGGTGATGTGAAAAGTGGGAAGTTCATGGAATAAAATCACAAAGTTTTAGAGGGTTAGTTTCTTTTTTTTATTCAAATACAGACGGTTTCTTATCTGCAAATACAGTTGATTGAGTGCAAATGTATTTTCAGGTGGCTTTGTTAAAGTCCCTCCTTGTGGACTTCTGAAGTGTTTTGGTTCAGCCTTCAGTCTGTGGAGCTCTCACACAGAGAGGCTGGAAGAAGAAGAAAGAGACAAGAAGGTCAGGAGAGAATCAGAGAAGCAGGTGAGTCCTTAGCCGCTTTCACACCAAGTACTTTGCCGTACTCAGTCCCCAGCACTTAGTTCCCAGCACTTAGTTCCCAGCACTTAGTTCCCAGCACTTAGTTCCCAGCACTCAGTTCCCAGCACTCAGTTCCCAGCACTTAGTTCCCAGCACTTAGTTCCCAGCACTTAGTTCCCAGCACTCAGTTCCCAGCACTCAGTTCCCAGCACTTAGTTCCCAGCACTCAATTCCCAGCACTTAGTTCCCAGCACTTAGTTCCCAGCACTTAGTTCCCAGCACTTAGTTCCCAGCACTCAGTTCCCAGCACTCAGTTCCCAGCACTCAGTCCCCCGCACTTAGTTCCCAGCACTCAGTTCCCAGCACTCAGTTCCCAGCACTCAGTTCCCAGCACTCAGTCCCCCGCACTTAGTTCCCAGCACTCAGTTCCCAGCACTCAGTTCCCAGCACTCAGTTCCCAGCACTTAGTTCCCAGCACTCAGTTCCCAGCACTCAGTTCCCAGCACTTAGTTCCCAGCACTTAGTTCCCAGCACTCAGTCCCCAGCACTTAGTTCCCAGCACTCAGTCCCCAGCACTTAGTTCCCAGCACTCAGTTCCCAGCACTTAGTTCCCCGAGTAGAAGCTGCTGGGACTCCCGAGCAAATCTCCAGAACGCCGACACCTCCTCATCTCCACCGCTCCCATGTTTTCTTTTGTGTTGCCATAAGTTAGTCTCTCTGCGTTGGTGCGCGGGGCTAATGCTAATGCTAATAATGCTAATACAATGGCGGCTTCACAAAACCTTTCAGAGTTTTACGGGGCGTGGTTTGCAATTCGCCCAGCCAATCAGAAATTGGACCTTTTTCTCCCCAGGAAAGTACCACCTCTCTAGCAGGGACTGAACAGGGGGGGAAAGTTCTCATGAACTAAGTTCTCTTTTTGGTGTGAAGGCAAAATCCCAGGAACTATCGGAACCAAACGGAAAAAGTACTCCGGTGTGAAAGCGCCTTTAAAAAATCCCTGAGAGTTTAACCAGTGACTCAAATATCACCGAGTCAGAGACTTGTATCTTCTTAGTCAGAGTACAAACTCTCATTTAGGAGAAACCTATGTCACAGGTTTTAGGATTTCTCAGTCAACATTTTGTCTGAATTCTGACTTTTTTTCAAAATGCCCAAACTCTGACTTTTTTTTAAAAGTGTTGACATTTTTTTCAAGATCTCAAAATGTCAGACTTTTTTCCCAAATCAAAAAATTCAGATTTATAAAATTAATGTTGTCGTCTTGTATTTCTCTCAAATGTCTGAGCGTGCAATCATACTGAACATCTGCTAACTAGAATATGGGAAAAGGTATTTGATGTTAAACCAAAGTATCGGACAAAGTGGCACCAATAACACGGCTGACAATTTATCATGAAGTTGAAAATGTGACATGAAGCGAACCATGTACGCACTACGGCAACAAAGATCTAATGAGGCAAACTAAATGAAATACTTTGAATGGTGTCTCCTCACCTGAGAGCGCTTCTTCTCTTCTCAGTCGGTGTCCTTCTTCAGGTATTTCTTCATGATGGAAGCCACGTCTCCGGCCTCGCTGCCCTCGGCCTCCAGCCTCTCTCCCTGCGGACCATCGAGCCTCCGTCTTCTTCCTCCTCCGTCCTGAGAACTCCCCGCTGACCCCCCCGATGACGAGGAGTCCGTTTCAGATCCCTTCCTGCTCCGGCTGGAGGGAGGCAGCTCTCCGAAGTGAACGCTCAGAGCCCTGCGTCCTCCTCGCTCAGATCCCGTCAGGCTGCTGGTGGACTTCGCTCTCCGGATGGCGGGCAGAATATCTAACGCCGCGTCTTCCCGGCCCTCCATTAGCCTCCGGTTCTGGAACACCATCGGTTCTGAACCCAGGGATGCTTCCCCCCCATCTTCGGTGGAAAGACTCCCCAGCATGCACCTCCTCGGGGGTTGAGGGGAGCGCTGCTGCATGGAGGTGGCTCGGGGTCGCTGTGGTTGATCTGGATCTTCTTCTGGGATGCAAAGAGAGGGAGGTTGATGGCGGGAGGCGAGGTTTGACCCCAGAGAGGAGAGGTGAGGCAGCGACGGGACGCCTGAGAGGGAATCACTGCTGGAGTTGTAGCGAGAGAGTTTAGCTCCAGGTGTTTGAGCGTCGCTGATGGAGCGAGCGCTGACGGAGCGAGGCATTATCGGGGACGGGGGTTTGAGGATGCTGGATCGGGGCTCCTGGAGGTCACCGGGGCCGAGGGAAAGGGCGGAGGCTCGGCGTCTGAGGGTGGAGGCGGCGGTCGTTTGATAAACGGGAAGAGAGACGGCGCTCCCGGCTCCGTCGTCTGCGTCTCCGCCGGCTCTGCGTCTCCGGAGGCCGTCGAGCAGCTCTGAGAGGGCGGAGGAGGAGGGGGCCCGACTCGGAGCCCTGCTGCCCCCCCCTCCAGCCCTGCTGCCTCCAGCCCTGCTGCCCCCCAACTCAGAGCCGTCATCATCATCGGGATTCTCACAAGACCTTCACAGAGAAACACTTTGTTTTCAGAACTTTGATTTTTTTCTTCAAATATGTTAAAATTCAGACTTTTTTTTTCTTCATAATTCAGTTTTTTTTTCTGGAAATATCAGATTTTTAAATTTTTTTCTCACTTTTTTTCAAAATCTCAAAATTCGGACTTTTCGGAATTCTGACTTTTTAAAATCTAACAAAGTTGACTTTCACAATGTAGCAATTCTGACTTTTTTTTCTTCTCAAAATTCGGAATTCTTTCTAAATCTCAAAATGTTGCCTTTTTTCAAAATTATGCATTTTTTCAAAATTATGCATTTTTTTCAAAATTATGCATTTTTTTCCCAAACTATGACTTTTTTTCAAAATCTCAAAATTATGACTTTTTGGGGAATTCTGACTTAACCGATTGTTTTCTTGCTGCAACTCTACAACCCTTAATAAATTAAAAATGAACAAGCTTACCTGAAGCTGTAGGTGCTCATGGTGTCGGCCAAAGAATGGCGCCCCCCCTGGCTGCTGATGGTACTGCTGCCGTTGGGAGACCCCGCCCCACGGGACCCCCCTCTCGGAACTCCTAACCAATGACGGATCCCCTCTCCAACGTCCTCTGTCCCGACGCTAGAGACCGAGTCGCTGCAGAGAGGAAACACACTTTATCACAACGGAGAACCTGCAGAACATTTGCTTCCCAACGCGCATGCATGCGCTTCCACTCTGCAGACAAACTCTCAACGACTCCTTTCAACTTCATGAACGTTAATTATAAGCTATTTGTTGTTCTATACATGTTTTATGCACCCTCTCGATTCATTTCTGGGGTTAAAAAACATTCAAATGGCCAAACTTGAGGCTTTGAAACCGTAGTTCAGCGACCAATAAGTGTTGAGGGCCATACTGCAGTTTGAGTGGATTCTGAGAAAAGTCAGAATTTAGAATTTTTCAGAAATCTCACAATTTTGACTTTTTTCTCTACATTTCAAAATTGTGATTTTTTTTTTAGGGATTCTGACTTTTAACTCAAAAATAGTTAAACAACCAACATGTGTTGTTTTCTCTCTGTCAGAGGCTATACTGTCGTTTGAGTCGCAGTTGAATTTTGAGAAAAGTCAACATTTTCAGAATTCTGACTTTTTTCCCCCAAAAATCTCAAAAATAAATTTCCTTCCAAAATTCTGACTTTTTTTAATAATGTCAAAATTCGGACTTGTTTTCCTTTCAGAATTATTACTTGTATCTCCAAATCTCAGAAATCGGACTTTTTTGTGAATTACGGCTTTTTCTCAAAATCGCCAAAAATCGGACTCTTTTTGAGAATTCCGATTTTTTTCTCCAAATTTCTAAATTGTGACTTTTTTTTCATGGATTCTGAATTCTATCTCAAAAATAGTTGAACAACCAACATGTGTTGTTTTTTTTCTGTCAGAGGCCATACTGTCGTTTGAGTCGCAGTTGAACCATCAAGTTTGTCTTCTCCTTTCCATGCTCTTGCATTATTTCACAGCCAAAATAATAATAATAATAACATTTAGGAGAAGCTTTGTATTCCCATTAAGCATGTCAAAGCCACGAGGATACAACCAACCAGTTAGTAGAATAAATAACAGGTTGAAGAAGCTATCGCTAATGCTAACCATCTACTCACAAATCTGAGCTGGCGACACATAGGACTGCAGACGTGCCAATACTCATGCCATCATTATAGAAATATGCTGTATGATTAATATCAATGAATGCTACTTTCCTCATCACCCAGGCAACCATTGATCTCCATTCATTGACTTTTGTATCAGCATAAAGACACTTATATATATTAGCATGTACGACATATTTTATAGCACATTGTTATTCACATTTTTAACCATTTCTAATGCCTTTGTATTAGAATTTTTTTTTTTAAAACATCAATTTATGATGGATTTTCAAGTTATTTTTGGAGTAAAATGCTGTGGTGCAAGGACTCTGAGTAACCATGCACATAGCCGTTTTCACCAGAGTCCCTTTAAAGGATAATTACGGACATTATAGTACAATTATCGTAGTTTTGGCCATCTTTCCATCACATTTCTTTAAGCAATTATAACATTTTGGGGTTTAATTTGATTATCAATGATAAAAATGATGGCCAAAACTAAGAATAGACCAGAATTATCCTTTTTTGTAATTTAAAATTCAGCGTTATCATTATGAGACGTTTAAACGATGACACTTCAAGGCCTGATGCAATGTCCAGGACACACACACACACACACACACACACACACACACACACACACACACACACACACACACACACACACACACACACACACACACACACACACACACACACACACACACACACACACACACACACACACACACACACACACACACACACACACACACACACACACTTTCAGGGTCTTACAGGTCTTTCTTTTGACCCAAGGACGTCACAGCAGTTCTCACACTGGAGTGAAGGGCAGAGTGGTGACAGGGTGAGAAACAGAAACAGAAATGATCATGTTTGAGGAGGAAGATGTTTACTTTAAAGTAAAGTTACCTCTCAGAGTCGCTCTCGTCGCTCGACTCCACTTCCTCCAGCGCCGCCTGAAGGTCAACGATGCGACGGATCGATGTTTCAAGGTCGGCTTGTAATGCCTGTCTGACGGCGCTCAGCTCCTCCACCTGCATCTCCTGCAAAACACACATGAGGACTCTTTAAAGTAGAGACACTACATACTGATATACACCTGAACATCAGCAGGAGAGGACTCTTTAAAGTAGAGACACTACATACTGATATACACCTGAACATCAGCAGGAGAGGACTCTTTAAAGTAGAGACACTACATACTGATATACACCTGAACATCAGCAGGAGAGGACTCTTTAAAGTAGATATACTACATACTGATATACACCTGAACATCAGCAGGAGAGGACTCTTTAAAGCAGAGACACTACATACTGATATACACCTGAGCATCAGCAGGAGAGGACTCTTTAAAGTAGAGACACTACATACTGATATACACCTGAACATCAGCAGGAGAGGACTCTTTAAAGCAGAGACACTACATACTGATATACACCTGCACATCAGCAGGAGAGGACTCTTTAAAGTAGAGACACTACATACTGATATACACCTGAACATCAGCAGGAGAGGACTCTTTAAAGTAGAGACACTACATACTGATATCCACCTGAACATCAGCAGGAGAGGACTCTTTAAAGCAGAGACACTACATACTGATATCCACCTGAACATCAGCAGGAGAGGACTCTTTAAAGTAGAGACACTACATACTGATATACACCTGAACATCAGCAGGAGAGGACTCTTTAAAGTAGAGACACTACATACTGATATACACCTGAACATCAGCAGGAGAGGACTCTTTAAAGCAGAGACACTACATACTGATATACACCTGAACATCAGCAGGAGAGGACTCTTTAAAGTAGAGACACTACATACTGATATACACCTGAACATCAGCAGGAGAGGACTCTTTAAAGCAGAGACACTACATACTGATATACACCTGAACATCAGCAGGAGAGGACTCTTTAAAGTAGAGACACTACATACTGATATACACCTGAACATCAGCAGGAGAGGACTCTTTAAAGTAGAGACACTACATACTGATATACACCTGAACATCAGCAGGAGAGGACTCTTTAAAGTAGAGACACTACATACTGATATACACCTGAACATCAGCAGGAGAGGACTCTTTAAAGCAGAGACACTACATACTGATATCCACCTGAACATCAGCAGGAGAGGACTCTTTAAAGTAGAGACACTACATACTGATATACACCTGAACATCAGCAGGAGAGGACTCTTTAAAGTAGAGACACTACATACTGATATACACCTGAACATCAGCAGGAGAGGACTCTTTAAAGCAGAGACACTACATACTGATATACACCTGAACATCAGCAGGAGAGGACTCTTTAAAGTAGAGACACTACATACTGATATACACCTGAACATCAGCAGGAGAGGACTCTTTAAAGCAGAGACACTACATACTGATATACACCTGAACATCAGCAGGAGAGGACTCTTTAAAGTAGAGACACTACATACTGATATACACCTGAACATCAGCAGGAGAGGACTCTTTAAAGTAGAGACACTACATACTGATATACACCTGAACATCAGCAGGAGAGGACTCTTTAAAGTAGAGACACTACATACTGATATACACCTGAACATCAGCAGGAGAGGACTCTTTAAAGTAGAGACACTACATACTGATATACACCTGAACATCAGCAAGAGAGGACTCTTTAAAGTAGAGACACTACATACTGATATACACCTGAACATCAACAGGAGATGACTCTTTAAAGTAGAGACACTACATACTGATATACACCTGAACATCAGCAGGAGAGGACTCTTTAAAGTAGAGACACTACATACTGATATACACCTGAACATCAGCAGGGGAGGACTCTTTAAAGTAGAGACACTACATACTGATATACACCTGAACATCAGCAGGAGAGGACTCTTTAAAGTAGAGACACTACATACTGATATACACCTGAACATCAGCAGGAGAGGACTCTTTAAAGTAGAGACACTACATACTGATATACACCTGAACATCAGCAGAACATGTCCTCTTTAATCCCTGTGTAACCTTTTAATTGTGTGTTTACTAACTGTAACCTACACACTCGTTGTTCCTTTAAAGGATGTTTGTTGACACGCTCACCTTCATGAGGCCAGATGTGTGTTTTCATTCCCCCGACAACCTGTAAAGACCCTGCGGCCCAATCTGCCTCAGCAATTACCTTCCTCCACCCTATATTACCTCATCAGTCAAACACCGAGTCCAATGGCATGTCCACACACACACACACACACACACACACACACACACACACACACACACACACACACACACACACACACACACACACACACACACACACACACACACACACACACACACACACACACACACACACACTACATCACACACACACACACACACACACACACACACACACACACACACACACACACACACACACACACACACACACACACACACACACACACACACCCACACACACACACACACACACACACACACACTACATCACACACACACACACACACACACACACACACACACACACACACACACACACACACACACACACACACACACACACACACACACACACACACACACACACACACACACACACACACACACACACACACGGCATCTAGGCTTTCAAAGTTATTGGCTTGTTGGCTTTGAGGAGACGGGTGTGGGTGCAGCGGTTGTCATAGAGACACATAACCAAGTATGTGTGTGTGTGTGTGTGTGTCCATAACCTTGAAGACACAATGAGGATTAATCACAGTCAGAGAGAGAAAGCAGGATGAGCGAGATATGACGTTAAGAGGTGGGAGGAGGAGTGTGTGAACATGTGTGTATGAATATGTCTATTCATGCAGCAGGCTGTGTGTGTGTGTGTGTGTGTGTGTGTGTGTGTGTGTGTGTGTGTGTGTGTGTGTGTGTGTGTGTGTCTTTGTGCTAATAACTGAATAATTGTTGAGGCTCCTTCTCGTTTGCTCAGAGGTCACGGGTAAATCTGCTCTGAGGAGGAAACTCTGAGGGCAACCAGCAGAACATTTATTAAATGCTTCTTTCTATTTGGTATTTTTTGGATATAATGGAGTCCTTTCTTTTTAAATTAATATTACTATTATTCTTTTTATTAACAATAGAAATAAGACCTAAAATAGCTCCAAATAATACAAACAAATCATCAATATGAGGCTCAAAGGATACAGTTAAAGCCTTCTTAGAGTTCACATATATTTAATTGAATGTGCTGATTGTCTATTAATTATACATTATACCTTAATGATACCAAAGTTGGCATTGAAAGAAGGTCATATCAGATTTATTAAAGGTACATGTATGTGTTTGAATCTCGGCGTGCATCAGCTCATTTACAGAGTGGATCTTTACAGTCTATTTTCTGACCAAATCCTTTTGAACTTAAACATGATTACTGCAATGAGCTCTTCAAACACCTCAGCGTCTCAGAGAAGACGTTTTGAAGGTATTAAAGTGAGCAACGTGTGCAGACAGCCCGTGTCTCTGATCAAACCTGTGCAGAAGTGAAAGTGATGTTTGGTAATGTTGCAGATAACGCAGCAGCTGTTGTTTTTGAACAGAGGAGACGTTGTTCCCTCACAGCCTGGAGGAAGTGTGTGCGCTCTTTAATGCACACACACACACACACACACACACACACACACACACACACACACACACACACACACACACACACACACACACACACACACACACACACACA
>NC_136910.1:58073380-58075880 GCF_949606895.1 Notothenia rossii
ACAGCAGAAGAAGACAGACAGGAAGTAAACACTTAAGGGAACAGCAGAAGAAGACAGACAGGAAGTAAACACTTAAGGGAACAGCAGAAGAAGACAGACAGGAAGTAAACACTACAGGGAACAGCAGAAGAAGACAGACTGGAAGTAAACACTAAAGGGAACAGCAGAAGAAGACAGGAAGTAAACACTTAAGGGAACAGCAGAAGAAGACAGACTGGAAATAAACACTAAAGGGAACAGCAGAAGAAGACAGGAAGTAAACACTACAGGGAACAGCAGAAGAAGACAGACTGGAAATAAACACTAAAGGGAACAGCAGAAGAAGACAGGAAGTAAACACTTAAGGGAACAGCAGAAGAAGACAGGAAGTAAACACTAAAGGGAACAGCAGAAGAAGACAGACAGGAAGTAAACACTTAAGGGAACAGCAGAAGAAGACAGACAGGAAGTAAACACTTAAGGGAACAGCAGAAGAAGACAGACAGGAAGTAAACACTACAGGGAACAGCAGAAGAAGACAGACTGGAAGTAAACACTAAAGGGAACAGCAGAAGAAGACAGGAAGTAAACACTAAAGGGAACAGCAGAAGAAGACAGGAAGTAAACACTTAAGGGAACAGCAGAATAAGACAGACAGAAAGTAAAAACTAAAGGGAACATTATAAGAAGACAGGAAGTAAACACTAAAGGGAACAGCAGAAGAAGACAGACAGGAAGTAAACACTTAAGGGAACAGCAAAAGAAGACAGACAGGAAGTAAACACTACAGGGAACAGCAGAAGAAGACAGACTGGAAGTAAACACTAAAGGGAACAGCAGAAGAAGACAGGAAGTAAACACTAAGGGGACCAGCAGAGGAAGACAGACAGGAAGTAAACACTACAGGGAACATCAGAATAAGACAGACAGGAAGTAAACACTACAGGGAACAGCAGAAGAAGACAGACTGGAAGTAAAAAATTAAGGGAACAGCAGAAGAAGACAGGAAGAAAACACTAAAGGGAACAGCAGAAGAAGACACTAAAGGGAACAGCAGAAGAAGACAGACAGGAAGTAAACACTACAGGGAACAGCAGAAGAAGACAGACAGGAAGTAAACACTACAGGGAACAGCAGAAGAAGACAGACAGGAAGTGCTCACCATGCTCTTCTGTTTGCAGATGTTCTCCAGCTCGATCTGACAGTTCTCCAGCTCCTGAGATAAAGTCGTCTGCAGACTTTCTGCCTCCAAACGCACAGCCTCGCTCGCCTCCAGCTGAACAATCATAATAATAATAGATTCAATGAGTGTACAGGTGAGTGTTCAGGTGAGTGTTCAGGTGAGTGTACAGGTGAGTGTACAGGTGAGTGTTCAGCTGAGTGTTCAGGTGAGTGTTCAGGTGAGTGTTCAGGTGAGTGTACAGGTGAGTGTTCAGGTGAGTGTTCAGGTGAGTGTTCAGGTGAGTGTACAGGTGAGTGTACAGGTGAGTGTTCAGGTGAGTGTACACGTGAGTGTTCAGGTGAGTGTTCAGGTGAGTGTTCAGGTGAGTGTACAGGTGAGTGTTCAGGTGAGTGTTCAGGTGAGTGTTCAGGTGAGTGTACAGGTGAGTGTACAGGTGAGTGTTCAGGTGAGTGTTCAGGTGAGTGTACAGGTGAGTGTTCAGGTGAGTGTTCAGGTGAGTGTTCAGGTGAGTGTTCAGGTGAGTGTTCAGGTTAGTGTTCAGTGTTCAGGTGAGTGTTCAGGTGAGTGTTCAGTGTTCGGGTGATTATTCAGTGTGAGTGTTGAGTGTTCAGGTGAGTGTTCAGATGAGTCTTCAGGTGAGTGTACAGGTGAGTGTTCAGGTGAGTGTTCAGGTGAGTGTACAGGTGAGTGTACAGGTGAGTGTTCAGGTGAGTGTTCAGTGTTCAGGTGAGTGTTCAGGTGAGTGTTCAGTGTTCAGGTGAGTGTTCGGGTGAGTGTTCAGGTGAGTGTTCAGGTGAGTGTACAGGTGAGTGTACAGGTGAGTGTACAGGTGAGTGTTCAGATGAGTGTTCAGGTGAGTGTACAGGTGAGTGACCAGGTGAGTGTACAGGTGAGTGTACTGGTGAGTGTACAGGTAAGTGTACTGGTGAGTGTACAGGTGAGTGTTCAGGTGAGTGTTCAGGTGAGTGTTCAGGTGAGTGTTCAGGTGAGTGATCAGGTGAGTGTTCAGGTGAGTGTTTGAATTTAGATTTTTTTTTTCGAATTTTTGCAAAAGTAATTATACTTTTTTCAGAATTTTGACATTATTTAGTTTTGATTTTTTTCAGAATTTCATTTTTTGTACTCAGACTTTTTCAAAAACCCGACTTCTTTTTCAGAATCACATTTTTCATTAGGACTTTTTTCAGAATGTTTTCATGTTCATTAGAATCCCGATTATTTTTCAGATTTTTGACTTTTTTTCAAAATGTGTGAGGTTACCTGGCAGTGCAGCCTCTCTATGTTCTCTCTGCTGCCATTGGAGAAGTTCTGACCCGGGTTATCCACGGTGGAGAGGAG
>NC_136910.1:58078380-58083463 GCF_949606895.1 Notothenia rossii
TATTATGACTTTTTTTCGAATTTTGTCATGTTCTTCAGAATCCAGTATTATTTTTGTAATCTTTACTTTGTTTCTGAATTCTGTCCTTTTTTCTGAATTTGTCATTTCTTTCTAACGGTGCCATTAACACTTGTTCTGTGTTAACGTACCCTTCTCTGAGAAGACTTGTGTACGTCCTCCAACTCTTCCTCTTTATCCTCCAACTCCTTCTGATGCATCTGCTTCATCCTCTCCATCTCCATCTCAAAGCGCATGTGGACCTGAGAGAGAAGAGGGGAAGAAGTCGTTGAAGTAAACATTACTAAATATATATATATATATATATATATATATATATATATATATATATATATATATATATCTAAAGCACTCAAGATCAAAGTAAAAAGTATTAATTGTGCAGAATAACCTTTTTTACAGAATCATATATTTTTTATTATCAACCTTTTACTGAACGGTATCAGTACTTGAGTACATTTTGCATCCCCCTAAATGTTACCTGTTGCTGCTTCTGTATCTTGGCAGAAAGCGTGCAGATCTCTTCCCTCTTCTCGCTCACTTCGGCCTCCAGGAGGCGCTGTTGCTTCTTGAGGTCGGGCAGCGAATCAGAGGCCAGATCCACCGGGAGGCTGAGGTCCCGGATCTGAGCGCAGAGTTCCTCTTTCTGCTTCTGCAGCCGGAGAACCTCAGCCTGGCTCTCCTGAACACAATACACACAACAACTGAGTTCATCCGAGAGCTCAGAGGTCAAGGTTTATATATATCTTCTTTATCTTAAAGGTCCCATGTCATGCTCTTCTGGTTATTACCCGCCCCCTTGTGTGTTATGAAGCTTTTCCTGCATGTAAACGGTCTGCAGAGTCAAAAACCCTCAAAGTACACCCTGTAGCGAGTAAAACTGTAACGGCCCGTCCACACAGCGGCGTGCGTTGAAAGCTTCACCATTCACTTTGAATGGGGTGACGTCACTTTTCGCCGAACTGCATTGTGGGAAGCGACGCGGAGCTTTGCTGGCGTGGCTCGCTGCAAAAGTTGAGCAACGATCAACTTTTGAAGCCTCGGCAGAAGCGTCAGCCAATCAAATCACATGCCAGTACAAGCTCTAGCCAATCAAACCGCTGGTTGTGTGTCAGGGGCGGGAGATTGATGTGATTGGTTGTTGGTCGAGTTTCAGACACACCCGCCGGCAAACGTCAACGCACGCCGCTGTGTGGACGGGCCGTAACACAGAGAAGACCTGTCTGTGCTGCCCCAGAACGCCTCGTTGGAGATTTCTCTTTTTCCATTTTTTACTTCTTGGATATAGTATTTCGGGTATAGTTACGTTACGTCCGCGGAGCCGTTACGTTTGGACCAATCCGCGGACTTCCTCACACACACACACTCGGCGGGACGTTGCGAGCTGGCTCACTGGTGTGGGGTCGGCGAGACAGCGTGACACCGCGGAACCCAGCCTGGGCACACACACAAACTCCCAGCCAGGCTGCGGGTGTGTGTGTGTGTGTTTCGGGCTGGGTTTCGGTTCGCTGTGTCTCGCTGTCTCGCAGACGGCCACTGGAATCACAGGGGGGGGGGGGGGGGGGGGTGAATACACATACTATCCAGAGATGCTGTATGAGAGACCAATGTGAGTTTGGGACATCGAACCGTTTAAATCTATTCTAGTAGACCTCAACAATGGAACTATGATCAGTAGAAATGGCCATGACATGGGACCTTTAATGATTTACCTCTTTTTCCTATACGACATTATTTTGTAGCTCTATTGTGATTGGTCAACCGCTTAGAGAAGTCCCGCGCTCTTAGCCTATCATGTGTTTGAGCAAATAGACTAAACGTCTCAAGGATAAAAGTTAAAACATGAGGAATATAACTCAAAAAACACTATTATGTTGGAGTTGATGTTTCTTTCCCTGCACTTGCTTTTGTTTTGTTTGGTTCTTCTTTATGTTATTGATTTACTCTTTTTTTTATCTGACATTATAGTGAAGTATGTGGTATTTCTTTTTTCAAATGGACATATTCTGCTGACGTTCTCCAAGCAACAACTGTGTTCATCCGAGAGCTCAGAGACTCAAACACACGAGTTAAAACATGAGGAATGTATTTACAGATTTTGCAGATTTACCAACGTTCTTATTTGACATTATAGTGGTATTTATTTTGTTAGCTCTGTTGTGATTGGTCAACCGCTTAGAGATGTCCCGCCCCTTAGCATATCACATGTTCGAAAGTGTTCCATAGCGCTGTCACTATGCTCCGGAAGTAAACAAAGGAGTCCAAAAAGCATTATAATGCCTCTTTAACATTTATAAACAACCTCAGTTTAAAGTTTATTGAAGAACGAGAGTCTGTATGTTAATGATTTAATCTTTCTTAAATGTGAGATTATTGTGTTTGCTCTCGTCTTAGTTGGTGTTTTAATCTCTGCATGTCTTACATTTGGTGAGTTCTTGCTGCTGGAGGTTTGGTTATGTCAGACTTCATGTTTCCTCCTCATGTCTGTTTCTCGTTAATCTACGATGTAATGTGTGTGTTGGCCCGGTGTGACAGCGGCTCATGAATCAAACGTGGCGTCTGTAATTCCCTTCATAGATGTTATGTTCTCTCTCAGGTTAAAGTGATGACTGAGGCCCGTCGATATTTCACCTTAAAGCGCACAATTTCATCCTCCTCTCTTTGTGTTTGTGTCAATACGTCATTAACACTAATGCACTGCAGGATGTTTTTATGCACGCACACACACATACACACACACACACACCCACAAACACACACACACACACCTACCTGCAGGTTGCGTCGCAGTGTGTAAATCTCTGCTCCTAACGCCGTGTTCTCCAGAAACGCTTTGTCCTTCTGATCTCGCTCAGAATCTGCAGCCTCCAGAGCCTGAGTCAGCTCACTGTCAAACCTACACACACACACACACACACACACACACACACACACACACACACACACACACACACACACACACACACACACACACACACACACACACACACACACACACACACACACACACACACACACACACACACACACACACACACACACACACACACACACACACACACACACACACACACACACACACGTTAAATGCTGCAGAACAACCTTTATTGAAGCGTAAAAGATTATGTCATAACATTTTCCAAAAAATATATGGAAAATCTTCATAAAAAAGGTCAATCTGAACAACGTCGAAAAGAAAGCAAACACACACACCTCCTCTGCTTGCGGTCCAGCTCGTGCATGCGACCCTGAAGACTGTCGGTCAGCACTCGAGCGTCCTGGAGGTCAGAGGTCACGCGGCGGCCATGACGCTTCAACTCCGTCACACTCCTTCTGGACTGATCCACCTGGGCCTGAAGCACGGACACCTACACACACACACACACACACACACACACACACACACACACACACACACACACACACACACACACACACACACACACACACACACACACACACACACACACACACACACACACACACACACACACACACACACACACACACACACACACACACACACACAATGTTATATAATCAGAGAGGGCCAAAGTACACGCATCCTTTACTCAAGTAGAAGTACAGATACTCGTGTTTAAAAATACTCTGGTGAAAGTAGAAGTACTGACTAAACTTCTTTACTGAAGTCAAAGTAAAGAGGGCTTTGAAATGTACTTCAGTAAAAGTACCCATAACTAGCAGCTGTTTTAAAGAGTACCTGACCTCCCTTTATATTAATAGAACAATAATGTCATTGTTAGCTAATGAATGTTTCCATGGTGACCAACGGCAACATGACAACGTTTCCATTGGTCCCTCTTCTTTAGAGAAGACCAGGAAATGATGGATACACGGATCAAATCAATAGGCACGCAATGACTCTAAATAATAATGATCACGCCACCAAGCACACATTCAGACTAAAGGAACCAGCCTGTTTGGAAAATGAGAGAAGTAGAAAGTATAGGTATTTGAGTTCAACATGTGAGAAGTAGAAAGTACAGGTATTTGTGTTCAACATGTGAGAAGTAGAAAGTACAGGTATTTGTGTTCAACATGTAAGAAGTAAAAAGTACAGGTATTTGAGTTCAACATGTGAGAAGTAGAAAGTACAGGTATTTGAGTTCAACATGTAAGAAGTAGAAAGTACAGGTATTTGAGTTCAACATGTGAGAAGTAGAAAGTACAGGTATTTGAGTTCAACATGTAAGAAGTAGAAAGTACAGGTATTTGTGTTCAACATGTAAGAAGTAGAAAGTACAGGTATTTGAGTTCAACATGTAAGAAGTAGAAAGTACAGGTATTTGTGTTCAACATGTGAGAAGTAGAAAGTACAGGTATTTGAGTTCAACATGTATGAAGTAGAAAGTACAGGTATTTGAGTTCAACATGTAAGAAGTAGAAAGTACAGGTATTTGTGTTCAACATGTGAGAAGTAGAAAGTACAGGTATTTGAGTTCAACATGTAAGAAGTAGAAAGTACAGGTATTTGAGTTCAACATGTGAGAAGTAGAAAGTACAGGTATTTGAGTTCAACATGTAAGAAGTAGAAAGTACAGGTATTTGTGTTCAACATGTAAGAAGTAGAAAGTACAGGTATTTGAGTTCAACATGTAAGAAGTAGAAAGTACAGGTATTTGAGTTCAACATGTGAGAAGTAGAAAGTACAGGTATTTGGGTTCAACATGTGAGAAGTAGAAAGTAAAAAGTCGTCTGAAAAATAAGTAGTGGAGTAAAGTATACCAGAAACATGTACTTAAGTACAGTAACAAAGTATTGGTACTCCACTACTTCTCACCTCTGCATATAATCCCTCCTTTCAGTGTGTGTGTGTGTGTGTGTGTGTGTGTGTGTGTGTGTGTGTGTGTGTGTGTGTGTGTGTGTGTGTGTGTGTGTGTGTGTGTGTGTGTGTGTGTGTATGTGTGTGTGTGTGTGTGTGTGTGTGTGTGTGTGTGTGTGTGTTTCCTCCTCACCTTGGACTCGAGCTGCTGTCTGCTCTGTTTCTCTGTCTCCAGCTTCTCCTCCGTCTGCTTCAGTCTTCTTCTCAGAAACTCCACCTCCG
>NC_136910.1:58083663-58086163 GCF_949606895.1 Notothenia rossii
AAGCTTGGGAAAAATGATGTTTTTCAGAATAAAAGCCCCACACAGTAAATGTATCCTTAATTGAAGCTCAGGAAGACGCATGATTTCAAAGTAAAAGCCCCATAGAGTGGCTGAATCCTACCATGAAGCTAAGGATGACAAATGTTTTTTCAAAATAAAAGACTGTTAGAGGACCTGTATCCTAACAGGAAGCACAGGATGAGACGTGTCTTACCAAAATAAAAGCCCAGAGAGTAACTGTTTCTTTTATTGAATCTCAGGATGCCACTTGTTTTTCAAAATAAAAGACCACTATAGACATTTTGTCCTAACACAAGGTTTCAAAGAGGAATATTTTCACAATAAAAGACCAATAAAGTAACAGTAATCTTAATTGAAGAAAAATTATGTTTTTCAAAATAAAAGCCCCACAGAGTAATTGTATCCTATAATGAATCTTAGTAAGGGCATATTTTCAAAATAAAAGACATATAATTTAAGTGTATCCTTAATTGAAGCTCATGAGGCATCTTTTCAAAAATAAAATACCAACAGAGTAACGGTATCCTGACAGGACGCTCAGGAGGATGCATGCTTTTCAGAATAAAAGCCCTCACCCTGCTGGAGCCCATCACGATGCTCTTCTTGTCCAGATCCAGCTCACAGAGCAGCTCCTCCACCGCCTTAAAGAGAGAGAGGAGGTCATTATTATATATCCTCTTATTATTTATTCTGCACTGTGTGTGTGTGAACGTCTGTGACTCTGACCTTCCTCTCGTCGTGGTTCACGAACATGGAGGCGTAGCGTTTCATTATCGGAGGCGACAGAGCCTGGAAGTGACACCTGAAGTCGCTCAGAGTCATGTGCTCCGGGTAGCCTGAGAGAAAGTTAATTGTAGAGTATTTCAAAAAACTAACACTGTTAAATGCATATAAGGGACCTTGGAAATAACGTCGCCTTAACAACCAACACTCAGGATTCACAGATATCTGAGTCTGAAGTCACAACAAAACACTTTTAAATCAAAGAGACTCAAAAAGGGAGAGTGAAGATTAAACACAGGCTAATGGGGTAAAGTTAATACGTGACACTATCAAGGTGAGAAATGATCGTACCCCGCAGAAACGTTGCTATAGTCACAGTAAAGTGTGTGTGTGTGTGTGTGTATGTATGTGTGTGTGTGTGTGTGTGTATGTATGTGTGTGTATGTGTGTGTATGTGTATGTGTGTATGTGTATGTGTGTGTGTGTGTGTGTGTGTGTATGTGTGTGTGTATGTGTATGTGTATGTGTGTGTATGTGTGTATGTGTGTATGTGTGTGTGTGTGTGTGTGTGTGTGTGTGTGTGTGTGTGTGTGTGTGTATGTGTATGTGTGTGTATGTGTGTATGTGTGTATGTGTGTGTGTGTGTGTGTGTGTGTGTGTGTGTGTGTGTGTGTGGCCTAGCATTACTATACTTGTGGGGACCTAAATGTATTTACACAGTCACATGTGGGGACTCGCCTCCCTTATGGGGACAAATTGGAGGTCCCCATAAGGGGATTCATTAATTTTAGGGTGAAGACTTGGTTAGGTTTAGGCATGTGTTGGTTATGGTTAAGGTTAGGATAAGTCTCCAGGAAATGCATGTAAGTCAATGTAATGTCCCCTGAAGTGATGTATACATGTTCTGTGCGGGTGTGTGTGTGTGTGTGTGTGTGTGTGTGTGTGTGTGTGTGTGTGTGTGTGTGTGTGTGTGTGTGTGTGTGTGTGTGTGTGTGTAGACCTGTGCGGTGCAGCTGCAGCGCAGAAAGGATCTGGGTGGAGTTCAGCTGGACTCGGAGAGAAGGAACATCAAAAGCTCCAGCTTCTACTTTAGCACCGACGCACTGAAGGAAGACGGGGCGCGCTCTGCGGATCAGATTCACCAGAGCGTCCTGCAGGGGGTCACAGGTCACACAGCATGAGGGGGGAAAGACCCTCCAGAGGAAGACAGGTCAAACAGCATGAGGGGGAAAGACCCTCCAGAGGTAAAGGAAATGTGTTTAAATATATGGATATATGTTCTGAGATGTTTAAAGTAGATTTGTGGTCAATGCGTACAGAGATTTGTTTACGTGGAGTATGTTTATTTGTAAATGTGTAATATTATTTGTTTTACGTACACTTCTACTTTACGTACACTTTTATTTTCAAGTGTGTACTTTTATTTGTAAATGTGTACTGACAGTTGTTTATTGAACTGAGATTTACTTTCCTTGCATGTTGACATTAATCTGAAGATTTGTGTACGCCTGTAAAACTCAAATACATTCCAAGAACCTGAAATATGGATTTGAATAAAGACACGTGACTCACGGCCTGCAGCTTGACGGCGATGCTCTGGGAGTGGCGTCTGATGGCGGCCATCCCTCCGCTGAAGGTTTTCCGGATGGTTCCGTTCCTCTGTAGCGAGCGCTGACTCGAGCCCTCGAGACCCGCCATGCCCCGACAGAGAGGGGGCACCGAGACCCGGGGGGTGAACAGGGCCTTCACTGCCTCT